>NW_006159505.1:3483645-3580231 GCF_000334495.1 Tupaia belangeri chinensis | reverse complement strand
TTTCCTTTTTTTTTTTTTTTTTTTTTTTTTAAGATTTTTGCTATAGGGTGTGTGCGCTTGCTGGAGAGACAGAGAGACAGAAAGGGAGAAATCACAGAAAGGGAGAAATCACCACCACCACCACCACCCAAGGGGAGATGGCAATGCTGCAATCCCTTCTCCTCCATTCTCCTCTCAAGATTTTGGGCACGCATGCACACACGCACGCACACACAGCTGCACACACTCCTGGCGTGAGTTTTAAGCCGTCGAGTCCAGAATTTGAACCGTGGTTGACTACATGGGAGTGCAGTGAAGTAATTGCTGTGCCATCTGCTGGTTCCAAAAGGGGCTATTTATTTTAGCTGGCATAAGTTGAATAATTTTCTTCTTATTTTTTTAAACATGCCTTGTTTTGTACATATTAAAACATATATTCTGCTTTTCATTTGATTTATCTAGGCTTAACCAGAAATTGCAATTAATTTGCCTATAGTTCTTTATAATCTTCATAGATTTCTAGTTTATTAAAATCATAGTGATTAAAAGATTTTAGTAACAAAGTATAGTAATAATTTTATCATTTGAGTCAAAAATATATCATAATTATGACTACATAGATAACTTTATAAGTTATATTTTTATAAAGTTTTGTAACATCAACATCTAATTTAGTATCTTACTATTTAATAGTGGAGAATCTGAGTTTAAAGTTGATTTTAAATGCCTGCCTTAATAATTGTTTAGCTCTTTTTGCCACATGAATTTACTTATATTTAACCCATCATGATTCCTTATTCATTTTTCTCTAACCTACAAGCTTTTTAAGAACCTGTAGGTTAGTACTAGTTGTTACATTTATAATAGGAATGGACACCTTAGGCTCTACTCTAGTAGCTATGCAGTTAAACATTAGGAGGTATACTCAGTAACCTAATTGTAGTAATATCTAGTGGGTCATTTTTATATTTAGCTATCTGTAAAAAAAAAAAAAAATATATATATATATATGTACACACACACACACACACACACACATATTTTTTTTTGGGGGGGGGGCTGGCCCCATAGTGGTGTACTTAAGTGCAGTGCATGGGGAACTGGATCCCACATGGTGGACCACAGTTCAAATCCTGGCCTCTGCAACTTGAAAACACTTGTGTGTTCATGCCTAAAATCTTGATGGAGAAGGCAGGGAAAAGGATTGCAGCATGATCTGGCCCGTTGGAAGGTGCTTTCTTGCTCCCTCTGGCTGACACACTTGCCCTCTTGAAATTTAAAAAAAAAAAAAGGAATATTGTTTTTCTTTATAGCTATAACTAAATTGTTATTAGTAGTATCATTAACCCACCCAACACAATTATTTTGTAGTTAGATGGTATAGGCTTTAGAGTTAGACCAACCTGATTCCAGTCTTTCTGAATCTCCAGTACTATTTAAAAGAATTATTTACTTAATTTTTATTTATTATTATTATTATTTTCTTTTAATTTGATGAGAGAAAGAGAAAGTGAGAAAGCAAGCCGTCAGATCTGGGACTCGAACAGCAGTTGGCCATGCGGGAGCCCAGCACCTTAATTACCAGACCACCTGCCAGCCTCTCTCCAGTACTACTGATAGCTCTTCTCGAAATCATGTCTTCATCTGTATACATGCTGATTATAATACAAGCAGTAAGGATGCTGCAGTGAACAATCTTGTAGGAACACAGTCTTTATTCATGTGAGGATACTGCGGTAGAAAGAGAAATCTGTGAGCCAAACACCATGTGCACTTTAAAACTGGACAGATCACTCTGAGAAGACGGTCCTGGTTTACTCAGTGTGAGACGATGCCATGTCCCTGCAAATGTAAAAAGCCCATCCGGGTTTTTGCTGTTCTAGAAAAATGAGAACCCTGACCTGTCTCTCTGACCTGTCAAATCTGGTGATATCTTAGACACTAGAATCATTGGCTAGAATCCCAGATATTGTTTTGATTTTTCTCTAGTAACTATTGATATTTTTATGTAGGTTGTGTATTTGTTAATATGTGCCATTTATAAAATGGAAACTAATCGAGTCTTCTAAGTTATACATGATTTTCTTGTGATTTTAAAAAGCAGTTGCTCATTTTGAATTGCAGAGATTTAAGCAGGTAGTTAGTAGCCATTAAAACATTTTTTTTTTAAATTTATAAGAGAGAAGGGTGGAGCAATGAAAGGAGAGGAAAAGGAATTGAGATACAGATTTTTTTCTTTTTGAGAGAGATTTTTGCTATAGGACATGTGCGCTTGCCGGAGAGATTGAGACAGAAAGACAGAAAGTGAGAAATCATCCCCCAGGGTGGATAGCCATGCCACAGTCCTTTCTCCTACATTGTCTTTAATTTTGGGCACACACGCACAAGTGCCTGGCCTGAGTTTTAAGCTGCTGTGTCCAGGACTCGAACTGCAGTCAACTACATGGTAATCCGGTGATGTAACCATTATACCATTTGCTGGTCCCGAGATTCAGATTTTTGACAGGGTCTTTTAAGGCTGTGATCCTCCTGCCCCTGTCTCCCAGTTAGCTAGGACAAGCAGGCCCGCACCAGTTTAGGTTTACGTTGGGCTTAAAGCCGAACCTGGGCTCCAGCATGGCCTCAGCCTCCCAGTGTGTGACTGAGCCCTGATAGTCATATTTTGATGGCATTTCATTTTAAATGCTGTAACAATTACAGATGCATAAACCCCCTCGACAGGACCTGGCTCCCTTGAGGACTTAGTAAATGGTAGGTATCGTTTCTAGTATAGTTACTAGCTATACAGGAAGTGCCACCATGGAACTTATAGCAAACACCGAGCCTTGTAATATTTGCCGATTGGCCTCTGAAAAAAACTTAATATTAGGACTCCATTTACAGTTCTGACTAGGTTTCGTTTTTTGTTTAGAATCCCAAAACAAAAGAGCAGATTGAAAATCTGTTACGGAATGGGATGAACAAGGAGCTGCGAGATCGTCTCTGTTGCCGGATGACCTTCGGGACAGCAGGCCTTCGCTCTGCCATGGGCGCAGGGTTTTGCTATATCAATGACCTCACAGTAATACAGTCTACACAGGTGAGCACGGAAAAGTATGATATGTGTATTTTTTTTTCACTCTCTTTTCAGCTTTATAAATTAAGTAGTGCCTTTCTAGTGGAAAACAAAAAGCTTTATTTCCAGGAAGGTATTCTCCTATAAGAAAACAATTGTAGACTAAATTGCAACTTTTGATCTTGCCCAAGATGGATCTTAGAAGTCATTTGTGTGTCTCCACAATCACAGACTCATTTTCTGATTCAGAGTTAATTTGGCTGACATCGTTAACTTCTTGAGAGTATTACTTTGTATTTGAAACCAAAGAATGGATCTTGACATACCCAATTAGCACATTTATGAAGGTTAACCAGAGAATTTGGAAAATAGTTTTGAAATATTTCCCTTTAACATGGTTTCTCATATCCATATGAGAATTTTTTTTCTTTCTTTTTTTTTTTTTTTTTTTGCTATGGGGCACTCGGATTTGCTGGAAAAAGAAAAAGGGAGTAAAAGAGAGAGAGGGAGGGGAAGTGAGAAACCATCCCCTGAGGGTACAATCTCTTCTCCACTCTCCTCTTAGGGGAAAAGGTATTTGAAAAGTCAATTTCTGTAGGAGTGAAAATTTTTTTGAAGTTTATTTATATATTTCTTCCATGAGAGAGAGACAGAAAGAGAGGTACCCCAGGGGAATCCTTGTCTGTGACCTGCCCCCAGGCTCAACCAGCCTGGACTTCAGGCACACACATGTACACTTGGCATGTACAGGAGACCCTGGGACATCAACGCGGGCCCTTCCCATGTGGGTTCAGCACTGCGGATCACTGTGTTAATGCTGTACCACTGCAGCTGGCCTTCCTGTTATTTATATTTTTTAAGACTCAGTCTCACTGTCATGATTCTCCTGCCTCAGCCTCCCTTGTGTTTGAAACCAAGAAATGGATCTTGACATATCTAATTAACACATTTATTAATATTAACCAGAGAATTTGGAAAATGTAGTTGAAATATTTCCCTTTAACATGGTTTTTCATATCCATATGAGAATTTTCTTTTTTTTGCTGTGGGGTACTTGGACTTGCCAGAGAAAGTGTAAGAGAGTAAAAGAGAGAGGGGGAGAGGTGAGAAACCATCCCCGGTGGATCCAGTCCCTACTCCACTCTCCTCTTGGGGGGAAAGGTATTTTCCTGAGTAGCTGAGACCACAGGGATGCCTCATGGCATCCAGCTTTCAGGTCTGTCCAGAGTCAAATTCAGGCCTCTTATGTGGCCTCCACTGTGGAGTAGCAGTGTCTTAACAGTGCATGCCACCGCTGTTGGGCCAGAAGTGCGATTTTTTTTTTTTTTTTAAGAGAGATTTTTGCTATAGGGTACATGTGCTTGCCAGAGAGACTGAGGGGCAGAAAGTGAGAAATCCCCCCTGAGGGGATGGCTATGCCACAATCCCTTCTACTCCATTTTCCTCAGAATTTTGTGCATGCACGCACATGTGCCCAGTGCGAGTTTTAAGTCTCCAAGTCCGAGACTCAAACCATGGTCGACTACATGGGAATCCAGGAATATAACCATTACACCATCTGTTGGTCCCCAGAAGTGCAAATTTTTATAGGCGTTGGGATTCTGCTGTGCAAAGTGGAAAGGCCAAGTGGATTGTTAAGCCCTACCCCTTTTTAGACTCTAAATAGAGGAGGCTAAGATGAATTCTTGGAAGAGGGAATAATGCATCACCATTAGAAATAAGTTGGCAAAGCCAGCCAGTTTAGGCTATAGTAAGTACACACAAGCATATACCCTCTCTGTCTCATAGGGAGCAGACCAGGAGAAATAATTGCCCTTGAAAGGCCCTGCCCTAGAAGTCACTGGGCCTCACTTGGTCCTACCACATACTTACTGAGCAGTGTCCGCCATAGAGGAGGTTTCGCTAAATCGTTGTATCTTTGTTTTAGTTGAAGGTATAGCCTCGGGCAAGTCATTAAATGGAGACTCAGTTTTATTCTGTCTCCTGTTTTCTAAAAGAAATATAGAAAAGCAGAGTAGAAAATAGAAATGGTATCTGTATTTCTTTATTTTCATCTGTTACAAGGATGAAAGCTTCCCTTTGTTTTGTGAAAGCAATATTTTTTTGGAGAGTTTTTTTTTTTGTTGTTGTTGTTATAGGGTGCGTGGAAAGCAATTTTTAAGGACTGTAACAATATAAAGTATTACTGTTAGAGATGAAACTATTAAAGATAGGTAAGTGGGTTTAGCTTATTGTGATGTTTTCGATATGAAATACTTCATTTCATTTTTGCGGGGGGGTCATGCTTGATTGCAAATTTTCCTATTCAATAATCTTTTTTCTTTCCTGTGAGATTTCAAAGCTAAAGAATTACAAATGGGATCAGTCATCTTAAGAGATGTTCCAGATCTAGCCTGTGATCTGGTAATTTAGACGGCTGGATCCCTGTGGTCGTCTATACTGTGCGAGTCCTGGACCCAGTGGCTTGAGAAACAAGCCAGACATGTGAGCATGTGTGCCCAGAATTCTGAAGGGAGGGAGAAATGGAGGAGAAGGGATTGCAGCATACAAATTCCTCATCGCGTGTGCTTTCTCTCCTCTTCCCTTTCTTTCTGGGGAGCATACACGCTCTCTAGCAAACTTGGAAAGAAAAAAAAAGAAAGAAATCTTCCAGTGGAGAACTATGTTGCTAATTAAAAATATTTGTGTCATAACCAGGTCAGATCTTCTAGTTAGCTCCAATCCTGCTATTTAGAAGGGGCCTAAGGTGATCCAAATTCTGTTCTCTAGCACCTTGTGTCAAGAAGAGTTTGTTTTGGCTTATTTAAAATATAGCTTACTGACTCTCATGTCCCATCTGTTTTTTAATGTTTTATGTATTGTATAGGACTGTGGTATTTAATGTGTCTAAAAACCCAGGAAATGTTTGTTATCTCCCATTCGTGGATGGAGCAGTGTTGCCCCTCCATTAGTAAACATAAGTGTAAAAGCAAAAGCCAGTTCCCTTGGAGCCAGTAAGCTGCACCACCAACATAAAAATAAGAGCTCTAAGTTGTAAAAATCACAAACATTGGTCAGGAACTAATCTTTTGTGTTTATTTGCTTCAGGGGATGTACAAATACCTTGAGAGATGTTTTTCAGACTTCAAGCAGAGAGGCTTTGTTGTTGGGTATGACACTCGGGGTCAAGTAACCAGCAGCTGCAGCAGCCAGAGGTGCCGTGTTCATTGTTTCAGAGGTTACATTGGGGTGGAATAAGACAGCTAAAAGAAAGTTCTTCTGTGCCCAGCAGGATTTCTGAAACGGGAGACGATCAAATAGAAATGTGGTCACTTGATAGTGTTTATTTTAGAGATGAAATAGAAGGAAAAGCATTTCAAGGATAAGCTTTAGATTTTTACAAAGAAGTAAAATGTCAGTACTTAGAGTTTATATTTAGAATGACGTCATAGCTTATAATTTTATTATTTCAGATAGGAGTAATTATGTAGCTTGCATTTTCTCATTATAGTCCTATTTGATTCATTTTAGGAAATGTTTATAAATTGTGATATAGTGATACCTTTTTTCAGAGAGTAATTATGCATATTGGGTTTATCAGAGTCTCTTATTTCACTTTCCTCCATTCTTCTTGCCTTTTACAGTCTTATTTCTTAGTAAAGGGGTCATCAAGTGATGAATGAGGGAAAAGAAAGAAATTGGAATAGCAATTCTATTCATTGTTAAGCTCCTCTTTAAAAAGTCTTATTTACTTAACCTTTTTTAAGTTGGATAATCAGTGGTTATAAGAATTTGTTGCATTATTTACATTTTTACATTATTACTATATTATATTTAGATGTATTATTCTATATATTTAGAATAACTGTAACAAGAAATATTTGTTATATGAAAGATTGTTTTTTTAACCAATCAGGTGAGCTGACTAAGTGAAATCTCTCGCTCTCTCTCGCTTTTAGGCTTGCTAAACTCACAGCTGCAGTCCTGCTGGCTAAAGATGTTCCTGTGTACCTCTTCTCAAGATATGTTCCTACACCTTTTGTAGTAAGTGTGTTGTGTTAGTGATCATACAGTTTGCTGCTCTTGAACAGATTTCTTAAATCAACTGGGATTCAAAGTTTTGGCACGTATCTAGTTCTGTTTTGAGTGATATAAGGGACCAGAGAAAGGAAAACAAATTGTGCTTCATGTTTGTTTTATTCAAAAACATTTGTCGGGACCAGCAGATGGCATAATGGTTATGTCACTGGACTCCCACATAGTCGACCGTGGTTCGAGTCCCAGACCTGGTGACTTAAACTCACACCGGGCACATGTGCACATGTGCTCAAAATCCCAAGAGGAGAATGGAGGAGAAGGGATGGCAGCGTGGCCTTCCCCCAGTGATTTCTCACTTTCTGTCTTTCTGTCTCTCTCTGTCTCTTTGGCTAGTTCACATGCCCTATAGCAAAAATCTCTCCAAAACAAAACAAAACAAAAAAACCATTTGTTGAACCACACAGAGCTATATGGTATAGCCAGTCACTTGATGATCGTGTATATGACCCCTCATTGACCATAATGTCATACTGCCAAGATAATGGCTGTACATTATTATGAAGCAGAATCACAAAAGAAGATTCAATAAATGTAAGAGAACTGCCTATGAAGCCATATCTCCAGACACCAATGAAATAAAAATAAAAAATACAAAGCCTCATGTGTTTAGAACTTTAAAAATACTTACTTGGGGGTCAGATGTGGAATAGCAGTAAAACATGACACTCTGTGAGGCAATTCCTCATCAAAGTGTTCTCAGTTTATGTCCAGAGACCTCCCTGGGTATGCTGGGCACAAACTTGCCCTTGATCTCAGTGTCATGACTCAGTTAGGAGTGCGCTTCTGTCTGTCTGTCTGTCTCTTGCTTGCTCATGGAAAAACATAAACTTTAAGAACCCCACATGGATTAAAATAATTCATGGATTAAAATAAAAATAATAAGGAAAATTAGAAACTACAGGTAGTCTAGGAGCTGGCAGGTGTCATGGTGGTTAAGGATGCTGGACTCCCACATGGCCGACCATAGTTTGGGTCCCGGACTGGGCAGCTAGCTTTCTTGCTTTCCCTTTCTCTCTTTCACTCTGTCCCTCTCTGGTCAAATTAAAATAATAAATAAATATACTTATATACTTTATAAGTATATAAAAGTTAAATGTAAAAAAAGATAGAAAGAAACTGCAGGCAGTCTTTGCATGGTGGTTCTGGGCTATATAAGCAAAAACCGTGCAAAAGGATCTTAATAATCCATGGGGAAAACTACAGTGTCCCTAACCTTTACATTTTCTTTGTCAAAACATTAAAACCAACTTCACTCTTGATTAAAAATAAATAAGGAAAAGGAAAAAAAAAGTTAAAACTAATATTTATTTAGTTCATAGTAACTGGAAACATTGAGAACTAAACTATTTTCTTTCTTTATAACAAACTTATCAAGCGTATGAACAGAGCTGGCCTCGTGTCATGTAACCTAAAAGACAAGCAAGCATCTTTTGTATGCCTTGGCGGATTCGTTATATACCTGTCTAAGTTTGGGTCAGCTTCCAGCATTTATCCTTTGTTAATTTCAGTGTTGAGAGCTATCTCTGAGAGTTAATTAATGTGAAGTTTTTCACTGGTGTCACTTCCTCTTGCTCATTCTCATCCTTTCATCACATGTTCTTATATTCATCTGTTTGTATGTTCATATGTTAGTTCTGTGTTTGCTCGCCTTCTCTAAGCTCCTCCAGTTGCATAGCTAGGATCTCTTGAATGGTAGCAGTATTCCTAGTTATTTTTTCTTTAACTCCATTGATAACTCAATTCAAATTTCCTCTCCACCATTATCACTTTTATTTCTTTGCTGCATTTTTATCTTTGTTGGCTAGGTGCCTCTTTTGAGGATCATCTTTATAAACAATGACTGACATGGATCTCTCTCTAGGAGACAAAAGAGGCAACACAACTGTATGCTTCACTGTTGTGTGAGAGCAGGGTAAGAGATGCACAGTGACCGTCACTCACAGGCTTTAGAAGAGTAACTGGGGCTTGCCCCATGACCTAGTAGTTAAGGGAACTAGGTTACACGTGACCAACTACAGCTTGGATCCCATCCTGAGTAGCTTGAAAAACACATCAAGTGCACATGTGTGTGGGTCCAAAATACCTAAGTAGAGAAATGGAGGAGAAAGGATTGTGGCATGAGTATAACCCGTTGTGGGAGTGCTTTCTCTCTCTCCTTATGCCTGCTGGCAATTAGGGGAAAAAAAGGCAATGCAATGGGTCACTGACTGTTCATTCTTCTATACATAGTGTTTGTGGACTGACAAGCTAGCAGCCAAGTTTGTACTTGATGCAGTTACAGTTAATACCCCAACTGAAATTGGAACGTGTTGGTGGGAAACTGACTCTATTTCACAAAATCATGGTATCAGAAATTTGTGGATATTGGAATCATGTAAAGCAAGGACTATGTGTATGTATTTATTTATTTTTAAATATATTTTATTTAACTTTACTGATTTATCTATTTATTTTAATTTGACCAGAAAGGGGGAGAGAGAGAAAGAGAGGGAGAGAGAGAAAGTGAGAAAGCAAGCCACCAGGTCTGGGACTTGAACTGTAGTCGGCCATGTGGGAGTCCAGCTCCCTCAATCACCGTGCCACCTGTTGGCCCCAGACTATGTGTATTTAAAATTGAGCGATAATGAGAACATAGCAGAAATTATGGGATATAACTAAAAGCACTATTTAAAAAGAAATTTATAGTCTAAACAAATAGGGGAAAAAAAGATGAAAAATAATTAGCTAAGCCTTTAACTTAGTATGTTCATGCTAAGACAAAATAAATCCAAATAAAGTAAAGGAAGGAAATAGTTAAATTATGCAGAAAAAAGTTAAGTAAATAGAAAGTAGAGTATCAATGAAAGCAGAAGTTAGAACTCTGAAGAGGCTCAAAATAGGCACAAAACTCTGAAAGGAGTGTTTAAAGAAAAAAGAGAGGAGGCACAAAGAAAAAAATTAAAAGTGGGCATAATCAATACAGTATAGATTTCACAGTTTTCTGAACAGTGTAATGAAAGTAAATGTGAAAGCTTAGATGAGTTGGCCAGAATCCTGGCATAATAATTAATAAATCCAAACTGGTAAAAGGGTAACTGCAGAGGCTACCCTAGCAGAGATGAGGCTCATGGGAGGATCCTGGGATTATGTCCTAAGGTCTCCCTGTACACAGGAGGGACACATGCATGGCCCATGGTCCTAGCTAGTTAATGCTTGGATGGATTATCGTGTGAAGACCCTGTTGGAGGGCAATCTCTGTCTATCTTTGTCTCTCTGCCCGTTTGTCTCTTTCTCTCTGTCTCTCTCATATAGAAGAAATAATGAATAAACTTAAGAAAAAAACCTGCTAAGAAACAGAAAACCTAAATAGAATTGTAGTCATTAAAGTAATTGACAATTTTTTAAAAAGATCTTCTCATATTAAAAATACTAGATTTAGATGATTTTATAGACAAGTCTCTAAAGTGTTCTAGTAATTTATCAGAAATATTTTGAGTGACTTAAATAACTGAAGAAATTGCTAAACAGTTAACTCTAACAATGAACAGAAACCAGGGAGGATCCGGAAACCTAGACCGTTTTTGTAGGATTCTGCTACTGGGCATCCAGTTGCAACAACCATCGATCCCAGTGTGTTGGCCTAACTCTCTTAATGAGGTTGGTTGACTCTAGCTGAGAAGGAAGATATTTGTAGCAACAATTCCAGATTCACAACCTCTGTCACTATAATTTTGAGTCAAAGTCAGTCTTCTTTGACTAGCTATAGCAGTATTTTGGAGAGGGAAAGACTCTTGACCAGGCTTGGTTTATGAACCAGTCTCCTAACCATACGAGGGAAATGGGTTACTATGAGTCAAGTGCCCACCCCACCATAGTTAGGAAAAGAGAAGCAGGATTCTCTAGAAGGATGGTAGAAGGAACAGAGGAAACATCCTAGGCAGAAAATATTAGCTACTATAGAGAACAAGCAAAATCTCACCTGGAAAGAAACTTTGAGAGAGAAGATGATGAGTTGACCCTTACATGATATAAAACCAGAGTGTATACATAAAGATTTTCTCACCAGAAGACAAGAGACCTAGGTTTTTAGCTTTGAATCTTTTTTAAAAAATAATTATTTTATTTAAATTTATTTATTTATTTATTTACTTACTTTAATTTGATCAGAGAGGGACAGAATGAGAGAAAGGGAGAGGAGAAAGTAAGCTGCCTAACTCAGAACTCGAATTGTAGTCAGCCATGTGGGAGTCCAGCACCCTTAACTACCATGCCACCTGCCAGCCCCACCTTTGAATCTTTTACGTAATGGTTGTATAATAGGATAAACCTTGGTGTAAAATGTGATGGCTTGAATGGTTTTAAATTTACTTCCAATGGTAGTGGTTTGCATTCACTGTTCATATCTCCAGGATCTAGGGGAGTATCTGGCATATAGTAGGTATTCATTAAATATTGTTAGAAGAGCAGAAGAATAAGAAATGCTTATATAACTAAGTGAAGAGAGTCTTGGGGGGAAAGCCAGTTAATCTTAACAGTTAGTTGGTTACTGAACCCCATGTTTTAGAAGCAGAACCACCCAATCAAACTGGAGTTGATGAGGTTTTATGTCCTTTATACCAAATGTCTCTTCCTGGTACCTAATCAAAGTCACTCTCAGATGAACATTGTCTTTTGACTATTCTCATACTCGAATGTATGAGCAGCTGTGAAGCAAAATGGACTCACGGTGCTTTGTGTTACTTTGCTCTTTAGCCATACGCAGTCAAGGAGCTCAAAGCAGTTGCAGGTGTGATGATTACTGCATCTCACAACCGCAAGGAAGACAACGGGTACAAGGTAAACCATGGACTCTGAAATGTGCTTGTGTTATACTTCTTCTTTCATTCAAATAATATGTGCTGAATATACTTTTACACTGGGAAGCAAGAATTTGGAGACAGAAAGATAACATTGAGACTGGCCCTCAGAGAAGGGGTATGGCTGATGCCCTTACTACTCAGTATGTCCAGTTACAGAAGTCTCATTAGTTTTTTGTTTGTTTTGGGCTGGCGGGTGCTCATCGGAGAAAGAAAGAGAGAAAGCACCCCCTCACAGGGGGTGATTGCACTGCAGTCCTGTCATGATTTTGGGCATGCACGCACACACACCTGGCGTATTTTTCAAGCCACTGTATCTGAAACTTGAACCATGCAGTCAACCATGTGAGATCCAGCCACCAAACTACCACACCACCACCTGACCCTCTTCATTGATCTTTTTACTTTGAATTGCCCTTGAGTTCTTCATCCCATTCCAAATTCACCCTCTCTACCATTTCAGAAATAAAGTTATATTGTACTTAGAGCTTAGAGAATGGGTGGGAGTTTAAAAGAAGAGAGCCAAGGAAATAGTACCTTGACCTTTTTTTCTCTCCCTTTGACCTTGTGCCTGGGCTCCCTATTGGTCAGAGGATCCTTTGATGTTTCTGCCTGTGTGGCAGAAAGAGTGAAGAGGTGAGAAGTAGCTCTGCAGGGGTAAATGTTACAGAAACTAACACAGCACAGTGTTGAGCCAGTATTTGGGGCTTCTGGATGATACATCCATGTTTTTATATTTATTTTTCTTCTTGAGTTGGAAAACACACCGAGCTCTTTTTTACTGTGAAAAAGAAGATCTAATATTAATTTAAGATTTGGGCCCTGGCTAGCTAAGTGAGTGGTGTATCATTCACAGCGACAGGGAAGAAGCATGATTAATTCTGTTTTGGATACACTATGTTGAAGTATTTGCAGGTCAACCAGGTAGCAATGTCTTATAGGCAGTTTGAGATCCATAGTTATATAGATATATAAAAATGTGTAGCTCAGGGGAGGAATCTGGGCTGAAGTTATAGTTTGGGGTCACCATACGTATTAGCACATGTATGTGTATTTGAAAGTCTTTTAGTTGAATGAGCCGCCCAGGAACAGTATAGGATAGAAAGAAAGGAGGTCTAGAATGGACACCTAGGGAGTATCAGCTGTAAGGGAAGAGAAGAAGAGGAACTGGAGAGAGAAGAACCAGAAAAGATTGGTATCATAAAAATGAGAGGGATAAGAGCTGTAAGGAGCCAGAAGCCAAATGTCAAAGAAAGCTAAGAACCCACATCTCCTTTCTGGGCATCAGATGCCATACCCAGCTGTCTGCGTGATATCTATTGGGATGTCTAACAGACATCTCAAAATTAATGTCTCAGACAGACGTCTTTATTCCCCCACAGCCTGCCACAGACACACCTGAAAGTGGTCCCCCCTGATTTTCCCATCTCTGTAAAGTAACATTACTGCATACCATACAAAACCAAAGATCATTCATTTAATTACTCCCTTCCCCTAATATTTAATCTACTAACAGGTTCTACAGATTTTATACATTGAAAACATGCTGATGACGTTTACCTGTGTTAAATCCTCCACCATCACCATTCTAAATTGTTGTCCTTGGTCTGAACCACAGCATCCGAGCTGGTCTCTTCCCTGTTTCTATAGTTCTCCCCTGCAGTCCATTCTACACAAAGTAGCCAGCTGATCTTTTAAAACATAAGTAAGGGGCCCAGCAGGTGGGATGGTGGTTAAGGGCATTGGACTCCCACATGGCCGACTGTGGTTCGAGCCCCGGACCTGGCAGCTTACTTTCTCACTTTCTCTCTCTCTCTCTCTCTGTCTTTCTCTTGCTCTGTCCCGCTGTGGTCTAATTAAATTAAGTAAATAAAATTAAATAAAGTAATTCTTTAAAAAAGAAAAAAGAAAAGTCATGATGCATTAAAATAAATAAATAAATAAGTAAAACATGCCACTTTCCTGCTTGAGACTGGCCCTCAGAGAAGGGGTATGGCTGATGCCCTTACTACTCAGTATGTCCAGTTACAGAAGTCTCATTAGTTTTTTGTTTGTTTTGGGCTGGCGGGTGCTCATCGGAGAAAGAAAGAGAGAAAGCACCCCCTCACAGGGGGTGATTGCACTGCAGTCCTGTCATGATTTTGGGCATGCACGCACACACACCTGGCGTATTTTTCAAGCCACTGTATCTGAAACTTGAACCATGCAGTCAACCATGTGAGATCCAGCCACCAAACTACCACACCACCACCTGACCCTCTTCATTGATCTTTTTACTTTGAATTGCCCTTGAGTTCTTCATCCCATTCCAAATTCACCCTCTCTACCATTTCAGAAATAAAGTTATATTGTACTTAGAGCTTAGAGAATGGGTGGGAGTTTAAAAGAAGAGAGCCAAGGAAATAGTACCTTGACCTTTTTTTCTCTCCCTTTGACCTTGTGCCTGGGCTCCCTATTGGTCAGAGGATCCTTTGATGTTTCTGCCTGTGTGGCAGAAAGAGTGAAGAGGTGAGAAGTAGCTCTGCAGGGGTAAATGTTACAGAAACTAACACAGCACAGTGTTGAGCCAGTATTTGGGGCTTCTGGATGATACATCCATGTTTTTATATTTATTTTTCTTCTTGAGTTGGAAAACACACCGAGCTCTTTTTTACTGTGAAAAAGAAGATCTAATATTAATTTAAGATTTGGGCCCTGGCTAGCTAAGTGAGTGGTGTATCATTCACAGCGACAGGGAAGAAGCATGATTAATTCTGTTTTGGATACACTATGTTGAAGTATTTGCAGGTCAACCAGGTAGCAATGTCTTATAGGCAGTTTGAGATCCATAGTTATATAGATATATAAAAATGTGTAGCTCAGGGGAGGAATCTGGGCTGAAGTTATAGTTTGGGGTCACCATACGTATTAGCACATGTATGTGTATTTGAAAGTCTTTTAGTTGAATGAGCCGCCCAGGAACAGTATAGGATAGAAAGAAAGGAGGTCTAGAATGGACACCTAGGGAGTATCAGCTGTAAGGGAAGAGAAGAAGAGGAACTGGAGAGAGAAGAACCAGAAAAGATTGGTATCATAAAAATGAGAGGGATAAGAGCTGTAAGGAGCCAGAAGCCAAATGTCAAAGAAAGCTAAGAACCCACATCTCCTTTCTGGGCATCAGATGCCATACCCAGCTGTCTGCGTGATATCTATTGGGATGTCTAACAGACATCTCAAAATTAATGTCTCAGACAGACGTCTTTATTCCCCCACAGCCTGCCACAGACACACCTGAAAGTGGTCCCCCCTGATTTTCCCATCTCTGTAAAGTAACATTACTGCATACCATACAAAACCAAAGATCATTCATTTAATTACTCCCTTCCCCTAATATTTAATCTACTAACAGGTTCTACAGATTTTATACATTGAAAACATGCTGATGACGTTTACCTGTGTTAAATCCTCCACCATCACCATTCTAAATTGTTGTCCTTGGTCTGAACCACAGCATCCGAGCTGGTCTCTTCCCTGTTTCTATAGTTCTCCCCTGCAGTCCATTCTACACAAAGTAGCCAGCTGATCTTTTAAAACATAAGTAAGGGGCCCAGCAGGTGGGATGGTGGTTAAGGGCATTGGACTCCCACATGGCCGACTGTGGTTCGAGCCCCGGACCTGGCAGCTTACTTTCTCACTTTCTCTCTCTCTCTCTCTCTGTCTTTCTCTTGCTCTGTCCCGCTGTGGTCTAATTAAATTAAGTAAATAAAATTAAATAAAGTAATTCTTTAAAAAAGAAAAAAGAAAAGTCATGATGCATTAAAATAAATAAATAAATAAGTAAAACATGCCACTTTCCTGCTTCATGTTCTTCAGTGGCTTCTCATTCTTCAAATACAACCCCACACCTTACCTTGGGACTTAGAGCAATCTGCATAATCCATCCTGTGTCTTCCTCATTTCTCCAGGTCTTGTGCTCACTATGTTCAGGTCACGCTTCTGCTCCTTTCTGTTCCTCCAGTTCCTCCAACATACATTCCCTTCCCTCCTCTGAGCCTTTGCCATTGTTTAGTCTTCTGCTGGAATTGCTCTTCCCAATCTTGCCGACTTGCTCGTTTTCATCCTTCAGGTTCCTGAATTCTAATGTTGCTTCCTTGAAGAGACTTTTCCTGGCCACCTTATCTAATGTGTTTTTTTCTGAACGAATCTTCATTGTTTTGTTTATTTTCTTCATAGAGCTTATTACATGTGAGTTTACTCCTGGTATTTTATATTCTGTGGGTTAGGACCAATGTATTATGACACTGTCTACTGTTACAATAGCATACAAAGTATTTTCACTGTCCTAAAAATTGTGCTCTGCCTGTTCATTCCTCTCTCCCACAACCCCTAATAACCACTGATCTTTTTTCATAACCCAGTCGTTGTATTAGTATTTTATTTATTTCCCCACTGCCTGGAGTTTTCTCTTGTGAACTAAGCTATATGTTTTTCATTTTCTTTTCTATTTTATCTAGCATTTTGATATCCTTATAGAATGAGAACTTTTTGGCCATCTGGTTTACCATGTTACTTATCACAGAGCCTAGTGCATAGAACATATAGAAGTGTATTCTTTTCTTCATTCAGCTTGTAGTAAAGAAGATCATGCCATGTAAATGGTAGAAGTTAGCATAGATGTTCTCTAAGCAGAGTTTCTAGTAACTTTGAATTATTAGGAATACATTTTCTTGCCTTTTTGGAACTGTTTCTACTTACTATTTACTATTAATTATTTAATTGTTAATTAACAATGAACAATTGTTAATTGTTCGTTCTGATAGGGACCTCTTCTGGTTTGACATAATTATACTTTATAACAAAAAATCATTTCTGTATCACATAACAGAACTGCCTTATAATGCTAATTTAAGTAATATCAAGTTATATGAGATATTCCATAGTTTCTTAGGTTATCTTTAGTATGTAGTTATAGGTATAAGAGTAATGGGCCACTATGTGTACACTATAACATTACCATAATGATGCTTTACTTATATTTTACTCGTTTCAGATTAAAGTATATTTCTTTTTTTCTTGAGAGTTGGCAATTTTATTTATTTATTTATTTATTTATTTATTTATTTTAATTTGTGTAGGATGTGTACTTACTGGTGGTAGGAGGAGGAGAACGAGAAAGTGAAAAAGCACCCCCTGGGGGGTGGCCAAGCCACAATCCCTTCTCTATTCTCCTCTTGGGATTTTGGGAGCACATGCTCATGCACCCAAGAGTGTTTTTCAAGTCCATGGGTCTGGACTCAAACCACACCATCAGCATATGGAATCCAGTTGTCTTAACTACCACACCACCTGCTAGTCCATTAAAATATACTTCTTTTTTTTTTTAAATAAAAAGAATTATTTATTTACCTTTATTATTATTATTACTATTATTAATTACTTTAATCTGCTACAGAATATGCATATATACCAGAGAGAGAAAGAGCAAGAGAGAGAAAGTGCAAAAGCAAGCCACCAGGTTTAGGACTCAAATCACAGTTGGCCACGTGGGAGTCCAGCATCCCAACCAGCACGCCACCTGCCGGCTCCATTAAAATTATACTTCTAGGGACCAGCAGATGGTGTAATGGCTACATTGCTGGACTCCCATGTAGCTGTTCGCAGTTCGAGTCCCGGACCCGGTGACTTAAACTCATGCCGGGTGCGTGTGCGTGCATGCCCAAGATCCCAAGAGGAGAATGGAGGAGAAGGTATTGTGGCATGGCCATCCCCCCCAGGGGGTGATTTCTCGCTTTCTGTTTCTCTTTCTCTCTTTGTCTTTCTGGTGAGCACATATGCCCTATAGCAAAAACCTCTCAAATAAATAAAGTATACTTCTAAAAGGAGAAATAATACTTGATCATTTTATTGAAGAATTGCTGCAGAATTGTTACCATCAATATCATTTGGTACTCATTAAATTAGTCCTGGTTGGCATTTTCTACATGATTAATTTGATACATTTTTTTCATAAAGTCGAAGGTCTCTACTGTAGCTAAGAAAAAATCTGATGAGGGCCAAGTAGTAGTTCACCGTTGAACCCACATGGGAAAAGTCCTGGTTTGTATCCCATGGTTCTCCCTGAGCACGCCAGCCACATCCTGTGATCCAGGGCAGCTGAGAGCGAGGGTGGACCATGCTGTGAAGACATTATCAGGGTGCCTTTCTCTCTCTCACCCCACCCCATCTCCTCCCTGATAGAAAAAAAAGGGGTGAATAAACTTTAAAAAAATTGTCAAACATTTCTCGTAATTATAGCTGTATTTACTTATCATCTAGGTTTACTGGGAAACTGGTGCCCAGATCACATCTCCTCATGATAAAGAAATTCTGAAATGTATAGAAGAATGTGTGGAACCCTGGAATGGTTCCTGGAATGATAATTTAGTGGACACCAGCCCACTGAAGAAAGATCCTCTGCAGGACATTTGCAGGAGATACATGGAAGATCTGAAAAAGATCTGTTTTCACAGGTGTGCAAGTGGGAATGTACAATAGTATTACTTTAGTATCAGGCTAACCAATGAGGGAGAGAAAAGGGTGGGGGAGAAGAGATGTATATTCATGATATTAAAATTATAGTTAATTAGTACTGCTCATATAGCCAGACATTTATTAGCATATGAACAGATAGATAAAGTGTGGTGTAGTCATACAATGAAATATTACTCGGCAATGAAAAAAGAGGAAGTACTGGTACATGCTAGACCGTGGATAAACTGAGTAGTACGGTAAGTAAAAGAAGCCAGTCACAAAGAACCACACGGTGTATGATCCCCTTTATATGGAATGTCCAAAACTGGTATGTCTGTAGAGGTAGAAATAGAAAGTAGATTAGTGGTTTCTTGTGCTTTGGAGGCATGGGAGGGTTTGTGATGGCAGTATGGGTACAGAGTTTCTTTTGAGGGGTAATTAGAGTGCTCTAAAATTAATGGTGGTCAGTTGAACAACTATGAATATAGTGAAAGGCATCAAATTTTATACTTTAAGTGGGTGAATTGTATGGTATGTGAATTTTAGTTTAATAAAGCTGTTTTTAAAATTATAGCTAAATATAGTTATTCTTCTGTGTAAGATTGGGAAATTTCTTTTTGAGATTTTTTCTTAATTATTTCACTAACTATCCCATAAATGCTAACACTATTGCTAGAAAGAATCCGGGCTTGCTGAGTATATTTTCCCTATCTTCATAACAGATTTTAGCCTTTTCTCATTTATTTAAAAGAAGATGTAACTATCAAGCTATCAATGGCTCACTTCTTCTTCCCAGATGAGAAGTCAACAATAATATTAGCTAAACGCTGCTACCCATAGTCAGTCTAAAAAGAACTTGGTCCTTTTGTTATCTCTTCTGTCTTTGCTCATTTACATTTATGTTTTCTTTTTGTTAGAGGTTTTTGCTATAGGGCGCATGCGCTTGCCAGACAGAGAGACAGAAAGCGAGAAATCACCCCCCAGGGGGGATGGCCACACCACAATCCCTTCTCCTCTATTCTCCTCTTGGGATCTTGGGCACACATGCACACAAGCCTGGTGTGAGTTTAAGCCACCAGGTCCAGGACTTGAGCCGTGGTCAACTACATGGCAGTTCAGTGACATAGCCATTACATTAACTGCTGGTCCCACATTTATGTTTTCTAAAGCGAATATAAGCAAAAAAAATTAGCAAAACGATCTTAACTACATATCAAACTGAAGGTATAAATGCACAGAGAATTATTATTATTTATTGTGACTTTAAAATACTGGAATTTGACTATATGTATAAGGATAAAGAACCACAAAAAAAGATAAAACTATTTAGTAGCTCAACTGTTCATAGAAATGCTGATAGTTTTACAGATACAGATATAGATATGTACACATATACATATATCATAAAGCAAATAGGTAATTATGTTAATGTCATGGGGAACTGAGATTTTAAAATGAGATTCCAATGTAAAATCCAAATAATTTTTTAATTATAATTTAAAATTTGAATATGAAATTTTACTATAAACTTATTATTCATTTGCTTCTTTCTAAAATACTAGTTCTGTTACTGAAAAGGCCTACAAGTACTCCCACACACATAACCCAGATTACAATCTAAATACCATTACCCATTAAAAGGAACCAAAATTGGGACCTGCAGATGGCATAGTGTAATGGTTACGTCACTGGACTCCCACATGGTCAACTATGGTTTGAATACCAGAAACACATGCGAGGAATCCTGAAACGAATGCCAGGCATGTGTATGTGTATGCCCAAAATCCCAAGAGGAGAATGGAGGAAAAGGGAGTGTACCATGGCCATCCCCCCTCTTGGGGATGATGCCTCACTTTTTGTCTATCTCTCTCTGTCTCTCTCTGGCAAGTGCACATGCCCTATAGCAAAATTCTCTCTCCCAAAAATAGGAATTTCTAATTCTCTAATTTCCTTAGAGAAATTGATTCCACTGACTTGGGCAGAAAATGTACTAAACAAGCCTGGAATGTCTTTTTTATTTTTTTGGAGAGATTTTTGCTATAGGGCATGCACGCTCACCAGAAAGACAGAAAGAGAGAGACAGAAAGCGAGAAATCACCCCCCCCCCCAGGAGGGATGGCCACGTCACAATCCCTTCTCCTCCATTCTCCTCTCAGGATCTTGGACACACACACACACACATGCCTGGTGTGAGTTTAAGCCACCGAGTACTCGAATCATGATCGACTACATGAGAGTCCAGCGACATAGCCATTATGCCAATTGCTGGTCCCTGGAATGTCTTTATTAAAAAACAAAACAAAACAAAACAAAACAAAAAACTGGGGACCAGCAAATAGCTTAATGGTTATGTCGCTGGACCTGCAAGTAGTTGACCATGGTTCAAGTCCTGGACTTGGCAGCCTAAAACTCAAGCCAGGTATGTGTGCATGCATGCCCAAAAATCCCAAACTGAGATTGGGTATTACATAATATTGCTAAGTTATTATTAATTTTGTTATAGTTAAGAGCGAAAGGGGGACTAACGTACTAAAGTTCTTGAAGAGAGATGATGTGGACCAGAATGGAAATGGAGGATTTGACCTCTGGGAGGAGGGAAAAGATTCCCTTTCTGTTGTCAGCCTAAAAAAGGAAAAGATGTGTATGGATGTTCATGGGGTTACAGATTTGGTGTAGGATTAGGAAGTTCTCAGTAGATGGCTTCTGTGTCTCAGCGATGAATGAGGTATAGGGGGAAGAAAAGAGTATGAGAGGAGAGAAGATAGTGACTACATCATGATCTTGGAGAGTGAAAAAGTCCATTTTTTTGGATAACAAAGTAGAATTGCCAGGCAGCTTTTTCTCTTTTTAAAGGATTGTTTTATTTAATGTTAGTTATTTATTTACTTACTATTATTATTATTTTAATTGGACCAGAGAGCAACAGAGAGAGAGAAAGTGAACAAGCAAGTGGCCAGGTCAAGGACTCAAACCAAGGTTGGCCATGTGGGAGTCCAGCAACCTTAACCACCAAGCCACCTGCCAGCCCTATGCCTGACAGCTTTAAGTATCCATCTTAGGTAGAGCTGTTCAGCTGTTTGATGACATTTACTCCAATAGTAGTTAGCTATTCTGGTGCAGGCCTGGAGTTGATTTCAACAAGAGTTAGGGTAGTGGAGGGTCAACGTAACCAAAATGACATGTAAGACGTGATTAAAATCAGGTATCTTGGGGCCAGCGGGTGACATGGTGGTTAAGGTGCTGGATTCCCATATGGCTGACCATGACTCGAGTCTTGTACCTGGCAGCTTGAAAAAACACACCAAGTGTGTGTGTATGCATGTCCGAAATTCCAAGAGGAGACTGGAGGAGAAGGGATTACCATGTGGCCATCCCCCATGTGAGATGATTTTTCACTTTCCCTCTGTCTCTCTGCAAGTGCATGTGCGCTATGGCAAAAATAAATAAATAAATAAATAAAGGAAAAAAAGAGAAGAAGAAGAAATTGGGTACCTTGTAAACAAAGCCGGACAGGAAAGGAAATGAAGGAAGGAGGATCTGAGAGACAGTGAAAAAGACAAGTTAGCAAGTTTTGCCAAGGTCCTAGTAAGAAATGATACTTCAAATAATGATGCAGCATATGAAAGGAAGCTATCCAGGTCAGGAAGTTGAACCACAAAGGGAGAATGCAGCTAAATTAAAACTCTTTTGATCTTTACGTTAATATTACATAATTTAGGGGTTTTCGAAAATATATTAGACCTCTGCTGAAGGCTTTTAACACTTTTTCTCAGAATTTGTTATAAATCACAGTTAAGTTTTTTATGATATTGATTAGATGATCATTTTCCTCTACAGGGAATTAAATGCAAAGACCACCTTGAAATTCGTGCACACATCCTTCCACGGGGTCGGACATGACTATGTGCAGTTGGCTTTTCAAGTATTTGGTTTTAAGCCTCCAATTCCAGTACCAGAACAAAAAGATCCCGATCCAGACTTTTCTACTGTTAAATGCCCAAATCCTGAAGAAGGAGAATCTGTGCTGGTATATATATATATATATATATATTTAATTAAAACTCAAGCCAGGTATGTGTGCATGCATGCCCAAAAATCCCAAACTGAGATTGGGTATTACATAATATTGCTAAGTTATTATTAATTTTGTTATAGTTAAGAGCGAAAGGGGGACTAACGTACTAAAGTTCTTGAAGAGAGATGATGTGGACCAGAATGGAAATGGAGGATTTGACCTCTGGGAGGAGGGAAAAGATTCCCTTTCTGTTGTCAGCCTAAAAAAGGAAAAGATGTGTATGGATGTTCATGGGGTTACAGATTTGGTGTAGGATTAGGAAGTTCTCAGTAGATGGCTTCTGTGTCTCAGCGATGAATGAGGTATAGGGGGAAGAAAAGAGTATGAGAGGAGAGAAGATAGTGACTACATCATGATCTTGGAGAGTGAAAAAGTCCATTTTTTTGGATAACAAAGTAGAATTGCCAGGCAGCTTTTTCTCTTTTTAAAGGATTGTTTTATTTAATGTTAGTTATTTATTTACTTACTATTATTATTATTTTAATTGGACCAGAGAGCAACAGAGAGAGAGAAAGTGAACAAGCAAGTGGCCAGGTCAAGGACTCAAACCAAGGTTGGCCATGTGGGAGTCCAGCAACCTTAACCACCAAGCCACCTGCCAGCCCTATGCCTGACAGCTTTAAGTATCCATCTTAGGTAGAGCTGTTCAGCTGTTTGATGACATTTACTCCAATAGTAGTTAGCTATTCTGGTGCAGGCCTGGAGTTGATTTCAACAAGAGTTAGGGTAGTGGAGGGTCAACGTAACCAAAATGACATGTAAGACGTGATTAAAATCAGGTATCTTGGGGCCAGCGGGTGACATGGTGGTTAAGGTGCTGGATTCCCATATGGCTGACCATGACTCGAGTCTTGTACCTGGCAGCTTGAAAAACCACACCAAGTGTGTGTGTATGCATGTCCGAAATTCCAAGAGGAGACTGGAGGAGAAGGGATTACCATGTGGCCATCCCCCATGTGAGATGATTTTTCACTTTCCCTCTGTCTCTCTGCAAGTGCATGTGCGCTATGGCAAAAATAAATAAATAAATAAATAAAGGAAAAAAAGAGAAGAAGAAGAAATTGGGTACCTTGTAAACAAAGCCGGACAGGAAAGGAAATGAAGGAAGGAGGATCTGAGAGACAGTGAAAAAGACAAGTTAGCAAGTTTTGCCAAGGTCCTAGTAAGAAATGATACTTCAAATAATGATGCAGCATATGAAAGGAAGCTATCCAGGTCAGGAAGTTGAACCACAAAGGGAGAATGCAGCTAAATTAAAACTCTTTTGATCTTTACATTAATATTACATAATTTAGGGGTTTTCGAAAATATATTAGACCTCTGCTGAAGGCTTTTAACACTTTTTCTCAGAATTTGTTATAAATCACAGTTAAGTTTTTTATGATATTGATTAGATGATCATTTTCCTCTACAGGGAATTAAATGCAAAGACCACCTTGAAATTCGTGCACACATCCTTCCACGGGGTCGGACATGACTATGTGCAGTTGGCTTTTCAAGTATTTGGTTTTAAGCCTCCAATTCCAGTACCAGAACAAAAAGATCCCGATCCAGACTTTTCTACTGTTAAATGCCCAAATCCTGAAGAAGGAGAATCTGTGCTGGTATATATATATATATATATATATTTAATATTTAAATTACTAGTAATTTATAATGCCATTAGCATAGATAGAACTGTCTGACAATTTGAAGATTACTTACAAAACAGAAACCATCCTTAGTTTAGTTCTTTTAAGGTATATTGGAAGCATAATTGGTGTTTGGTTTGAAATCTATAGTGGAAAGTCCTGACTTCCAGGCATCTTATTTTAAATGTGGCCTATTTACATTTTAAAGGGCATATCACTAACATAGTCCTGCATTTAGGAATATTAACAATGACTTAGGTTCTTTAGTATAGTCCAGCTTTTTGGATCACTATTTCAGGAACTTTCTCTGAGACTGGCAGAGAAAGAGAATGCCCGAGTAGTGCTCGCCACAGACCCTGATGCAGACCGACTGGCAGTGGCAGAACTTCAGAGGAAGTAAGTAGAGTCCATGTAATGATTAAAAGTTTAAACTTGGAAAAGGAATTTTTGATTTTATGTCTAATAGGCTCATCGAAAATAATAGAAGAAACAAGAAAAAAATCTGTAAGCCCACTCTCTGGGGTTAGCCACCCAAACTGATGCTCTGACATTTTTTTTCTATGTTTTTTTCTATTCAAATATTTAAAAATATGATTGTTATAAAATTTTGCTCTATTATATATAGTTTACCATCATCATTATTTTCTGTTTCACTTGTACTGTGGGCATTTCCACCTGTCCTTATATATTATTTGAAAATACTGATTTTTAAGAGATAACTTTATCATTTCCTAATCTTGCTCCACTGAGTTGCTGTATATTTTTCACCATTATAATGAGACGGATATCCTGAAATAGGCAGGCTTAAATGTTTATCATTTTTTTTCTCATTAAATAGAATAAAAGTAGCAATATGGTAATCCCTACCCTAGCATCAATTAGAAAAGAAGTAATACATGATCTGAAAACCCAGAATCCTCTAAAATCCAGAGCTTTTCCAGTGCTGACATGATACCACAAGTGGGAAATTTCACACCTTACCTCATGTGATGGGTAACGGTAAAAACATTGCATTGCCAACATATTACATAAGATTACCTTCAGACTGTGTGTATCAGGTGTATATCAGACATAAATAAATCTCATGTTTAAACTTGGGTTCTATCCCCAAGAGATCTTACTACATGTCTGTGGGTATTCCAGAATCTGAAAACCTGCAACATCTTTTCAAACATTTCTGGTCCTAAACAGTTTGGATAAGGGATATTCAATCTGTAATAGATGTTTTCTCAAAAATCCCATTTGATGATTTTTGGTTTTTCCCATGTCAAGAGTGGTATTTTGCAGGTCCTAGAAGTAAGACGTTTTAATCAGAAGTTAAAAGGTCATGACTGAATTTTCATTTTCTCTACAGTGGCCATTGGAAAGTTTTCACAGGGAATGAGTTGGCCGCTTTGCTTGGGTGGTGGATGTTTGATTGCTGGAAGAAAACTAAATCAAGAAATGCTGATGTGAAGAATGTTTACATGTTAGCCACCACAGTCTCTTCCAAAATTTTGAAGGCAATTGCACTTAAAGAAGGATTTCATTTTGAAGTAAGAATAGATAATATCTATTTGTTACTTTTTAACATATTCGTATATACTAAAGACATCTCCCACCAAAACTGACTTTCATTGAGCACATTTATAATTCTCCTGTTTTGGGACCAGCAGTTGGCGTAGTGGCTATGTTGCTGGACTCTCATGTAGTCGACCATGGTTAGAATCCTGGACCTGGTGGCTTAAACTCACGCCGGGTGCGTGTGCGTGCATGCCCAAGATCTCCAGAGGAGAATGGAGGAGAAGGGATTGCGGCCTGGCCACCCCCCCCGGGGGCGATTTTTCTCTTTCTGTCTCTCTGTCTCTCTCTGTCTTTCTGGCAAGTGCACAGGCCCTATAGCAAAACCTCTCAAAATAAATAAATAATAAATAATTCTCCTGTTTTATCTAATTCTGTTCATAATTGCTTAATCTTTTTGATAGATTTAGAAACCTTGAGCCAAATTCACCTAGTATATAATTTCTAGGTTGAAACTGAGATATTCTCTAAAACTTACTTTAGCACTTACCCCATGTGATAATATCTGGTTTTCTGTCTCTCAGTGACCTCAACAGTAGTATAGACTATTCCAAGGAAGTATAGGTATCATCAACCCCTTATTTAGACTTTTCAAGCACACTATTATGAAACCTTAAATAGTCTTCTAAGTTGTAAATTAAGACCCAGTAATACTATTGAATAATCCAAAAAACTAGTGGCTCACTCAGCCTAGTTCATTAACCTCCATGAAACTTGAGCAGTTTAGCCAACCAGTTTTGCAGCCAGAGACTAATGGGAGTTCAGTTGCTTCTGCTCTGCAGTCTTTCCCAATTATCAGTGAAAATGTCACCACTGGGCATTTTTCTTGAGTTATAGTCAAGTCTCAGGTCTTGACACTAATTAGCTAAAGGGAAGAAAATTGTACCTGTCTTGATGAAATCGAACTTTTAGTCTGAGACTTTCTAAGACATAAAAAGCAAAATGAAAAATATCAAAAGTTAATTCAAGCCTGGGACCAGCAGTAAGCGTAATGGCTATGTCGTTGGCCTCCCATGTAGTTGATGGCTTCGAGTCCTAGACCCGGTGGCTTAAACTCACGCCAGGCACGGGTGCGTGCGTGCCCAAGATCCTGAGAGGAGAATGGAGGAGAAAGGATTGCGGCGTGGCCAACCCTCCTTGGGGGTGATTTCTCGCTTTCTGTCTGTCTCTCTGGCGAGTGCACGCACCCTATAGCAAAAACCTTTCCCCCCCCTCCAAAAAAAAAGTTAATTCAAACCTAAGATCTGAATTACAGTAACATTAATGGTTTCGTTATTTGTATCTAGGGCAAGTAAAACATAATGAACATAAAGGAAAAAAGAACATGATTCTAAAGATCAATGTTACAAATTTGCTTGGTTTTGTGTTGTGGGGGGGATAGCTTTTTGTATGTTTATTTGGTTGGTTGGTGAAGATATAGAGGTGAACAAGGACACAAAAGTTAGTGAGCTCTAGAATTAATGCGTGTCACATGCTCTTTCTGATGACCTTAAAAGGGTCATTTCTTTTAAAGTGAGCAGTTGTTCATCACATGAAAAAATCCTCAGATCTAAAGAACTTAGTGACTGTCTTGGTGGTTTTATTTAGGCCACAAAGTTATGGAAAAGTGCACTTGTTTCACGCATCTGTGATAATGTTGAGAGTGCATCACTAATAAATTTCATAGCCTTCGATTGCTCAGAGAGACTAAAATACAATCCTCATAGGCACTGCTGTATTAGTGGCTCAAATACACCTTAAAGACCAGTTTCTGGGGCCAGCAGATGTCCTAGTGGTTACATCGCTTTTCCTACATGGCCGACTGCAGTTTGGGTCTTAGACCCAGTGCTTTGAATATCACCTTGGCGCATGTGAATGCATTCCCAAGATCCTGGGAGGACAGTAAAGGAGGAGGGATTACAATGTGGCCATCCCCCCTCAGAGGTGATTTCTCATTTTCCTTCTCACTGTGTCTGTCTCTTTCTCTTTCCAGCAACCACCTGCATGCTAAGGCAAAAACCTCTTAAACAAAAAAAAAAAAAAAAGAAAGAAAAAGAAAAAGACCAGTTTCTGAGAAGCAGTGTAATCATCTCTTATGTAAAGGATAATCTTGGGCAAATTTACTTAATCTATGAGCCTCTGAATCAGCAAGTATTTTTAAGATCATGATGTAGGACCAGATAGTGGCACAGCAGTAAAATGCAATACTCTGCAAGGCAATCTTGTAAGAGAAGGTTCTCGGTTCATACTCAGAGACCTCCCTGAGCACACCAGGCACACGCTTGCCCATGATCTAGAGCTGACTGAAGGCTGGGGGTAGATCATGGCTTTTAGACCCTGTGAGGGGTATTCGCGCTCTCTTTTTCTTCCTCTCTCTCTGTTGCTTATGGAAGAAACAAGTAAATAAACTTTTTTTAAAAGATGATACAAGGGAGCTATCACAGTACTTAGTGAAAAGTAGATCATAATGTGTTGTGTTACTTTATGACTGTGTGCGTCACCACGTATAAATATTGGGTTGTATCTGATGTAAGTCACCTATCACTGTGCACTACAGGTAGTATGTCATCAGTAGTGGCAGTGTGTATGTTCATGGCCCTTGACTGACTATAACATCTACCACCATATAAATCACTGTGGGCCAAAGACCAAAGAAGATCACTATTGAGTATCATATGCATTTAGTGACAGGCTTTTCTCTAATACGTATGTATGAGAATGTCACTTAACTAGAGTATCCTTCTCTGCATTGCAGGAAACACTACCAGGTTTTAAATGGATTGGAAGTAGGATAAAACACCTCCTGGAAAATGGGAAAGAAGTCCTTTTTGCATTTGAAGAGTCTATTGGTATGTAGTAAACACTAAAATCTTTGAAATTTAATTGAGCACATTTTTGAATGTGTTAATTCTGTACAGAGGAATTTTTGTCCTCTGGTTTTGTGTTTTGAATTGTAAAAACTAGAAAATTCTGAAATGTATAGATGCATTTCTTATCAGAAAAAAAGAAAAAGAGCCCAATGATCCTCTTCACATGGGATCCATATAGATGAGTTTTCTCTTACTCGGCTTTTAAATGAACTGTTCCTTCTGGAGAAATAAAACTATTGAAATGACAGGATTCGTTTTCATCTTTTCTGAAGATATGTGTTAATCCTCAGGCTTTCTGTGCGGGACCTCAGTTCTGGATAAAGATGGGGTGAGTGCGGCCGTGGTGGTGGCCGAGATGGCATCCTACCTGGAAACCATGGACGTGACCCTGGAACAGCAGCTAGCCAGGGTTTATGAGAAGTAAGTTCTGTGAATGTCACAGCCAGCCACCCTCCCTGCCTTCGTTCCTGCCTGCCTGCCTTCCGGCTCCTTGTTTTCCTCCTACCCTTAACTGTCTAAATTTGTTTTTGAGGAATAATCAGTCCTTTTTTTTTTAAAAAAAAAGTATTAAAATTGTCTGAGTTCAAAACTTTCTCTAAACTACTGTAATAGGCTTATCTTTAATATGTACTTTTCTAAAGAGTTATCTGAAATCTGATTTTAGCACTTTACATTTTACACAGATATGGGCATCATATTTCAAGAACTTCGTATTTCTTATGTTATGATCCACCTACCATCAAACGTATCTTTGAAAGGCTTCGCAATTTTGATTCTCCAAATGAGTACCCCAAATCTTGTGGGGCATTTGCTATATTACATGTACGAGACATTACCACTGGGTATGACAGCAGCCAGCCCAATGAGAAGTCAGTAAGTTCCTTTTATTTTATTTTTTTCCAAATGAGAAAATTTAATGACCTACGTCACCCAAAAGCCCAGAGGTAGGACATGTTTCACAGGAGACTCCATCTAGTTTCCTTTTTCACTGCTTGGTTATAAAGGCCATAATTTAGAATTAGCGAAGTGGAAGAGACGCACAGGGGCAAGGTGCTGTGGTTAGGGTGGGGCAGGGAGCTCCCACGCCCCCTCTGGGTGTGCCGCCCTCTCAGCTGAGTTCTCAAGTCTGATTAGGACGAAATGAATCTATAAAGCAATTTAGGAAAGAAAAAGGTATGATTGGTACACACCTATACCCAGGAGGGATAGAGGGTGTTTCAGACAAAGGGAATGGGAGTTCAAGGTCTTGTGGTAAGAAGAAATGTTCTTTAGAGAGCCAAGTGGTTCCTGCACTGGCATGTGAGGTAAGAGGAAGAAAGGCCTGTATGGTGACGGGGTTAAGAGGAACAAACTTCCAGGCAGGAAGGTCAGTCTGTAAGCTGTCTCAGCAGTCTAGGTGAAAGATGATAGCAGCCTGAATTTAAGATAGTAGCAGTAGAAGTGGAGAGAAGCAAGCAGAGTTGAGTTAAATAAAGTCTAGAATAGTCAGGACTTGCTGGTTGATAGTCTGCAGGTGAAAAGGGAAGGGTCTCTGAATTAAGCCAATGGTGTTTGATAGTAAACTGACCTAGACAAGGGTCTCAAGGACAGGACTAGAACTCAAGACCCCTGAGTGAAGGTACCACTGCTGACTGTCATAGTATAACCCTCACAGTCCCCTCAAGATGCTGTGACAGACTCACGTGTGGACTAGGAAGAGTACGAGTGTTAATCCAGCTGCTCAATGCCAGCAAAGCTCTTTTCTGTTTTTAGTGTGTATAAAACATATAAATAGTTATGTTGCACCCCTGCGCATTATTTTGCACATCCTCTAGAGTAGATGCTCTCTCCTCTTCAGAGAACATCAGTAAACTATGAAAGTGCTTTGCAAATATAGAGGCAATTTTGACTCTGGAGCAGACAGACCTGGCTTCCACTTCTTGTTCTGTCACTTAGGTGATTACCTTGAACAGGTCGTTGACAGTCTTTGAGCCTCATCCATAAAATGGCAATAATGTTTACTCTGCAGGATAATTATTGAACCCAGAGATCATGTATGTAAGGTGGATCACCCGATGCCTGGACTATTATAAGGGTTCAATAAAGGGTATATTTATCAATTATTATGTTGATAGTCTTTGACATTTTATAATTCTTTTAAAATATTTTTAAATGCTTAAATTATAGTAAAAGAACACATAGCATAAACGTTACCATCTTAACTATTTCTAGGTGTACAGTTCAGCAGTGTTAAGTGGATTCATATCGTTGTGCAATAGATCTCTAGAACTATTTCATCTTGCTAAACCGAAATTCTGTACTCATTAGACAATTTCCCATCCCCGTCTTCTGAGCTCCTGGCAACCACCCGGGGTGCCTACTTTATGCTTCTATGAATTTGACTACGTAGCTACCACGTGTAAGTGGAATGTATTTTATAATTCTTAGAAATAAAAATATATTAAGTGTAACTAAGCTGCTGTTCCAATTTTGCATAGGTCTTGCCTGTGAGTAAAAACAGTCAGATGATTACGTTTACTTTTCAAAATGGCTGTGTTGCTACTCTTCGGACGAGTGGGACAGAACCAAAGATAAAGTATTACGCAGAGATGTGTGCGTCACCCGACCAGAGGTGAGAGTTGACTTTTTTTTTTTTTTTTGCTTTATTGAGATATAATTTTCACTGTATATGGTTGGCCCATTTAAAGCATACAAGTTAGTGGTTTTTAATACATTCACAAATTTAAGCAACAATCACTGTGATATGCTTTATCTATAGAACATTTTCATCACTCCTTCCCCCAGAAGCCTCCGACTGATAAAAATCACTCCCCATTTCCCTCCCTCAGAGCCCTAGGCATCCACCAGTTTGCTGTGTTTTTGTGTAGATTTGTTTATTCTGGACATTTTATATGCATGCTACAGTATGTGGACCTTTATGACTGGCTTCTTAGCGTAAAGTGTCCTAGGTTAATCTATGTTGTGGTTTGAATCAGTGCTTTAGTACTTTTTAAAAAAAAATTTTACCTAATATTCCATAGTATGGATATGCCACATTTTTGTTTTTGTTTTGTTTTTAAAGAATTATTTATTTATTTATTTATTTTATTTGTTATTATTATTCTTTAATTTGACCGGAGAGAGAGAGAAAGGGAAAGTGAGAAAGCAAGCCGCTAGGTCCAGGATTTGAACTAAGGTCAGCCATGTGGAAATCCAGCACCTTAATCACCACACCGCCTGCTGGCCCTACCACATTTTTGTTTTATTTTGTATTTTAAGTTTCTTTCTTCATGAGAGAGAGGCAGCACCACCAACAGGATCTTGGCTCTGTGATGGACACCCTTCCTCAGTCAGCCCCAGATCCTGGCACATGTCCATGCCCCGCGTACTCAGGGAGGTCTCAGAAGTCTCCAGACACAAACCTGGAACCTTCCCACATCAGTCGGCCTTGCAGAGTGCAGCATTTTGCCACTGCACCGACCATTCAGCCTGCAATTAAAATAAAGGATAAGGCGACTAAAATAAAGGATTTCCCAACTCTTACATCTTTTTTCCTCAGCAACATTTCCTTACTGGAAGAACAACTGCAGAAACTCATTGAAGCTCTGATTGAGAATTTCCTCGAGCCCAGTAAGAATGGACTGACCTGGCGTTCTGCTTAGGGGCCACCGTACGTCCTGAGTTTGCGCTGGCACATGGAGCAGAGCAGCCAGGAGCTCCATGTGTTGAGCCTCGTGTTCACGTTCTCCCTCTATCCTGTCTGGAAGAGTATCTTTTTCCTTCTATTTTCTTTCTTTTCAGTCATCTGGTTGAACAAACTATATGTTTGGGATGAAATGGTCTAGAGGAAAATGAAATGTTTTCATAATCTTGAACAGAAGTCATTACATTAAAAGTATTATAGTAACACGTTGTTCTTTAGCAGAAACATAATACAAACATGATTGTTCTTATTAAAGAGTGATTAAGCTTAGTTCTGTATCTTGTAATTGTGTAAAGCATGGTTAAAAAAATAAAGACAGATAAATGTCGTATCATCATAGGGTTAGTTAAGGAGATTAAATCCATAAAATCGACTAGAAAATGATTCTGCACTTAGATCTCTGTGGGAAAGTGTCGTCGTTACATTGCAGGTGTTAATGTGCAACTTAAGAGTATTTGAACTAGGGAGTTCAGTGTTTCTAGTTTAGAACAGATGTTACAACGTGTGATTGCAGCACCTCTGTCTCGGGTGCCCTTGGTGCAGTGTAAATTTGCTGTATGTATTCAAATTCTGCTGTTTACTGAACATAAACAATAGTGGCAAACACTCCTAGGGGCTTCATTCTTGTCTAGTTTCTCAGTGCCGTCTCAGGGTCCGGTGTGAACTGAAACAGTGTCCCTGCTTTGAATATAGTTTAATCGGTTATTTTTCAGAGAGTTGTGGAAAATCTTCCATCCAAATTCTGTAGGTGCTTCCTCAATATCAGTGGGTTTGCTGATGTTAAAACCGTGTGAATGTAAATAAAGATCTTGATAAAAAGCAGGCCTAATGTTAACTATAGCTTGAGATCTTCATGTTAAAATGGTCAGTTATCATAACCTTTAAATAAAGGGAAAAAAATCAGAGCTGTGCAGAAAGGAGCTCTGAAGTCTTAACTTTTGAATTTTTGCTAAGTAGCTTTATTCCTTTATCTGACGAAGTAATGATAATGTCGCTAAGGAATAAAACATTCAGATTTTAAGAATTATGAAACACTGAGAACTATAAAGTCCAGATCATTCTAACATCACTGGCTCCTATAGCATTTCTGAACACTAGTACTGTTTATCTTTTTTTTAATATAGAAAATAGTGTTCCTAAGAAAGTCATTTTGGTGGATTCTTCTGAAAAGACGTAACAGAGAAATACTGTTGAACCTTCTTAAAGTGTACTGCTCCTGTCTTGCTCACAGAAGACCCCTGGGGTCTATTCATTAGGAGGTAATAGTAACAAGGCCTGGTGTATTCATACTAAACACATTGCCTACAAGAGCTAGCACCAGTATTAGAGTAATAATAGAAAATCTAAGCTGTTCAGAACGTTCATCAAGTCATGGTTTGGTTTGTTGCAGCTATCAGCCAACATTCGATTGAGCTCATGCAATCCAAACATCATTTTCAAATTGTCATATTGCCACTATTGTTCATTCGTTCCTTCCTTATCTTCCACCTGGATCTTCTCTGACTGTAGATTATAGACAGCTAGCTAAATGTAGAGTACATTTTCCTGGATGAGTTTGTTTGCAAAGCTTTGCACTGGAGACGAAACGTGTAGATTTTTTTTTTTCCATTTAAAAAGTGTAACACATTTTTTTCTTTGCTTTTAGGAATATAGGTTGTAATTTAAGATATGGCATATATTCTACAGAGTGGTATCAACAATGTTATATATATATGATAAAAGATGTATATTTGGTTTCCGTACCTGTGTTTCAGTGACTGCAGAACAAAATGAAGTAAAAATGATAAGACAGCCCATTCATAATCACTAAAGCTCGAAGAGAATAGCTTTAGTTGAGTGTTTTAATGCAATGCAGCATTTAAGTTACTTCAATCAAGGCGATAAGCTATTGAAGCCTGGATTCTTATCTCAAAAATTAAGAAGTTCAAAGTTAAAATTAACACAATTCCGCAGATGTTCCCAAAGGGTATTGATTGAGGGAATTATTTGATTCTAGCCACACTTTAGAGTTCATCTGAGCATGATATTTAAGCATGAACTTGACATAGTGGGTTCATATTTGCGTAACAGGAAAACCCGGTGACAGCCCAAGCCAGCCAGGAGGGAGAGAAGTGTGTCGTGGATCTTTTCCTTTCCAAACAGTGTGGTGAAAATGAATGCGTTCTCATTGAGCTGTAAATCTAAACGAGGGTTTTCTAGAGTCTGTGGGAAAAGGATAGAGTAGGACAAGATCAAAGCATATATTGGAAATGAGCAGTAGAAATAAACAATATGGAAGTCAGTAACAACACAGGAGAAGCTGCTTAGAAGGGAAAATTTAACACCATAAAAGTAGGGAATAAACCGTGTACAAGTTGTTTACTCGTGTTTATCTGTTATTCTCATGAGCAGACAATGAACTGACTGTTTTCCTTATTGCCATCACTAAAAAGAGGCCAAGTTTTAGAAGCTGAGAAAAAGTACCCTTCTCTCAGTTCACCTTCTGCCAGGTGTACACACCACACACTTTTCTGTTGTGTCAGATCATGTGAGAACTCAGGAGGCGACTGAGCCGAAATAAAAAGGAATAAACTGTAGAGTGGAAAAATAGGACCTCTGAGAAAAAGTGCAAGGAGTAAAGATCATTTAACTCTGGAGAAGAGAAAGCTATTGAGATCATTTTATAAAAATCTTGGGCTCTTAATTGAGGCTTTTATTGAAGGACTCAGAGTCAGAAATACAAGGACAAACTGATCTCCACCTCTAGTGAAGACAGAATAAGAGGGGTTTGAGAAAAAGGGAGGGGGCAGCATAGAAGTTTTAGATGAAGAGATAAGAACTTCTGGGGTAGGAATCATTATAAAGTCTTCTGTTTGCAAGGTTTTTTTTTTTTTTAATTTTTAAGGGGATAAAAATGTTAATTTTTAAGGGATTTAATAAATCTTTTTTTAGGTTTTTGCCACAGGGCACATACACTTGCCAGGGGAAGACAGAGAGAGAAACAGTGATAGGGAAAGTGAGAAATCACCCCCACCCCCACCCCTACCCCCACCCCCGGGGATGGCCATGCTGCATCCTCTTCTTTACTCTCCTGCTGGCATTTTGGGCAGGCATGCACATGCTCCTAGCATGAATTTCAAGCTGCTGGGTCTGGAACTTGAACTGTTGTCAGCCTTTGGGTCTGGGACCCGAACTACTATCAGCCATGTGGCAGTCTAGCGCCATAATCAACATACCACCTGCTGGCCCCACTAAATGGCTTTTTAAAGGTGTCTTCCTACACATTTTTTTTTCCAAAATGGGTTGGAATAGAAATGATGTAAAGAGCACTGAAAGCAATGCTTAGGTTTCACTCCATATGTAAAAGAATGTAGCTCAAGATAATTTTTGTATATTTTGAGTAGTAGATGGATGTATGAATAAAGACCCGCTTCCTTTTTAATGTAACCTGGCAAATTAAGTGAGACTTGAACACAATTTTGTCCGTCTTGAAGAATGTATAGTTGTGTAGGATAGTCGAGGCTGTTGTTTTAGACATGAAGGATTGTTATTTGGCGTTAGTAACTTCAGCAGTTGGAGAAGTTGTGAGAGGTTGGACAAGTTGGAATATCTTTATGTGGGAAGTAGACCTACCATTTTTTTAAGCAGGTTGCTTCTGGGATTGATTCAATGGGAGATTAGCTGGAGTTTGACAAAGAAACTGTTCTGTGAACTGCTGCTATTGGTATTTGTTTCAGATATTTTCCATTGATATTTGTAATGCTTGAAAAATCCAAATTTGACTTGGATAAATTAAATTGTCTGCCTTTTTCTCTCTACCTCCCTCTGTTGCTACGCACCCTTCCACATTTTGTTACTGTGAAAAGCTATTGCCCTATTACCTCATTGATAAGAAACCTTTAACTTGTATTCATTCAGAATGCTTTAAACGTATTCATAAACTATGTTTGTCTATGGATGTTTGGTTATTTTGTTATTGTCAGACTAAGACTTACTGTACCAAGTAATGTAGAATCTATTTTATAATCATCTTGGTCTGTCTGGACACTACTGTATGTTAACTGACTATGGCCTTTTACAATTCACACGTTGTCTGAGATTGTCCTAAAAACTGATGAGGCAAGAGTCAGACTCACCAACATGAGTGGTTCATGGGTTTAATGTCAGGTTCCTTGTACTTTGGGCAGCCCAGCACAAATCTGAGGAAATCGTTTTCCCATTTGTCCCTCAAAGCATCTTACCATAAACCAGAGAAGTCTAAAGAGAAAGAAGCAAACCCCTCATTGTCTGACTTTTTCCACAGCGTGACCTTAGCTCCAGCTAGAAACAAAGAGCCCACGCTGGTTGTTCACCTAGACCTTCTTTCCTCTTTGTTAACCCAAGCACTGTACTTAAGAGAACCTACAAGGACGACAAGGGTGGCCACTTCAGGGCAAAGTGACGTAGCTAAAGTCTGCTGCTCCGATTTGTCCACCAGCATGACCCTGAAGGAGAGGTGGGGGTCTGAGAGTAAAGTCAGAAGCAGCCTACCACTGCCACGAAATCGCATGTCCTGTCTTTAACTCGCGAGTCAGTTTTGCATTTGCCATAACAAAACCGTCTTAATATAAAAATGGTATCTCTAGTCTTCACTGAAACTGGTGCTGCCAGAAAAGAGCACTGTGCTTATCACATGGCCTCTTGACGCCCCCTACCCCTGCCCCCCAATTGCTGCCTATCCCCTTGGGGTACACACGCTGATTGTAGTGTGAGAAATAAAAACATAGAACACATCTAGAATATTCTCTGCCTTCTCGAAGTTGACCATCTAAAGTTCTAATGCCAAATGAAAAAAGCGACCCGAAAGAACTGCGTTCCTGTTGAAGCTGACGATACAGTCTGAGGTGGCCAGGTGGTTCTTTCGTTCCCGGGCATTCCTTCACCAAGGAGGAACCGCCGAGAATCAGCTCCCTGAGAGCAAGGATCACAGTATTTTATTTTTTCATGTCCACACCACCTAGTTCAGAACCTCATATAGAGTACTTAACTGATGATAATAGGAATTGTGGGATTTTTTTTTTTTTAAGGAGCAAACAGTTAAGATACAGTCAAATTTTCTAATTTAGCTTGTTAAATGACATCCCTTACTGTGAAATTTATAATAAGTGATGTTTATTAAGCAGGCATAGCCTTCAACACTCAGTTTGTGCAGAGAGAGCAGAGCCTATTTCTACATGGAAATTGTATCTAACGCCTAGTATTTTACACTCAAAGCAGGTGTTAGCTTGGAAGTGTCGGAAACAGTGTCTCTGTAGACTTAGTCTCACGAGTCTAAGTGCCATCTTGAGCCTGCTGGCACTTCCTTCCAAGTGTACCCCAACTAATTTGCTACTATTTGGTATCTTTTTGTCCAGGGTTTCGATTCATTCAGTGTCTTACAAGACCCACTCAAGCAGGAGTCTGTGTCCCTATCTGGTGAGGCCTTCTTGTTGCAGGCTAGAATAAACTTTTGGTGGACATCGTTAAACATGCCAGATAAAGTATATATAGTGAAGAATGAATTATTTTTCTGACTAAGTGTATAGTAGTAGTCCAAAATGATGCCCTCGTTTAAACAGTTTCCATCAACATCTCCTCCTTCCCTACGAAAACACCAGGGTGTGTTATAAGTCCTGCCTGTGAGAATTTGCACTTTATGTATTTGTGTGCGTGTGGATTTCCTGTGGTTTCAGTCAAATGAAATGTTATCAGTAATAAACAGGTCTCTTCATAGGCATGAGTTTCCGTGTCATTTTTATTATCTTAGGTACGGTGGAGTTCCTAAGTTTACTGTCCAAACTGGAGAATGTTCTTGAAATATATGCACGGTATACCCCAGAATCCACGCTAAGTGAATATTCTGCCCGGCACTCAGGAAACTGACTGGTTCATCGGAGATGCCCACAGTAATAGCTAATATGAAAGTTCTTTCTTCTGTTTCTTTTTCTCTTCTCCATTTGACCTTGTTTGTTTGCCCATGTTAATACCAGCTACCATAATAAGAGAGAAAAAGGAAAGACTTGAAAATCCCTCAGAGGAGTAACTGCAGGTCTGTGCTGCAACTGGGAGTGAGGTAACGTGTTTCCAAAGGTCACTACGGTTCTGGAGTCCCGGTCTCCACTGACTACCTCTCCTCAGGCTCCAGGGAAAGGTGAGGGAGAGCTTGTTTTACCAGGTCTTTTTATCATCTTCTAATTGAATATTCTGAGAACTAATCTGACCCCATCCTTAACCCCATCTCCTATTTTATCCTTTATAGCACATAAAGAAGAAACAAATCCGTTTACTCGGGAGCATTATCAATCTTCGCATGTGCAGCTCTTTCACTGCTTTACCACCACCTAGAGCAGTGCATGACACAGAGTAGGTGCCCGATAAATATGAATGAAGGGCCCCTCTCAACTAAGTCCTTGATTCTGCCTATGCACAGAGTTGCATGGAATGAGAAATGGACAATAAGGAAGGCACCGGCTTCAGAGATGGCTGGGTCATCGACCCACAGCACAGGTCCTGGTGAAGTGTCAAGCTCACCATCGGCTCCTATCGGGTCCTATATATTCCTGATTTGAACCCTCCAAATCATCTTTGATTTCTCTTGCCCCTGCATGTGCTCTTGGACAAGTTCTTTACATATAACGGTCTCTGAAGGTGTAAAAGGGAGGCCATTGACTTGAGACTCATCTGAAGAGACCAAGAAGCTAGCTCAACCTAAAATAGCAGAGCTCCTGTTGTTCCCACAAGAGAAGGGTTGGTGCCTATAGAACTATAAAAGTCTTGGGGGGGGGGTATAATAATTTATTTACTGTCCTTCCTAAACTAGCACATTTTTATTTCTGTTGCTGAAGTGACCTTTATCCTGTTCATCTCTACTTCCCTCCCTTTAGCTCTGTTTCTAATCATTATGTTGTCCAACCTTGCATGTAATTTGTTTTATTTATTTATTTTGTACTGCCAGAGGGCACATGGCTTGCCAGAGAGAGAGACAGAGAGACAGGCAGAAGAAACCACACCCCCCACAGTAGGCCATGGTCACACCTCAATCTTATTTTCCTCCCCTTCTTCCCGTCAGGATTATAGGCACACACATGTAATTTGTTTTAAAGGAAGTCTTCGACCTTTCCCCTTCTGTTTAATTTATTTTATAAATATTTATTAACTTGAAAGTGGTTAGGGGATCAATCGTATCTGATTGGATAATTTGTCCCTGAATATTTGTATTGGAATATATTAAAAACAAGTCAAAACATAAATTAACGAGAAATTGTTTCGATGTAGTCAAAGGGGGGTTGAAAGCATCTCCGAACCAATCATACCACCTCAGTTCGGCCGACTGTGAGTCCAACGTTCTGTGACAGAATCCTTCGCGATCCGGCACTTGCTGCCTTGCGCTCGCTGCGGTAGGACTCGGTGTGGGTGTGAACTCCAAGAGGGGCAGCGCGAAGCAGAAGTGGAGATCGTTATGGTCAGCCTGGGCGTGTTGGAAATGAAGGAGAGGCGGGGGGTTACACGCAGCCCATGAATCAGCGGATAATATCCCCAGGCTGAACGACACGTTGTAAAATCAGTAGCCCTGTTTGGGCAGAACGGTCACCAACAGTTCCCAAATAACCCATAGCTGGTTGCTGGGTAGTGTGGTAAACAATACCAAAAGGCCATATTTCCCTCTCCAGAGCATGGCAGATCATGACCTGGGCCACCAAGCTACAAGGATACAAAGTACTGCTTGCATACTCTCCAACAAAAATGATAGATATTGACCATAGTACCAGTCAAAATTCTCGTAATAGCAGTAGCTGCCTTTTTTTTTTTTTTATGACTTCCATAGACCATAAGAATAAGAGATGAGAGAGCCAGAAGATGGCATAGTGGTTAAGTTGCTGGACTCCCACATGGCCAACCATGGTTCAAGTCCCAGACCTGGTGGTTTGAAACTCTTGCTGGACGCAAGTGTGTGTATGCCTAAGATCCTGGGAGGAGAATGGAAGAGAAGAGATGACTACATGACCATCCCCCTGGGGAGTGATCTCTCACTTTTCCTCTCACCGTCTGTCTCTCTCGCTGGTGGGTGTACACACCCTAAGGCAAAAACCTCTAAAAAATTGAAAAAGAATAGATGAAGCCACTTCTCAGAGAAAGAATTGGGTTTTACAAAACAACATTTCAGAGAGAGGAACAAATTGTGCAACTAAAGAATCAAGTGAAGAATTTGACCCACAGGGACCAACTGTTCAATTAGAACCTGTTGACGTAAAAAGGTAAACTGAGGCAAAATATATAAACCAAAAAGACTTCGCTCAGGTGTAAGTTTGAGTACTACACTAGGGTACAACCTGGATGGGCAAAATTCCCAGGCATGCTCACCAAGAACTTGTCCTCAGACAAGTTTTAGTGGCAAAAACCACAAGTGAGGGGGCAGGGGATTATACCAGTTCTTCTGGGGACACTTATGCTTGGTGCCAGGATCAGTCCCTGCCTCTGTTTCTCCTTTGGCCACTTCTGTGGTAGCACTTCCCACGCCTTGTTGAAATGCTCTGTTTCTATGCCAAAATTTCCCAGCTGACTGTGGGCTCCCCGAGGGCTGGAATTGGCTGACTCAGTGCAGCATCCTCAGGGCTCAGAACTGATCCAGGGTGGCATCGGGCCAGGTGGGGCAGACAGCCAAGTGGTGGTAGTGTCAGGGTGCAGGGGTCTTTGTGCAAGGTCGTGATTCTGATAGAGGTCTCTGAATAAAAGTTCTTGTTGTAAGACATGCTAGCATGAGAAAACACCCGCTGTGGACTTCCGGCTTGGCTTAGGGTTTTAGCACAAATGGACACAGACGACTCCGTGTTAATTTAGAAAAACTGTCACAAAGCAAGGACACTCCAGGAGGCCAAGTGTGTAGGAAATATAGACACAGCGGCCACATTATTGCCCACAAATCCTGTTCAGGACACCTTGTCCACTGCCCCTCACACCAGCAGACAGATCACCTTTACTGTTCCTTACGTATTCGGATTCAGAGTACCTTGAGGCCAAGGCCCGGGTGCCTGGACTTGTGTCACATACCTGTCTCCTAGCTGTAACCAAAGCCTGACGGGGGAAGGATTGGACCTCTGCCTCCTTCTAAATGGTAGCAAGAAGAAAGCTTCTAACTACTTTTCCATCAAGACATGGGGGTGAGAAGGAGGGTGTAATTACCAATCAGAAATGATGGTGCAGATAGAAAGCGACAGCTGTTCACTTCAGAGCCGGAGCAGCGTCAGGGAATAAGTGAATGTGAGGCAAAGGGAGAAGGGAGGCCATGCTAAACCCAAACACAGCGTGAGCGGACAAAGGGTTTGGTGTATTGCTCTTCCAGTCTGAGGCTGGTTGTGGGTAGGGATGTGGAGAGGTGGCAGAGGGCTCACGCGGTGGAGCCTGGACTTCAATTAGCAGGTGATGAGTCAGTAAGGGATGATGGGGTTGCAGGGGGTGGAATAGAATCCACATTGGAAACGACCTCAGAAGTTGTCTTCTCATTTCTATAAGATTTTTAAATGTATTTATTTCCTCTTCCCCACTTTTTTTTTTCCCTATAGGGTACGCATGCTCACTCAGAAGCAGAAAGAGAGACAGAAAGCAAGAAATTACCCCCCCAGGGAGGATGGCCATGCTGCAGTCCCTTCTCCTTCAGTCTCCTCTTGGGGTTTTGGGCATGTACGTGCACACACCCGGTGTGTTTCAAGCTGCCAGGTACAGGGCTCAAACCACAGTTGACCACATGGGAGTCCAGTGCCTTAACCACTATGCCACCTGCTGGTCCCACTCCCCTACCATTTAAAAAAATGTTGCTAGAGGATACATGGGCTTGCTGGAGAGAGACAGAGGAAGAGCCAGAAAGCAACTCCTGATAGGGCGTAGTCACACTACAATCTCTTCATCTCTCCATCCTGGTGGGATTTACGGCTTGCACACACACACACACACCTGGTGTTCTTTACAAGTTGCCGGGGCCAGAATTTGAACTGTGTGGTTGACCATGTGAGATCCAACTCCCTTAACCACCAAGCCACAGGACCAGTCCTTTATTCCCTTTCAAAGAAAGGCAAGTAGGGACCAGCAGGTGGCGGAATGGTTGCACTGCTGCACTCCCATGTAGTCGACTGTGGTTCTGTCCTGACCCAGCGGCTTAAAAACTCACGCTGGGTGTGTTTGCATGTGTGCCCAGAGGAGAGAGGAGACTGGAAGAGAAGGGATTGCAGCATGGCCAGGGAGTGATTTCTCACTTTCTGTCTCTCTGTCTCTCCAGTGAGCACACGTGCCAATAGCAAAACCCTCTCAAAATAAATAAGTAATAAGTAAAAATGAAAAAAACAAAAGCAAGTAGAGCGTTTTTCCTTGTATTCAGCTGAAATCTGCCTCAACTTCTACACGTTGGTTGCACTTAGAAACTTCGTGTTAAACAAAAGTCCATTTCTTTTGACACAATCTCCTCCCCCCAGTCTAAATATGCATAATTCAATAATTATTTCTTGTACAAGTTCAGTATCCCCCTCACCTTCCTGAAAACCCTATAGACAACTTGTTTTCAAAAACTGGATCCAGAAATGAATACCTTAAAAATGGTGGTCTCAGCTCAGAGAGAGAAAGGTAGGATTTCCACAGGATGTGAGGCAGCTCACCAGTCATGGGGATGGCAGGGGGGCCTCACAGGCAACACACCAGGCCAGTGACTTCTCTTTATCCTCAAGCCACCATCCCTTCCGAAGAGCCTTTCCTGCTTGTCATCCAACCGACCTGGCAGGACCCCATCTCCGTTTCTCCTTTGGCCACCTCTGTGGCGGCACTTCCCATGCCATATTGAAATGCTCTCTTCCTATGTGACTCCCAGAACTGAGCCAAGCATATAATGAGCCCTCATCGCATTAAAAAAAAAAAAAAAAAAAGAAGAAGAAGAAGAAAAGAAAAGAAAAAAAGGTTGAAAGGAGTTTGAGCTGAGGTTTTAAAGTTAAGGAGGCTATGAATAAAAAAGGGATGGGGCCAGGCTAGCACTTAATAGACAAACTCAACTCCATGTAAAGGGAAGATCTGAGTGAAGACCAGACAGGATAGCAGGACTACCTGGGACTTGCTAGAAGGCTTCCCACCAGGCTTTGGTTAACCTGAGGCTAAATAAGGAAAGCTGGAGTCAGCAGGGGTGGAGGCATGTATCCCCCTGTGGGCAGGAAGTAAGGGCAAAGAAGAAAGAACAAGCTAGCCCGGGAGCTTTTCCCAGTTGTCCGCCATTCTCACAGTGCACTTTCCCCTGTGGATGTGACTCCGAGTCTGTGCTCTTGAAGGAACCCCAATGCAACCCCGACATTTCTCTTTACCTTAGGGAAGCCCGAGGGTCAGGCCAGGGATCCACCTGCCTCCAGAGTCAATCCCAAGTTGTCATCTTCCCACGACCTGAGGACCTGAGGACAGGCTAGTTAAATTTCATTCTGTGAATCTTAGTCTTCCAGCCAGATGGGGCCCTCCCTACTTTTACACAGGAGGACACCAAGGCTAAGAGAGGAGTGATTTCCCAGATGTCACAGAGGAAGCCAGGAGCAACCCTGGGGCTGATACTCAGATCCCTGGTTCATACTTCGTTTCTCCTTTCTCTACGTAAGTATTTACTAACCTGCTAGGAGCAGAACGGTGAATAAAAGATAATAAGGCATGATCCACACTTTTTTTTTTTTTTTTTGGAGCAGTTTTCGCTATAGGGCGCGTGCGCTTGCCAGACAGAGAGAGAGACATAGAGACAGAAAGCAAGAAATCACCCCCTGGGGGGATGGTCACGCTGCAATCCCTTCTCCTCCATTCTCCTCTCGGGATCTTGAGCACGCACGCACACGTGCCCAGCGTGAGTTTTAAGCCACTGGGTCCAGGACGCGAACCGCGGTCGACTATGTGGGAGTCCAGCAACATAGCCATTACGCTAACTGCTGGTTCCCATGATCCACACTTTTAAGAAGACAAAAACATGTATAACACAGCAGCAGTACTGTACTAGAAGTAAATATAAAATGGTACAAATAGAAGTAAATGTAAAATAGAAGGGGAAACTGTCAGGAGGGCTTTAGCGAATTGTTGCAGGGCAGAGGTAGGGGAGGGATCAGTTGGCTGCTGGGCCTTGCAGCTTGAACATCACACTGGGTGCATGTGCATGCATGCCCAAAATGCAGAGGGGAAAATGGAGAAGAAATTGCAGTGTGGTCATGCCCTCTGGGTAGTGATTTCTCACTTTCCCTCTCTCTGTGTCTTTCCAGTGAGTGCACCCACCCTATAGCAAAAACTATAAAAACGCAAAATCAAAAAGAGCTGTACTAGAGTCAGGCCATGAAGGACAAGCAGGAGAAACAAAGTGGAGAAACAAAGGCCTGACAGACTCAGGAGAGAGCAAGGAAGAGCAGGAAGCAGCTCTCTGGGGGAGCCCGGATAATGGGTCCCAAGCAATAACACTTCTACTCTTACCTGCTCTTTCTGGGTAAAATGCCCCAAGTTCCAAGATCAGTCTGAAGATGCTGACCTTCAGATCTATGTTTTTAGGTCAGATTTCCTTTCTAAGCTTTGGCATCACATACAACTATTAAATACAAATTTTAGGAGGCCATTGTTTTGGACCAAGCTCCTGCTCTAGGCCCCAACAGACCAGACCAAAATGGAGTCTCTCATGCTAACAGGTCATCGAAACTTCAAGGAAGCCGATGAATCCTCCCAATATACCAGTTTCTCTGGAAAATGAGGAGATTCCAGTGGATCTAAGTCAGTTCCATACAAAAATAAAACTTTTTAAAAAAATTATTGAGCACCTGTTATCTTTTTTTTTTTAAGAATTATTTTATTTCATTTTATTTCAATTTGACCAGAGAGGGACAGAATGAGAGAGAGAGAGAAGGTGAGAAAGTAAGCTACCAGGTCTGGGACTTGAACCTCAGTTGGCCATGTGGGAATCCAGCACCCTTAACCACCATGCCACCTGCCAGCCCCAGAAATAAAACTTATGCATACTCTCTGGCTGTCATAGGAATGGGCACCTGAAATAGCTCAAGATGTTACCTAGACCTTTTGTTTTATAAACATCCTTATTGCTGAAATACATTCCTCCATCTTCCAGACAACTGTCTGTATGCTTGGGTTAAGATTAGATAGTGGTTGAGGGCCAGAGATGCCATGGTGGTTAAGGCCCTGGACTCCCACATGGGTTGTAAATCTTGCTGGGCATGTGTGCATGTGTGTCCAAAATCCCCTGGAGAAGAAAGCGGCGTGGCCATTCCCCTTGAGGGGGTGACTTCTCATTTTCCCTCTTGTGGTCTCTCTCTGTGTCTCTCTGGAGAGTGCATGTGACCTTTGGCAAAAACCTTAAAAAAAAAAAAAAAAGACAAGGCGATGGCACTCAGGGTGCGCATGAGGCCATCCTGTTCCCTTACAGCATTTAGCCAATCCCTGCTGTAGCAGACTCCTTGCTACTCCACCCTCCCATTGCTACTTTCGCTTTTAAAATCATCCTGGAATCTGTACCACATGGGCACACATTATCTGGGGCGACTTGAATTTGTTGCTGTATTTTCTTTGCCTTCGTCTTCTTTTTTAGGTTGACAGTTTTCAAGGCTTCTCTGCCTGCATATCCCACAGACACTACAGACCCCAGTCGCCCAGACTCAAGCTCCCCTCTTGCTCATCCTGACTCCCCTCACTTTTGCCACCCAGCTTGCTCCTTCTGCTGTCTGGACTATTGTAGTGAGACATTATTCGTTATTTTTTTCTCTCCCTCCCCGCCTTCCCCACATTGGGATTAGCACCTCATGCTACCAACTTTGCTTTCTAAATCCCTTCCTGATGCAACAGAATGGAGATAAAGATCTTTTAACACATCAAATCAATAAAATATGGAGTCAGATGATTGCTAGGCTAATGAAACCAGTCTTGATTTGGGGGTTTTGATTGTGCCCTTTGGATCAGTCCAGCCTTGACTGTGGCTTGGAGCAGTCAGCTATGTCGTTGTTTTAAATCCATCCACTTAGTCTGTAGTTTTTCATTTCTGAATTTTAATCCATTTACTTCCAAGATTGTTGTTGGTAGGTGAGGACTTACCCCAGTCATTTTGTTGTTTTCTGGTTTGTTTGTTTGTTTTTGTATTTTCTTTGTTCCTGTCCTCCTGTTTTATTGATTATCTTTGTAGTTTGGAGGTCTTATTATATAATTTTTTAATAAATGGTTTATTCTATTTACCTTTACCTAAGTTGAATTGTCATTATTGCAGTTTCATGGACAACCTAACTTATGTTGATAAACTAATGTGTGCAATAAATGCTTTAATTCAAAAAAAAAAAAAAGAATCTCGTGATCTGCATTGGGTGTGTATGTGATTTGATGGATGTTCTCCCTGATTATTTTTAATTGCCAGAGGGCACGAGACCTCACCAGAGAGAGACAGAGATTCAGAGAGAGACAGGGATACGGCACCCCACCCCATAGCGTGTGGTCACACTACCATTCCCTCTCCTATGCTTCTCCACCCTGTCAGGATTTTAACCATGTGCACACACTTGCCTGGCATGTTTTTCATGCTACCTGGTCCAGGATTCAAACTGTGCAGTTGGTCATGTGGGGATATGGCTTCCAGTAGGCATCAAGACTGGCCCAGTTCTTGATCTTGACATCCACAGGCACAATTTATTTATGTCCCACACACCTAGGATGCAATGAGACAGACAGGATAACCTCAGCAGACATAGTTGTTTTAAAAAGGGAAGACTCAGAGGTACACCTGTAAACAGAGACTCTGGACTCCAGCTGGGCAAAGCTTTGCAAGCCCCTCTGTCCTGGGAGAGGGACTATTCCTTGCACATGTCTAGCTTCTGCTATCCCCAGTCCATTGGCTCCTGGCTTGACCCTCCAGGACATCCTTCTTTGCCTATCACCAACCTTGGCTACTTGCCAAGAGGCCCATGTTAGTAGCCAAGTAGCAATTTGAAGAATTTCAGGGCCTTTTAGTTCAGTCTGCTAATATTTTCACATATACAACTCAATTTAAAGAATTATGGGCTTCTTATGTATCTGATTATAGTTTGTTCCATACTCCAAACGATGTACTCACACTTAGCTTTAAAGACACCTCTCTTGAATTTATCACTGCTGTTTGGAATTGGGTTTCCATGAGACCTTGCTCTTAAGATTCTGAGAAGTCATTTTGTCTAAAAGTCTACTGGACATCATTTTAATTCTTCAAGAAGTCTTTATAAAGTGTTTTTCCACCACCCCTTTGACACATTCTATTAATACATATAACCAGGTGTATTTTGCTGTAAGGATCCTCTGTTGGCTGGAGTCTCAGATGAGCAAAAGCTTTATTTTTTTAATCTAGTAAATCCTGCCCCATTCTGCTCCGTCTAAATTCTTTTTGTAAACAAGTCAGTTCTTTATTTAGCTCATACCTCTCTTCCTGTTAAAAGATTATCACACTTAGCTAACAACACCCAACTGACATTCTCAACATCCTGTCTAGAGCGCTCCTCAGCCAAACCAAAGGTTTTTGAAGTACTTTTCTCTCATTTTCCAAGTTACCATAAGCAACAATTCTGCAAATTGTTTTGCCACTACAAAACACAGATTACCATTTTCCAACCTCTAGTAATCATTTCCTTACCATTTTTCTAGACTTTACCATGTTTGTTTGCCGTTTTTCCAGACTCTCCCCTGCCCACTGATCTCAAAGCCAGTGTCATGAATTTTAGGGTTTTGTTGAAGTTCATATCTCACTTCCAGATTCTAATTTCTCTATGAGAGAGAAAAACTATTTCAAGACAGCATCTATTTATATGCCCCACAGTTGTGCAGACTGGCTATTTTGACTGAGGTCAGCTGAGTATTTCTTCTGATTTTGGCTGAGTTCTCCTATCTGCTGGCAGTCAGCTGCCAGGTTTTCTAGGTGCTGTTAGTTTAGGAGGGCCTCAGCGGGGTTCGCTAAGCTCTATCCCACGCGCCGGTTCACATGCCCACCGGGCAATCCAGGCTTTTTCCCATGGTGACCTGAGCGTGTTTTCAAAAGAGACAACCAAAGCACACAAGGCCTCTAGAGGCCTAGGTTTGGGGCTAGCATGTTGTTCCTTCTGTTGCAATTTGTTGGCGGTTAGAAGTTATGAGGCCTTCTCAGATTCAAGGGGATGGAAAATAAACTCCACCTCTTAATGGGGGAAATAAAAAGTCATACAGCAAAGGGTACGGACTGGGGAGAAATAAGGATCACAGCTATTTTTATCATCCACCTTACCTCCTCAGGCCGCACCCTACTCTTGAAGCTGGTGGGCATCCTTTCTCTGCAAGTCTGTATATTTATGTGACATACATGTATAAAAGTATATTTTTTCCTGTGAGTTTAATATTTTTATTTAAATTTATTTATACTTATATTTCTATATTTCTAAATTTGCTATAGTGTATGTGTACTTGCCAGAGAGAGAGAGCTAGAGAGAGAGAAAGAAAGTGAGAAAGCACCCCCCCCCCGGGGAGGATTATCACACCACAGTCTCTTTTCTTCTATTCTCCTCTCAGGCTTTTGGGCATGTACACCCACAAACTCAGCGTGTTTTTCAAGCCTCTGGGTCTATAGCTCAAATCATGCAATTGGCTATGTGGGACCCAGCTGCCTTAACCACCACACCATCTACCTGGCCCAAGTTTCGCATCAGGTTGTTCTTTGTTTGTTTTTGCCATAAGGCACATATACTCTTTGAGGAGGCACAGAGACAGTGATTAGGAAAATGAGAAACCACCCCCATGGATGGCCATACCACAATCCCTTTCCCTCCTGAGGTTTTGGGCACACACACACACATGCACCTGGCAAGAGTTTCAAGCTGCTGAGTCCAAGACTTAAACTATGGTCAACCATATGGGAATCCAAAGCCTTAACCACTATGCCACCTGGCTGACCCAAGTTTTACATGTTTAAATGAACTAAATATTTCACACACGAGAGAATTTGTATATTAGAAATCTAAGGTATAAAAAATAAAGCACGTTTGTGCCTACCACACATGGAGAGAAATGGAATTTTACCAATATATTTTAAACTCTCTGTGTTCCCCTCCTGATCCAACATCCACTTCTTTCCTAGACCCTGCAGAGCTGTCTGATCTGCCTCCAGTTTTGCCTCTTCCAATCAGCTCTGCCAACTGTAGCCAGCATAATCTTGAAAAAAACAAGACTCTAATCCTATCATTCCCTCTGCTTAAAACTCTGGATAAAATCCAAATTCATCCGTAGAGCAGACCCTTCACCATCTGGCTCCTGTTTACGCTTCACGCCTCACACCTTTGTCATTCACCCCTCAATGTGCTGTGCATCATTGAGTTTTGGCCAAAAAAAGTGGCTTCCATCATGCCCTGCACTTCCTCTTTCATTGCATGCATCGCTATTGGTACCGGCTGTTTAATTGCCTGTCTCTACTACTTCACCATAAAGGCCTCTGAGGGCAGGGACTCCACCTGGCTCCTCTACCTGGGTGCTGAACACAGCAACTGGCACCATGGATACTCAGTAATGGTAGCATGAACCATGAATGAATGTTAGGTTCTGAGGATAAAGAGAAGCTCCACAAAAAGTTCCCAGTCCAGGTGAACAACAGATGTGCTCGTTAATAAATTAATCTCCTCACTAAACGAACAGCAAGTGTGTAACAAGGATGGTGCGTCCGAGTTGACTTCTAAATTCCACTAGGGGGCACTATAGGAATACCTCGGATTCTCCTAAAAAAAAAGAAAGAAAGAAAAAGAAAATCACGTTATTTCCTTAGAAGGACTCTACCTACTTTGGAAGGAAATGTGATTTTCAAAAGTGGAGGTTGTTTTTGTGTTTTAATAAGCTCTCTAGTGGGTCTGCTGGAAAGAGCTGCATCTGAACTGCCTTTGAGACTGAAGAAATAAATAACCCCTATTGGTGTCCACTTTATGCCTATGATGGTCCTTCAAATTGGAATCATTGCCAGAGTTTTCTACATGATTTAATTTATCTTCCACATCCACCACTGGGAATCTTGCTTTTATTTCCATTTTAAAGATAATAATTCCAGGGGCCAGCAGAAGGCTTGGTGGTTAAGGTGCTGGATTCCCACATGGCCGACACCAGACTGAGTCCTGGACCTAGTGGCTTGAAAATCACTCTGGGTGCATGCCTAAAACCCCAAGAGGAGAACAGAAAAGGAATTTCTGCGCAACTCTCTCCCTGGGTGTGTGTGTGTGTGGGGGGGGTGATTTCTCACTTTCCCTCTCTCTCTTTCTGGTGAGCACACATGCTTTGTGGCAAAAACCTAAAAATAAATACATTTTTAAAAAATTCTAAATGAGAAGATAATGTTAATCTAGAAAAGAGGTTATTATACAAAATTTAAAAAACAAGGCCGGAGAACTATGAGGAGGAAGAAATGGCTGACCAGCCTGCCTACCAGTTATGGTTACTCCTTGTTGACTACACGACTGTCACAAGATGTTCTTTCTCAAGACCCTTCCAGGTGTACAGTCTCCCCACGCACCCTGCTAGACAGACGTGGCCGTGCTAGTAAGTTCCTTCAGGAAGCTCGTTCGAATGGACTTTTGCCCAGTCCCGTCCCTTCCCTGTCTCTGTAAGACCCTCCTTCATTATCTTCATGCAAGGTAAACTCTTTCAGAACAACCCACATGTATCGAATCCCTTGTACAAGTATAAAAGACTCTCACCTTTCCAGGGTGGGCAGAGGTGGCGCTATTTCTACCTGGCCATGACGGTGGGGCTGACTGCATGGCCCAGGGTCTGACCTATAGTTGATACTAGCTTTTTGAGGCCAACAAACTCCTCTTTTCGTCATACCTTTTGCTTTACAGATATTGTTTTTGGCTTGCCAAAGGGTCAGAGAAGTTAATTTTTCTAAGAATCGCAGTTGGGAAATACCTAAGTGGGGACTTGAATCTGTATCTTCCAAATCCAAATGCATTTGTTCACAAAAACATATATTGAGTTCCGGGCTCTGTTAAAGAAGATAGCATACAAAGACATACCCTCCAAATTTAATGATGTGGAAACAAAGACCGTCAAAACTGGAAGAAACCTTGAAAATCACCTAATGAGTCTAGTTCCATAGCCTAGTGGTTAAAAGAGTCAGACCCCACATGGCTGACCACAGTTCAAATCCTGGTCCCAGCAGCTTGAAAAACAGGCTAGGCACATGTACGTGCATGCCCAAGATCCCCTAGGATGGAGACAAGGAGAAGTGTTGCAGCACAAACACAGCTCACTGGGGGAGTGGAGGAGAGATTCTCTCTCTTTCTCTGGTGAGCGCATAGACCCTCTAACAATTAAAAAAGAAAGAAAGAAAGAAAGAAAATCACCTAATGTATTGTTCTCAACTCAGATGTTCACAAGAATCATCTCAAAAGCAGATTCCTGAGAACTGGACAGTGAGACAGTGATAAAGCTTGTTGTTTGTTGAGGCAGACTCACACGGGAAGGTTGCTGATTCACATCCAGAGACCTCCCTGTGTATGCTGTGCATGCATGCATATGTGTCTGGTGTGTTTCTCAGGCCACTGGAGCTGGGATTTGAACTGCACAGCCAGCCATGTGGGGTCCAGCTCCCCCACACACCAGGCCATGGGGCTGGCCCTAAACAAATTAACTTTTTTTAAAAAATGCAGTTTCCTGGCCAGCAGATAGCGTGATAGTTAAAGCCCTAGATCCCATATGATCAGTTCTGCAGGTTAAGTCACAGACTCAGCAGCCTGAGAAACATGCCAGGCACTGGTGTGCGTGTGCCCAAAATCCTGAGAGGAGAATGGAGGAGAAGGGATTGTGGCATGGCCATCCTACTTGGGGAGTAGAGGAGAGGGGGATTTTTCACTTTCCCTCTCTGTTTAGCTCCGGTGAACACATGCACCCCATGGCAAAAAAATCTAGTAAAAAAAAATCCAGATTCCTGGACTTTGTCTGGCCCCCTCCCTTACATACTCATTCGGTGAATCTGGGTGGGGCCCTGGAATCTGAATTTTTCATAGGAATGTCTGCTTTTCCCCTCAAGATTCTGGTGCAAATGCATCATGGGCCACACTGATCTCTTTATAATACAGCGGAAGAAACTGAGGAAAGGTCAGTAGGCGAAGATCGCCTAGAAACACCCCTTGGATGTGGAAAGGAGGCTGACCAGGGACCGAAGGAGCAGCCTGTGGTAACAATGCTGTGAAAGAGCACTTCACTGAGCAGAGACCCTGCCTTCGATTTCAGGCTTGACCATTTGCAGCTGAGTCACTTAATCTCCACGAATTACATTTTTTTTAACTGTAAAATGCAGAAAGACAATCCATGCATGCTTCGTGGACTTACTGTGTGGGGAAAAAGGAGATAAATATTATAAAAGATCTGGCAGAGGGTTGGCACATAAAGAACCCTTGGTAAAGAGAGGGATGGTTTGGAATGGTCTTTCTGTATCATGCTATTCTTTCAAATGAACACCTGTTATTATCAGCACACTGCCAGGCACAGTCCTGCCTCCGTGAAGCTCAGAACCTAGCGGAACAGATGGCCATTGACTATAAATTATAATCGTAATAAATGTTAACAACAGAAAATCTAAGGTGTGTTTTGAATAATATGGGACTCGAACCTAGTCTGCAGACAAATCAAATGTCCCTGAGGAAATGACTCAAAGGATTAAGTAGGAGTTAGTCAGAAATTACGCATGAGTCAGGAAAGAGCTGGCAAAAGCCAGGAATGGAAAGACCAAAGGCCAGCCGGTCTGGAGCGGGGCAAGCAGGGACGAGTGACACAGCTGAACCTGAGGATAATTCTTATTTCTGGAGAAGCCTTTCTGTTTTTCTGCCTTGATATGTACTTGGAAATCATGATGTTTTCTTCCATCCTCTTACTTATACTGCAATTTTCTTTTTATCTTTGCATTAATGGCCCAGCCACAGGGATCTAGTCGGTGGGACATTGCTGAGTCATGCTGGAACCAGATGGGAAGATCCCAGGCTTGGATCCTGGGTTGACCTAAGTATGCCAGGCGTGTCTATGCGTATGCCCCTGATCCTGGCTGACTGTAAGGCCAGCAGGCAAGGAGAGGGAGGATCACAGAGTGATAAAGTCCTGATGGGGGTTCCTGAAGGAAATAAGTAAGTTCATTTTAGGAAAAAAAAAAAAAAAGCGTAAGTATAACATTTCCTCAAAGCTAATAGTCGTACTTCGGTACCTAAAAGGAGCTTGGTTTTTGGATGCTCACAGACACCAAAGTCAGTGGCATAGTATTTGCACATAACCTATATGCATCCCCCTGTGTGCTTTCAGTCCTCTCTAAATTACTTGTAATACTTAGTACCTATTTACCTAATGTAAATGCTACACCATAGTTGTCATACTGTATTGCTGAGGGAATAATGACAAGAAAAAAAGGTTTGCACATGCTCAGTATAGAAGCAACCATTGCAGTCTCACTCCATAGTATGTCAGCAACAACCAAACATTTTCCATTTGCAGTTGGTTGAATCCGTAGATGTAGAACTCACAGACATGGAGGGGTGACTGTCAATATTTTTTATTTTTTTGATGTTCAGAAATAGGAATGGTCTAACAATTCAGGTTCAAAAAAACCCAACTTGCTAAATACCAAACAGGAACATAAACTGAACCCTCATAGACTTAGCTGTGCTTGGAAAATATATACTCTAATGTCATATAGTTATTTCTACTTGTAGCATAAATTGGTTAAATTTTACTTTGGTTTTAGGTATACTCAGAGATAAAAGGAAAAAGGAGATAAATATTACAAAAGATGTGGCAGAGGATTGGCACATAAAGAGCCCTTGCTAAAGAGAGGGATGGTTTGGAATGGTCTTTCTACATCATGCTATTCTTTCAAATGAACACCTGCTATTACCAGGCACGCTGCCAGGCAGAGTCTTGCCTCCGTGACGCTCAGAACCTAGCGGAACAGATGGCCATTGATTATACTAATAAGAAATTATAATTGCAATAAATGCTACTAAGGGAAAAAAACTAAGGTGTGTTTTGAATAATACAGGACTCAAACCTCATCTACAGACAAATCAAATGTTCCTGAGGAAATGACTCAAAGGATAAGTAGATGTTCAGAAATTACTCATGAGTCAGAAAAGAGCTGGCAAAACCAAAAATGCTTTTACTTAGCGTGATTTCAAAAATTCTTCACTGGGCCAGCCCTGTAGTTCAGCAAGCAGTTAAGGGAATTGGATCCTTTGTGGTCAACAGTGGTTCAAATCCCATCCCGCAACTTCAAAAACACACCAGGCACATGCACGTGAGTGCCCCAAATCCTGACAAAATGGAGAAATGGTGGAAAAGAATTGGGTCATGACCACAGCCTTTGGGAGTAGGGGGTGCTTTCTTTCTCTTGCTCTTTCTCTCTCTCTCTTTTTGTTTCTAGCAAGCACATGCACCATCTGCCAATAATAAATAAATAAGTCCAAAGGTTAATTCCTCTCTGATGCATAATTAAAATAAAATATTATAGGAAATTGTTTGTGAGAAAGATGAGACAGACACATTCTGCCCTTTCTTGTCTGCTAAAATCAGCTATAAAAGCAGTACAGAGTGTGTGGGGCATGCATCTGAGAACTCTGAGAAGTACAGTGCAGAGTGAGGTAACTAAAGCCCCAGGTTTCTGGCCACAGGAACAAAGAGGGGAGCCTCAGGTGACTAGAAAGTATCCAATAGATAATGATGAAGGAGAAGTCAGGAAAGGAACTTAATTTGGGGCTCAGGGAACCAGCAGTTAGCGTAATGGCTATGTCACTGGACTCCCATGTAGTCAACCGCGGTTCGCGTCCCAGACCTGGTGGCTTAAAACTCACGCGGGGTGCGTGTGCGTGTGTGCCCAAGATCCCGAGAGGAGAATGGAGGAGAAGTGATTGCGGCGTGACCATCCCCCCTGGGGGGAGATTTCTCGCTTTCTGTCTCTATGTCTCTCTCTGTCTGGCGAGTGCACGCGCCCTATAGCGAAAACCTCTCCAAAATAATAATAATAATAATAATAATAATAATTTGGGGCTCACCCTTGAGCTATGCATTCCTGGGCTTGATGCTAAACAGCACCATGGACTTGAGTACTGACGTTACTGAAGTAGGAGGTAGACCACCGTTCAGATCCAAGACTGGCCCCTGAGTGTGCACGGCTGGGATAAGTCTGGGTAGTTTGTAAATGCTTTGAAAACTGGACTGACATTGGGACCATGGCCACAAAAGTTGGTCAGGACTTATGGCCTGAACCCAACTGGGCCAATTGCAGGCTAAAATGGAAATATTAATATGCTCTCCAAAATTTTGCCAAGATCTAGGCACTTTTAATGTTCAAAATGTCTAGTATTTAATACAAAATTACTCAGAAGAAAAAAAGCAAAAACAAAACCAAAACAGGAGGGCCAGCTGGTGTTATGGTGGTTAAGGTGTCTCCCACACAGCCAACTTTGCAGTTTAAGTCCCGGTCCTGAAAGGTTGAAAAACACTCCAGACGTGTGTGTGTGTGTGTGTGTGTGTGTGTGTGTGTGTGTGTGTATGCCCAAAATCCCAAGAGGAGAAGGAAGAGAAGGGATTGCAGCTTGGCTATCTCCCATAGAGAAATTCTTTCTCTCTCTCTCTGTCTCTGGCAAGCGCACATGTCCTCTAACAAAATTTTAAAAACAAAAAAAGAGAAATTACTGGGCCGGCAGGTGTTGTTGTCGTTGAGGGTGTTGTATTCCCATATGGCTGACTGTGATTCAAGTCCTGGACCTGGAGGCTTGATTTCTCACTTTCCCTCTCTCTTTCTCTCTCTGGTCAAATTAAAATGGCTGAATAAATAAATATAAATTATTTAAAAAATGGAAAAAAAGAGAAATGACTAACGTTAAAATGAAAAAAAAAAAAGCAGGAAAATCTCAGCATGAGAAAAGGCAATCAACTGACATAGATGAAAAGGGTAACAAACGAAGTTGTTGGAGACTTTAAGCTCATTGTTATAAAATGTTCCAAGACATAAAAGATGACCACTTGGAATGAGTGGAAAGGTAGAACTTATCAACAAAGAAATCGAAGACACAGAGAGGAATGAAAGGGAAATGTTCAAATTGAAAATATAACAAGACAGACAGATTGAGAGAGGAGATGAGGAATGGCCACTCCATGACCCCTTTTCCACCTCTCCCTCCTTCAGAGATTGTGGGCGTGCGTATACATGCCCCCCAGCACATTTCTTAAGCTGCCAGATCCAGACCATGGAGCCAGCCCAAGGGAAAAAAAAAAACAACTTAAAAAATAAACAAAGTCTCAGGAACTTGTGAAGCAGCATCAAATTCATACCTTCAGATTTCCAGAAGAAGAGAAAAAAGAAGTATATGGAGAAATAAGATACGAACATTTTCTAAATTTGACAAAAGACAAGATTACAAAATCAAGAAGTTCAGTGAGCTTCAAACAGAATCAATTCAAAGAAATCCACGTCTATACGTACCATACTCTAACTGTTGAAAAATAAAGACAAAGAGAAAAATTATGAAATCAGCCAGAGAAAAATGAGTCATTATTTATAGGGAAATGATGATTCAAATAACTCTGATTTTTCATCAGAAACTATGGAAGCCAGAACATTTTTAAAGCACTAAAAGAAAATAATTACCAAACCAGAATTTTATATCCAGGGAAAATATGCTTCAGGAATAAAAGTAAAATAAATACATTCTAAGATGAAAGAAAACCCAAGACAATTCATTGACAGCAGACTTATTTTTAAAAGAACTTCTAAACGAATTTAATCAATAAACAAAAAACTTTCCACAAAGAGCATTCCAGGTTTAAATAACTTTAATCATGAATTACTCCAAATGTTTAAAGAAGAATTAATGCCAATCTTTTACAAACTCTTCCAAAATACAGAAAAGGAGAGAATACACCCCAGCTCATTCTATGAGACCAGTGATTCTGATATCAAAACAAAGACATCACAAAAACAAAACAAAACAAAACAAAAAAACTACAGACCAACATTTCTCATGAATATGAATGCAAAAATATTCAACAGACTCCTAACAGACCAACTTCAGCAACATATGACCAAGCTTAAACATCATGACCAAGCGGGTTTTATCCTAGAAATGCAAGGCTGGTTCAATATTCATAATCAATCAGTATAACACACCATATTAAGAGAATAAGAGACAAAAAACCCACATGATCATCTCAAAAGATGCAGAAAATGCATTTGATGGATTAAAAACACTAACAAACAGAGGGAACTTCCTCAATCTTTTTAAGATATTGACTGAAAAACCAGTAACTAACATCCTACTTAATGGTGAAAGACTGAAAGCTTTCCCTCCCCCCCAAGACCTTGAATAAGACCAAGTTGTCTTCTCTTACTACTTCTTCTTTAAAATAAATAATTAAATAAATTGCCAGAGGGCACGTGCACTCACCAGAGAGAGGCAGACAGAGAGAGAGGGAGAAAACAACTCCCAATAGGGCATGGTCATGCCACAATCCCTTTCCTCCATTTCTCCATCCTGTCAGGATTTGGGGCACATCCACACATGCCCAGTGTGTTGTTCAAGCCATCAGGGCTGGGATTCAAATCCACAGTTGGCCTTGTAGGATCTGGTTGCTTTAACCACCAGGCCACAGGTCATCTCTTTCTCTTGCTGAATCTATTAAACATTATACTGAAAGTGCTAGCCAAGTCAATTAGGCTAAATAAATAAATAGCAAAAAATAAAAAGCATACAGGTTGGAACGGAAGAAGCAAACTCTCTATTTTCAAATCTTATGATGGTCTATGGGTAAAATCATAAGGAACCCACAAAAAAACATTATTAGTACATATGAACCAATTTAATAAGGTTGTAGAAGACAAGATTAATTCACAAAAATCAATTTTACTGCTATACACTTGCAATGAACGGTCTGAAATAAAATTAAGAAAATGATGCTGGGGGGCCAGCAGGTGGTATGGTAGTTAGGGTGCTGGATTCCCACATGGCCAACCATAGTTAGAGTCATGGGCCCAATGGCTTGAAAATCACAATAAATAAATAAATAAATAAATGTTTTAAAAAGAAAAGATTGCTGTTTACAATAGCATCAAAAAAAAGGGGGGGAGGACTGTTTATGTGAAATACCCAAAATAAGAAAATTCATATAGATAAAAGTACATTAGTGGTGTGATTGCTAATTGGTACACGCTTTCTTTATAGAGTGAAGAAAATGTTCTGGAGTCAGATAGTGATTATATATGAAAAATGAATCTTATAGTATGTGAAATACATCTCAATTTTAAAAAGGAGAAAATCCTTAGGTATAAATTTAACTAAAGTACATACAATTTTCTGGTTGTGTCTGTTGACAGAACCTGGAAAGAACATCACCCTAAAGACAGTAAACACACCTAGAACCCAGAGCTTAGTTTCTGAATACTCTCCTATTGAAAGGAACCGGGACTCCTTGAAGAAATGCCTGATTCCAGGACTGCAGCTGGGAAAGTACAAGGTGACCTGAAATTTCTTGAAAGTAAAGTCTTCAGCAAATAAAGGGGACATGTCAAAAGGACACAAGAGCCATCTTGAATGAAACCAACTCTAGAACAATTTGAGCATCAAAATATATATTTATAATCTGCTCAATAAAATACATAATCATGGGGGAGCCCCATAGTACAGTAGTTAAGTAGTACAGTAGTTAAGTGCTAGGCAGAAGAAGCCAGATCCCACAGGGCCTAGTGTGGTTCAAATCCTAGCCTTGGTGGCTTGCAACATGTGCCAGGCATGTCACATGTGCCCAGGATCCTGAGGGGTTGGAGAGATAAAGGAAAAAGGAATTGTAGCACAGCCAGGCCCTGGTGGAGGATTCTCTCTTTCTCTCTCTCTGTCTCTCTCTTGTACACATGCATGCTACCTCTGGCATAAATTTTTAAAATACATAAGCTCAGGGAACCAGCAAATGGTGTGGTGGTTAAGGTGCTGGACCCTCCCACACGGCTGACCATGGTTCAAGTCCTGGACCTGGTGACTTGCTTTCTCACTTCCTCTCTCTCTCTCTGCATCTCTCTGGTCAAAGTAAAAGAAATGAATGAATAAATAAAATTAAATAAACAATTATTCAAAAAATAAAAATAAAATACATAAGCTCATTCATACTGATAGAAATAAATGAATAAACGAGTGAATAGAACAAAAGGAAAAGTTCTTTATTACCCCAGCATGTCAATGAATAGTAATAACTTATTAACCATTAAGTACAATACTTATTCATTAACTTTATGGTAGAGAAACCTGATATTGTGAATTTAGCTAAAGAGATCTCCCGTCAGAATGCTGAAAGTACCAACTGATTCTTTTGGTGTCCTATAAAAAAGGACAAGAAGACAAAAATGAATTGCAGAAGGAAATAATTAGTTTCAAAGCCTAATTTAGAAACAATATAAATGGCCCTAGACAGTCTTTCCAAACCACCTGAAGTTTCTCAAATAAAGAAATGATTCAAGGTTGGGGCTGGCAAGTGGCATGGTGGTTAAAGGTGCTGAACTCCCACACAGCTGACCACGGTTCAAGTCTCGGGCCTGGTTTCTTGCTTTCTCACTTCTTTCTCTCTCTGTCTCTCTCTGATCAAACTGGAAAACAATAATGATAACAATAATAAGTAAAGTTAAATAAAATAATTCTTAAAAAAAAAAAGAAATGATTCAAGGTAAACAAACAAACAAACAAAAATCTAGAATGCTACCAGTAAAACATGGCCTCAAGATTAAACTCTCAAGGATGTGGATGAAAAGTACTCTGAGACTGCAGAAAGATTGACGGGCATACCAATCTTAAGGGCTTGTCTCCTAGATCCTTTCTGTCAGAAACGTGGGTCTTCAAGAGTCTTAAGGGTGCACTTCAAATGTCAACCAGGAAAAAACGTTTCTGAGAGTTCTAGAGCTATTGTACCACAGAGCCCTGCCTCTCAGCCCAGGTTAGAGAAGGGCCTGTTTAGAAAGAACTATGAATAAGATTTACAGGAAATTGTCAAAAGTGCTAAGATCATTTTATCATTGGCAGCACTGCCTGCTTGATCTAAAAGGGATAGAGATCATACCAATCAGATGCCTTTGGACTCCTGTATCAGTTTCCTAATGTTGTTAACACAAATTTAGTGACTTAAAACAACACGAATTTATTGCCTTACAGTCCTGGAGTTCAGAAGTCTGAACTGAGTTTCACTGGATTAAACTCCGGGTATCAGCAAGTGTCTGTTCCTTCTGCAGTCTCCGGGGGATGATGTGTGCTCTGGCTTTCCCAGTTTCTAGACACTGCTCACAATCCTTGGCTCAGGGTACCTCCTTTCACCCTCCAAGTCTGCAACGCAGCGTCTCTGACTGACTTTGCTCCCATTTCTCTCTCTGACTCTTTTAAGGACCTTGTGATTTCATCGGGCTCACCCAGATAACCCAGTATGGTCTCCCAATGTCAAGATCCTTAGCCTAATCAAGTCTGTAAAGTCTCTTTTGCCATGTAAGATAACACAGTCACAGATTTGGGGAATTAGGATATGTATCTCTCTCTCTCTCTCCTCTCTGTTTTTAAGAGAGATGTTTGCTATAGATCACATGTGCTCACCAGAGAGACAGAGAGAGACAAAAAGCGAGAAACCACCCTCCAGGGGGATGGCCACACTCCAATCCCCTCTCCTCCATTCTCCTCTCAGGATCTTGGGCATGCACGTGTGCCTGGCATTAGTTTTAAGCCACTGGGTCGGAGATTCGAACCATAGTGAACTACGTGAGAGTTCAGCAACATAACCATTATGCCATCTGCTGGTCTCTCATCGGGGGTGATTTCTTACATTTCCTCTCTGTGTCTGTCTCTCTCCAGGGTGTGCACACACCTTATGGTAAAAACCTAAAGAGAGAGGGAATAGGGAATAGCCATGCTGCAGTCCCTTTTCCTCTAGTCTCCTCTTGGGAGTTTGGCATGATTTTAAGCCATTGGGTTTGGGACTTGAACCACAATCAAACATGTGGGAACCGAGTGCCTTAACCACCACGCCACCTGCTGGCCCCAGGATATGGATCTTTTAGGGGTCATTATTCTGCCTACCACAACTCTAATCCTTTTTTAAATTTTTTTCTTTTCTTTATTTGTGAGAGAGTGCATGCACTTGCCAGAGGAAACAGAGGGACCGAGAGACAGGAAGAAAGCACTCTCCCAATTGGGTGTGATCATGCGTGAATCCCTTTTTATCCTTTTCTCTTCTAGGCATGTCCACACACATGTGCATGCACACATGCATGTGCATGCACACATGCATGCCTGGAATGTTTTTTTGAGCCACTCAAAAACTTGGATTTGAATTGCAATTAATCATGTGAGATCTGGCTCACTTACTTAACCACAGACTTCAGGGCTGACCCCTAATCTTTTTTTATTTAATGAATTGTTTTATTTAACTTTTTATTTATTCATTTATTTACTTCTTTATTTTAATTGGACCAGAGAGAGAAAGTGAGAAAACAAGCTGCCAGATCTGGGACTCAAACCATGGTTAGCCATGTGGGAGTCCAGTGCCCTTAACCACTACACCACCTGCTGGCCCTGAGCCCCCCTAATCTTTTATGGAAAGAAAATCTTCTATGAGAATTCTACTGAAGTTCAAGTCCCAGATCTGGTGACTTGCTTTCTCACTTTCCCTTTCTCTGTCTCTCTCTCTCTCTCTCTGGTGAGCGCATGTGCCCTATAGCAAATTTAAAATAATAATAAATCAAATAAATTATTTTTCAGTTTTTTAAAGGGAAGTGTTATGTTCTTGAGGAAAGTGTAACTGAGAGGAAGTCACACTAGCGAGACAGTTCAACCACTGGTGGTGAACACAGCTTTCTTCTGTGAACTTTACAAAAACTTTACAAATCCAGTGCTGTCAATGGTTTTAGCAGCACTGGACAACACTGGATTTTCTTTCCATAAGGAAACATTAGCATGGCCTCTGCACAAGGACGACAAATACATATAACGATGCAGACTTACTACTACACCTCCCCACATTTCCCCCACATCCCATGGGTATTGGGAAGTTAGGGACCCTGAAACTAAAAGCTTCAAAAACTTCCTGATAAACCCCACTCTGGTAAGCATTTAGAATATGGAAATTGGATGCCTGCTACCTGGTTTCCGGTCCCTGCCCTACCACTTGTAAGTTGTGTACAGTCATTGAGCTGATGTTGCAGATTGGGTTCTCCAGAAGCAGATACCGAGATGGAGTTTGGGGAGCAAGATTTTCATTAGGGAACTTCTGTGAAAGGGAGATGAAGCAAGAGAGGGAAGAGGAAAGGCTCAAAGAGGCCTGGTAAAGCCTCGATCAGGGTGGCAGGAGTGCCACGAGTACTGCCTGTCAGTGTTGTCTTGTTCAGAGCAAATGCTGGGCCTTGATTTCTTCATCTCACTCAGTTACTGGATTCAGGCTGCTCTAGGAAGAAAACGACCTCAGGTGAGATTGACCTGCACTGCAGAGTGGACCCTGAAGGCATTGACTGCTGGAGACTCTTCTGACCACATTCCCTGCAGCTGCGTGACAAGCCCTTCCTGGAAGGGGAAGCTGGGTGGCACATTTCTGTGTCTGCTATGAGCACTGGAACGCTAGAACTGGCCCATACTAGATCCCAAGAGTTAGCTGTTAGCATCTCTACCAACCACATTCAGCGACAGCAGGTAGGTATGTTGAAATCATCCATTGTGGGGGAATTTACACCACAGAAATTGGCGAATGCCACAAATCAAAATGTCTTTCCTGAAGAACTATTTTTTCAGGACATCTTCTGAATGTAGTGCACAAGTAACTAACACTGGGCAAGTTATTTATCCTCTCTACACTGCAATCTTCTCATTTGTAAAACGGGGCTCATAAAGCCATAGATAAAACCAACTACGCTGTGGGACCAGCATGAAAATGAAATGAATGAATACATGTGAAATGTACTGGAACAGTGCCTGCCTCGCGGGAGCACTCTGTAAGTACTAGTATTTGTACTCTTGCTGCTGTCATTACCTAATGGTTTAAGGAGAAGAGTACCACCTTAAACACCTCTGCTGGGTTTTCATACAGGCAGGTGGCTGAATTTTTGAGTATGACATGGAAGTCACACTTAGTATGACTATCTGAGAGTCCCCAACCACAAGGAACCTCTCATTAGTCCTTTACTGTGGTTGTTTACACATCTCTGTCCCCCATGAGCCCAGGGTGGGATTTGTTGTGACATGGGTGCTAATACATATTTGTTGAATGAAGGAATGAATGAATGAACCTTGCCTGGGAAGGGAGTAAGAGAGGAGTGAAGAAGGAGCCTATTGGGCTCTGATAACAATAGTTCACTTGCTCAAGTGACTATGTAGAGCAATGACCTGGCACCTGTTTCAGGGGTGATCTGTACGTTCTGGATTGGTCATGCAAGGACCTGTCACAATCCTCAGCTGTCGTGTCCTCTGCAAAGCGTTTTCCTGCCCCTGCTCTCAATCAGCTTTTCCCGTGCCGTGCGGCTATTACCACGCCACCAAGTTTACTCTCTGGGACGTCCCCATCAGACGTTCCCCTAGCGGAGCTTGTCTACTTCCACTCTGTGATCGGGGTGTGTGTGTGTGTGTGTGTGTGTGTGTGTGTGTGTGTGTGTGTGAGCATTTGGGAGGTGGCGCCGTACATCCTTGGACCAGTGAATTAATTCATCGCTCAGTCCACTCCTGCCTCCGTTTCCCCGAGTCTGCCAGGCACCGAAGCCCCTTGCAGGGCTTGCAAAGTTTGGCGGAGGGCGGGCAGACACTGGGATGGCAGGCAACCCGGATGCTTTCAGAGGAGCGGAGGGCAGGAGGGTGGGAAATCCAGATCGGGAGCACCAGGCGTCAGAGCGCTGCAGGGATCGGGGGCGGGCCCGGGCGGGTCCTGGGCAGCCTTGGGGCGGGCCGGGAGCTGCGGGCTCAGAGCCCAGCGACACTGTCCAGCGGGACTCGCGCGGCGCCGGCAATGGGCCCTGGGGCGCTGCTGGCAGTGTTGCTCGTGCTCGGAACCGGGGACACAACCAGAGCAGCGGCGCGAGAGGACACGTTCTCGGCGCTGACCAGCGTGGCACGCGCCTTGGTGCCAGAGCGCCAGCTACTGGGTCTGCTGCGGCGCTACCTGCGAGGGGAAGAGGCGAGGCTGAGAGACTTGACCAGGTGAGGGCTGGCGTGGAGAGCGGCCGAGGGGTCTGGTGAGCGACCCTGTCCTACAGGCTGGGGGTGGGGGCTAGTGTGAGCCCACTGTCACCTTGCGTGGGACTTCAGGTCAGTGTCCCACTGTGAGACTGAGACGCTGGCATGGGATGGGAGCTGACTGAAGCCCGTGTGCCCCCAGACCCACTGTTAGCCATGGGGGAACTCTGAGACACTCTATCATGGGGCATTGGGAAAGGCTGTGCCACATGGCACCTCGGATTCCGTCACACTCACAGTGGCACCCCAGATCCAGCATCACCCAACGAAGTTGATACACTGTGGAAAAGTGTGGTGGGCCGACTCCAGGACCACCAGGTCCTATAAGGTGCTGTGTCAGCTGTGCAGATCCCCAGGCGCTGTGACACAGTGACATACTGCAGTGACACAGAAGCACTGAGAGTTAGACGGAGCAAATAACGGGGTAAAATCCTGAAAAGGCCAGCCGTGCCCTCTGGAGCTTGCGACTAGAGCATCATGATCATTAACCAGAGCTGTCTGTTGCCTCAGTGTTTTTCACTCTTCTTACAAGTGTAAAAGCTCTCTAAACAATAAATGATTGCTGGGCTGTCGTGTGGAAGCAACTGACACCAAGAAAACACCGCAAAAAGCCACACTTAGTGCTAGAAGGTCCTGAGAGGAGCCCCCGGCTGCTGCTCAGCCATACTGCTTTGCTGTGTAATCAACAAACTCTAGCGCTACCCACTGAGGGATCAAAGAGAGAAAGGCTGGGACTGGGGGCACGGTAATCACCTACCGACCTGGTCAGTGTCAAACTATGAGATGAACAACTGTATGTCATGCCACATGTCCGAACATGTGTTGTGCCTCCTCTGCTCGGACACTGAGAAGCCCACAGCACTGAGTCCTTAGTAGGGTGTACTGTGTGACCCGCTCGCTGAGCTGAGACGACACAGCGCATTGTTTATAAAAGCGCAAGTGAGCGTGTGTGGTGTGAGTACCGATGCAAGGGTGACATGGACGGTGTGTGGGACACAATATGTGAGAGAGACCATGCAGAAGAGAGTCTGTTTGCGTGTGGAAGTGTGTACGAGAGATCTCACGGGTTATCCGTGGAGAATCGGTGATATCATTTGGTGTATGTCCTTAAGCAGATAGCTTGCCTCCAAGCAGTTATGTGCATATACATTTGCTATTAGTTTGAAATAGTTTAACAATACACACATAGTCCTCAACTTACAATGGTTCGAATTACAATTTTTTAGCTTTATTAGCGTGTATAAATTAGCGTTCAGTAAGAAACTACTTCAAGAACCCGTATAGCCATTCTGTTTTTCACTTTCAGTGCAGTATTCAATAAATTACCTGAGATACTCAACACCATATTATAAAATAGGCTTTGTGTTAGATGATTTTGCCCAACGGTAGACCGATGTAAGTGTTCTGAGCATCTTTGAACCATGATGTTTGGTAGGTCAGGTGTATTATTATAAATGCAGTTTTGACTTAGGATGGGGTATAAAGGGTGAAACCCCAGCATAAATCGAGGAGCATCTGTCTATATAACGTGTTCATTAATTTTAACAATAAATGATGACAATTTCAATAAGTCTTCTCAAACTCTAGAGTGGAAAAGTTGCCTGGTGTTCTGTGGGCCTGTATCGGCAGAGCGAAGTGTTGTAATTCTGTTCTTAGTGCACGGTCACTGGAATCCAAGTTCATTGGCGGAAATAGGACAGACATTTTCACACTTTGATTTCAGAACCCAGCCTGCTTCCTGCTACCCTTGTATTTGGTCTCGTACCAGTAATCTTTCTTTAAGTGGTTCAGATGGCAATTGTAGGAGTCAGAGTCCTGGTGCCAGGCCTTCAGGAAACAGGCTCAGAGGGCAGCACTTGAAGCATCAGGCAAAGCAGTTGGCCAGGGGTTCCTCGCCATGACGATCTCCTTCATCGTGCTGTTTCCATTGCCATCGTCAGAGTGGGAGGTCTCACCCAAACCTTATCTCATGTGATTCTCACACACAACGTTTTGAAGTAGGTTTGCATTACAAACTAAAGTTTAGTATCTTATCGAAGATGGTAAATCTACAAGATAGCAAATGCAGGACCAGGGCACAGTTCTTTGGATATTTTTTAATCCACGTTTCTTTCCATCATGTTATGATGTCCCCGCTGCTAGCTTTAGCTGATAGACCAGGATGCAGACTGAGCCCCAGAACAGCAGGAGGTTTGATTAGTGGCCAGAATCCATGGTGGTGAAGGGTCTGGATTCAGTTTAACGGGAGTCTGTTTGCATCCTTGGCTCTGACCTTGGGCAACTTTTTTGTTTGTTTGTTTTTAATCTTTAATTTCCTGATCTATAAAATTATGATAAAAATAATAGCTTGGGAGGATTAAGTACTATGTAAAGATATTTATCATTGTGTTTGGCATGTAATAATTGCTCTACAGATGTTAACTCTTTGTGATTATTGTTCGTTTTATTGCCTATGGGACCAGCAGTTAGCGTAATGGCTATGTCACTGGACTCCCATATAGTCAACCGCAGTTCGCGTCCCCGACCTGGTGGCTTAAACTCACGCTGGGCACGTGTGCGTGTGCGCCCAAGATTCCGAGAGGAGAATAGAGGAGAAGGGATTGTGGCATGGCCATACCCCCTGGGGGGGTGATTTCTCGCTTTCTATCTCTCTGTCTCTCTCTGTCTTTCTGGCGAGCGCATGCACCCTATAGCAAAAACCTCTCCAAAAAAAGAAAAAAAAAAAAAAAAAAAAAAGACTGCCTAATGAAACTAGCTCCCACATTAGCTCTCAGCATTAACTAGCATTGTGAAAGCCTATATAAAAACATAATCATATGGGCCAGCAGGGAGTATGGTGGTTAAGGCACTGGATAGTACATGGCAGGCTCCAAGTTCAAGTCTCACACCTGGCAGCTTGAAAAACATGCCAGACACATGTTCATGCATGCACAGTATCCTGAGAAGAAAATGGAGGAGAGGGGAATTTTGGCATGATCCCTCTGGGGCCAGGGCAATGGGTCCTCACTTCTCCTCTTTCTCTAGCGAGTACCCATGCCATAAAACATAAGATTCTACGATAGATTTTTTTTTTAATTCTCAGATGACTTATGAACATTCGATTTCACAGAATTTTGTTTGACATTTTGTTCACTGTCAGTCTGTTCTGTAGTCAATGGTCTAAAAATGAGTGAAATGTTTGGTTTATAAAGCAAGAATTTTGGCAGTTTCTGATCATTTTCTTATACTTCCAATCTGGTGCTATTATCTAATTTAAGATGTTATTTCTAAGTCCTCAGATGATAGTCTTCTCTGACATTTTAAAATCTGGAAATGAAATATTTTTCTATGTTGAAACTGCTCTCTACCCTGAATTAATGAATAAAAATGTTGCTAGCTATGGATGTAAAGTTATATAGTTCTGTAACACATATATAGTTACATAGATGAGATGGCTTTTAAAAGTTAGTGGAAAATGGAATTAAAATATGAGTTTATTTTGGTGCAAAAACATCTGAAATCCATGCATAGTTCCCCCCCCAACATTCTACATTTTCCATGAAGTGTTTGAATACCTCATGTGTATATATCATTAAATCCTATGTTTTTTCCTTGTTGCTGTTGTTACAGCTTTAAAACTCACTGGACTGAAAGAGTAGCAGCAGCAATTCTTTCTGTTCTAAGAAGTAAGCATTCAGAATGTCTCAGGAGAACTGAGACAAAGCCTTTACTGAATTCCAGAGGAGAAACATACATATTGAATTGGAATGGCCCATACGCAGTACTTGGATAAGCCACCCAGACTATGCTTAATGCAGGGATTGGGTTGCAAATTTTATGTGCAGATTCTCATAGAGAAGGATCTGATTTTCCACTCTCAGCATTTGTTAAAGCAAAAAACCATTTAGGAAACTCTGAGGTTTGAATTCAACATCCAATAACTCAGTCTCTGGAAACCAGCTATTTGCTCAGAGGCTGGGCATAGGGCCAACTTTTGGATTCCAAACCATCCTCAGATATCAGTCAACAGATTTTCTTTGTATGACAGAAAAATGGCATATCTGAACACTGAACTGAATTGATGTGCAGCAGTAAAAGCGAAACCCCTGGCCTGAGCACCTCGACCTCAGAATGCAATGCAGGGCGCAAAGGAAACAAGATAATAGACAGTCATTTGATTTGATGGATGACTCGGGGAAAATATTTACCTCTGTCTTACTTCTTTCCTTTTGTGCCTGACTTTCTCCTGCTGCCTGTTAAACATAAGACCTCAAGCTAATGAGCAATCTATTTGTTCACTTGTGGAATTGAAGTGACGAAGTAATGGGATGCGCACACGGAAGGGTTCATAGAGATCTCCTAGACGGGATTAGTTCTTCTAGTTTGCAGGGGAGGAAACTGAGGGCTAGGAGGAGGCTGGAGCAGAATGTCTCAGGTCTCCTCCTAGCTCCCCCCATCCAACTGTCTTATACAATCCCCTGCTCACTCAGCCGCAATTGTTCCTGGACTCTTACTCATTAAGCTGGACTGAAGCCCAAGTCTCTGCTTATAAGGTTTTTCATCGAGCAATGGAATATCTTTCACTAAGTAGTTCCATATGGAGCCCAAGCGGGAAATAATGGGCAGTAAAACAGCACCCACACCCTGCAGCCTCGTTTAATTTCAAATCCTAGTTTAGCAGCTCACACACTGCCCTGTCGTTGGAATCGGAGACATTCTGGGATTTGACAGGCTTCCCCTTTCCTCCCTGGGGCACCCAGGCCCAGATTCTCCTTCTTAGCTCATGTTGCTTTGAACATTAGCTCTCTGGAAGCACCTCAAGGCAAGTCATCTTCTATTTCAGGCTCTATTTCCTAATCCTCCCATCAGATTCTACTTGAGGAGTTGAAATCTCCCTGCTCTGCCACTCCCTCCATTCTCCCTTTCATGGCTTTTCACATGCAGGACTTTCCCACTCTTGCAAAAGGACTCTTGTAGTATCAGGTGCTCGTGCACATGTTCATACTTTTTTTTTTCCACTTAGCACATACTCTTTCTTGTTTTACTTCCATTGTTACCATTGGGGTGTCAGAAAAGCCTTAATGCATTTCTGCATTAAAAAAAATAAATAAAACATGGAAAAACACACATGACTCTTCAGACAACCCAATATATTCCTTTTGGAAATCATTTTACAATTTATTTCTTCCAAGTGAGAGAAATAGAGACAGACATCCCCAATGGGGTCCTCATGCCACAATCCACCCCTAACTATGAATCACTGGGACCAAGATTATTGTTGTTTTCAAAAATTTGTCCAAGATACAAAAGAGTATATTGAATTCAATTCTTCTATAGAAGTATATATTAAATCTACATGCAAAGGGATGAATAAAGTTATTTTGTCTGTGAAATTCTTGAGTATGGGCCCCTATTTAGCCCTAGCACCTGGCATATAATCTGATGTCAAGGAAGTAATGATATGGGTTAAATTATCAAATAAACAAGTATGTCAGGCCTCTGTGTCTTTGTACGCATCGGCCTCTGTTGGCTTTGGAAAAACTCTTTCTTGGTATTCTCTGGGAATCAGCCCAGCAAAAGCAGCTGAGAACCCAGTGTTTGGAGCCAGGCAGACTTGGGTTCAGTCCTGACTTTGCCATTTCCTAACAGTGTAACCTCACTTCAGTTTCCTCTCCTGTAAAATGGGCAAAATAAAATCTCACTAGGGGTTGTTGGGGGGCTGTTTAAATGAGACCATATAGATAAAGAATTCAATGGTGATGCCTGTACCTGGTAAAGGCTCAGTCAGCAATAGCTATCAGTACTTGAATTAATCCTTCAAGGCTCAGACCAAGTGCCATCTCCCTGGGAAGTCTTCCTTACTCCTAACTCCACCCAGATATTAACATTGGATACAGAGTGATGATAGAAGAAAAGGCCTTTCTTATTGCAAACTCTTTGAGATCTGGATCCTGTCTGGCCTGTGTATCTCCAGCATCTAGCCTGGAGGCTGAGACACAACATTGTCTAGTATAGATTGACCCATTCAATGAATGAGTGTACCTACTTATGTTGTGTTTAGAGTTTTCATATTCTTTATGCTTGCATGGCTTTTTGGCTAGACTATTACATGAGTCTCAAGAGGTTCAGCATTTCCATTTTAGCTACTCTTATTGTGTCAGTACCATGCTGATCTTCCAAAGGTATGGTGGTTGTACAGGGAGGTGAGCTTTTCCAATTCCTCTCTTTCAGATTCTATGACAAGGTGCTTTCTTTGCATGAGGATTCAGCGACTCCAGTGGCTAACCCTCTGCTTGCATTTACTCTCATCAAACGCCTGCAGTCTGACTGGAGGAACGTGGTGCATAGCCTGGAAGCCCGGGAGAACATCCAAGGTAACAAGGAGGGATGCTGGAGGGCAAGAGAGAAGCTTCTATCTCCTGACTCAGCGGCAAGGACAGAAATTCTGATGGCATGTCATAGAGGATAATACCTACTTGATCTTCACTCCAGCCAGTACAAAGAATTAGGACTTGAAAACAGGATGAAATGATTTACACCTTAGGAAGCGCTTCCATATCCATTATCTCACTTGATCTTCTCCATGATCCTGAGCAGTACAGGGTATGTCATCCTGTTTACATACATGTAGTAAGCAAGGGTCTTATAGTCCCTGTTTCATGACCTTGTCCCTACAGGTCTTATAGTCCCTGTTTCATGACCTTGTCCCTACAGGTCATGAAACATCTGTACCATGACCACCTCCCTCACTTGTTCTACTCATGCTTAAAGAAGGTTATTTCAGAGGTAGAAGAGTTGTCCCCCTAAAGGACAAGATCCCTGGAGACATACAGGATAAGAAAATAGATGAAGGTTGTATGCCTTGTTTTTCACTCATGCTGACTGTTCCTCCTTCAGAAATTATATTATGCATCCGCCCTGTGCTATAAAGTGTTTGCTTCTAAAAAACACAAAGACAAAGAATACTAACTTGTGAAATATTTGGACAGAGGGTCACCCCTTGCATGGATTAAATGCTCACCACTTGGTCTTTGAATGATGGCCTGATATTTTTACTACTTCTACAGCTCTGAAGGATGGTTACGAGAAGGTGGAGCAAGACCTCCCAGCCTTCGAGGACCTGGAGGGGGCAGCGAGGGCCCTGATGCGGCTGCAGGATGTGTACATGCTCAATGTGAAGGGCCTGGCTCGTGGTGTCTTCCAGAGAGTCACCGGCTCAGCTGTCACAGATCTGTACAGCCCCAGGCGGCTCTTCCCCCTCACAGCTGATGACTGTTTCCAAGTTGGCAAGGTAACAATATTCAGAGAGAGAGCCAATTGCTCAGCTCCTATTACTTCTGCATGAAATAACTACATCCTGATTGCTTTGACGTATTTCTAATATCTACAACAAGCCTAGAAATTTGATATCATTCCTATTTTAAGAGAAAGAAACCAAGGTTCAGCATAGGTAACTTGCCTGATTTTACACAGTTTAAAGTAGGATAACTATTAATATATTGTGAACCCAGCCTTTTAACTCCAAATCCTACGCTCTTTCTACAGTGGCAGAGGTGAGAGTGGAAGGGGTGTTATTAATTATGCCAGAAAAATAGATATACACAGGGCATCATGGTCCTTTGGTCACCCCAACTATAGCATTCTGCCAGTCTATGAACCACTGCGTGGAAAGAGAAAGCAGGGCTGGACCCATAGCCTAGTGATTAAAAGAGCTGGATACCACATCGCCAATAGTGGTTTGAATCCCAGCCCCAGCAGCTTAAAAAACACTCCACACAGGGGGATGGAAGAGAAAAATGAAAGAGAAAGCATAGAAAAAGAGATGGTGATATGAAGGTATGATTATAGAAATGCAGGCTTTTGAGACTTTCTGGAATCTCTTGCAACATTTCCTAGGCATTTAAACATAGTAGATTAAAGTAATGTAAAACAAAGCGAAAACAAACTAAAACCCCTGAGGACATTCACTTTAACATTACTTGAAGAAATAGACTTCAGGAACCTCCCCTATGAGGTCTTACACTGATCTTGGATCATGAATTGTAATCACACTGAGACTACTTTACAATGTACTTTGCCCACATTCGCCTTAAGAAGTTATAAAGTAAGTCTTCTGAAATTTTGAAGATGTGGATTGCAGGGAAGTGAACGTTCTCTGGCTCCTGCAGTGTTCATTAGCAGACCTAAGGGTGAGCCTCATGTGCCCTGATTCCAAGGTTTGGGAATCAGTCTTTTAAATGAATGCAGGAGAGGTCGCCTTGTGTCTATGTGGACTGTTGCCCCTTTTCTGAGATCCTGAGAGGAATTAGAGCTCAATCATTGTGTTCATAGCTAATTTGAATTTAAGCCAGTTAAAATAGGTTGACATATGAACTAATACATGCCTCATTAGAAGCCTAGTCAACTTGTGCACACGGGTCATGCTCCCATAATTCTGACTGGCTGGGAAAGCTGGGGGCAGAGATGATGGCATGAGACCCTGCTGAGGGTACTTGTGTTTCTCTCTCTCTCCCTCATAAAATAAAAAAGTAAACTTTAAAAAAAAAAAAAAAAAGCCAGGATTGTCACAGGTTGAGTCAGGGATCAAATCCATGTCGTCTGCTTCAAGTCAATATTCCTAACCATCAGACCACACTGCCTCTCTGCTAGAGCTAATGCTGCTTTTGTAGTGGATGTTATTAATATCAATATTGAATACAACTGTGCTCCCTCCCCAAAAAATCTGTCTTTGGTTAATGAGTGTGCGTGTAACCTGCAGAGATTTCTCTGTGCATCTGGGCACTCATCACACCTCTATGGGGAATCCCAGGGGCACAAAGTGGAGGAAGCGGCTGCCAGTTCCCAGCCTTGGGTGGTGCTCATGGGCTGAACTGAGCTTCTCTGAACAACTCACAGGTCTCCAGGGACTTCGGGGTGACCTCCTGGTGGACCTCCTGGTGATGGAGCCTTGGCTGGCCAAGTTCCGGTCTACCTTCCCTCTGGTCGTATGGCCATATGTCATCCACCAGCCACAATCCTCATAGCCGCCTTGCCCAGGAGAGCATGCACCATGTAATCCATTTTGAGATGAGTTATAGAACTCAAGAGTGAGGAGCCTGTATCCACGTCTCACCCAGGAGCCTGGTCACCCAGTGATGCCCCATACCAACCTCCAGGCTGTTGAATGCTGGTCCCCAAACCATGGATAGGTGCTGAGGAGGAGCACAGCGGTGGCTGTGAGGGTCAGCTCTCTCTTTTCTGCCTTCTCTGGGGCCTAGTCGGAAGCAAAACATGCTGCACAGGGGAGAAGGCTTCCCAGCTACAAGAGCAGCCAGGAGTTGTAGCTCCGCAGGAAGCTCAGGTGATTCCACTGTAGCCTGGGGGGGGCTTCTAGGCTTCCCTGAGCCCAAGCAGCCACTCCGGGCCTGTTACCTGAAGCCTGTGCAGGTCTGAGAGCTGGCTAAAATTCCTAATGGTCTTCATCTACCACTATTCTACTGAGTCTGTTGACTCTTGCTCATCATGGATTATTTCCCAATGTGGTTAGTCACGTTTGATTGGGAGCTTATTTTCCGCAGGACATTTTTTTTTATTTCCTCCCCATGACAGAATATCTGTGCCCAGAGAGGTTAGAATATCATCTCTCCAGAGAGTTCTGGATTGTCTTCTTTCAGGACTGGTCTTGGACCCATTTTTATGCTGACTTACTGACTTGGGGGTGGGGTGGGGGGGTCCTTGACCACACGGGCATTACAGATTTATACCCTAAACTCACAGGAAGCATAGGCCAAGAGGGTGAGTATTATAAGGAGGTATTTTATTTTTTATTTTATTTCTTTATAATACTCCTTAAAGTATAGAGGTCAGACAGAAGCAAACCAACTGTCTTATCTTCGTACTCCAGTGGGTAGTTTGTTTTCTGGTCCCTTCTTTCTCTTACTGTGTAGGTTTTCATGAGATCCAATTTTATGAGGTTTTCCTAGTTCCAATTCCCAAGTTTTTGGAGGTCTAAGGATGGCTTATCTTTTATCCCTGCATGAGTGTTACAGCCTAAGGTAATAATTACCATGGTTACCAAAACCAACATCTACCACATACCAGGCAGCTTCATCTAAGCTTATTGCTTGGAGTTTAGCTTTGTTTTGTTTCTGGTATATAGTATTTTCTATTTTTCTTCAAAACAAAAAATAAAATGTTTTATTTTTAAAAAAATTTTTTTTCCTTTTTCTTTGGAGAGGTTTTTGCTATAGGGCGTGTGCGCATGCCAGCCAGCCAGAGAGAGACAGAGAGACAGAAAGCGAGAAATCACCCCCCAGGGAGGATGGCCACGCCGCGATCCCTTCTCCTCCATTCTCCTCTCTGGATCCTGGGCACGCACGCACATGTGCCCGGCTTGAGTTTAAGCCACTGGGTCCAGGACTCGAACCGCGGTTGACTACATGGGAGACCAACGACATAGCCATTAAGCCAATTGCTGGTCCCTAAAATAAAATGTTTTAAAATATTTTATTCAAAATTTCTCAGTATGTATTTGTATTTGGAAGGATTCCAGTTATCTTAATGTTTCTGGGACTTGAAGTTCCTCATAAAAAAAAAATATATTTTTTTATATATATATTTTTTTTTTTTTTTTTGAGAGAGAGGTATTTGCTATAGGACATGTGTGCTCACTGGAGACATAGAGTATTACACAGAGAAAGAGAAAGAGAAAGAGAAAGAGAAAGTAAGCAATCACCCCTCAAGTGGGATGGCACACTGCAATCCATTTTCCTCCATTCTCCTCTCAGGATTTTGGGTGGGCACACATGCACACATGCTCGGCTTGAGTTTCAAGCTACTGTGTCTAGGAGTCGAACCATGAATGGTCATGTGAGAGTTCAGTACCTTAACCACTATGCCACTTGCTGGCCCCATCTCATGGAAATCTTAATTAAGTAAATTGTTAATTCGGTAAGAAAAATTCAATCACTTTTTATTGAATTCTCCACCTCAGCCTTTTTATAATTAGGGAACTCGAGGACCAGAAAGGTAAAACAGCTGGTTAATGGCAGACCTGGGAGAGGAACTGATTTATTATCTAGACTGCAGAGTTGCAGGGTCTCTAAGTTCTGTCCTGTCTGGCAGTTACACTGGAATTAGATCATTTTCTAAGAGTTCTTCCAAATCTGTGAGTATATAGTTTCCTGTGTTCTCCAGTGTCTACTTCCAGGAAATTCCACCTGCAGGTCTGGCATTTTCCTGTAAACTGTAAGCTATTAGGAGACAGAAGCTGTCTGGTACCAATATGTTGCCATAGTGCCAAGCATTCCAATGTTTCATACAGAACAAATCCACTGAGCTCCCACAGCACTGGCATGTCTACATTTATTCCTTCATTGTGGAGTCTGACATACTATGTTACAATTTCTGCTTTACTCCTGTGCCCCTCACTTGATCTGAGCTCTTTCAGGGCAGTAGCACCAGGTACTGGTGAACACTTGGTGTTCAATAAATATTGAAAAAAAAGAATGAATGAATTTAACCCATTCTGTTGCTTCCAGCCCTAGCTTCCTAAAAACATGGCTCTCTCTGGACTAGCAGATGGTATAATGGTTACATCACTGAACTCCCACATAGTAGACCACAGTGTGAGTCCTGGACCTTAGTCACTTAAAACCCATGCTGGGCACATGTGCGTGTGTGCCCAAAATCCTGAGAGGAGAAGGGAGGAGGAGGGATTGTGGCATGGTCATACCTCCTGGGGGGTGATTTCTTGCTTTCTTTTTCTCTCTCTCGCCGTCTCTCTGACAAGCACATGAGCCCTATAGCAAAAATCTCTCTAAAACAAAACAAAACAAAACAAAAAATTAAACCATGGCACTCAAGACTTAGTCACTAGGTTAGCCCAAACTGCCTTTTAAAATTTATTTTCTGTTTCCCTTCGCCTTTGGCTACAGCTGCCAAGAACTACTTGAGCACATTCTTGCTTTGGACTTCTGTTTCTGTCATGCCCTCATCTTATGATTCTTTTCATTCTAATTTCTACACATAGAAATCCTTTTTCTTCTTCAAGGAAGGCCCATCTCAGATGTCACTTCTTCCATTAAGGCATCTGAGATTCCCACGCCTCCTCCCTTCTCTATGACTTCGGGCATCGTATGCATTTTCTTTTGAGCATCCATGGCCTTGTGTCCCATGTTAAAGTTATGTGGATTCATAGCTCTGTTCTCCTCCACATTTTTAGTTCTTCAAATGCGAGAACCCTTGTATATCCTCTCTACTTACATAATGCCTTGCATATACAGATAGACGATAGATGATAGATGGATGCCTCATGAGTTGAGTTAAAATTCATTTGAGACGAAACTTACCTTCTTGGCTTCCAAAGACTCTCTTACTCATTGGATTGTCATTTCCTTTCCTTTGTCCGAGAACTAAGGTTTTAGTGATGGTACTTGTGTCCCCGCAGGTGGCCTATGACATGGGGGATTACTACCATGCTATTCCATGGCTGGAGGAGGCTGTCAGTCTCTTCCGAGGATCCTACGGAGAGTGGAAGACAGAGGATGAGGCGAGTCTGGAAGACGCCTTGGATCACTTGGCTTTTGCCTATTTCCAGGTGGGGAGTGAGTGAGACTCATTATTTTATCACAATAAGTATGATGCTTCATGTCTGCTTTATAATTTTCTTAGCATCTTAATGTCTCTTAATTTATTCCACCTTTCCACTACAGTCAAATGTGAATTAAGCAAGATGATTATTTTATTATTTCCATGTATCACATGTGAGTAAACTGAGACTCCAAAAAGGTCCTGTCATGGAGTTGGGACTAGAACCCATCTGCCTGACTAAGCTCAGTGCTTTCTTCAATGCGATGACTACCATCATTTCCCACATACAAGGCAGTCTCTCGCCCGTAGCAGCTGCAGCCACATTCAGAAATATTTAGTAGGTTCACAGTAAATGCACATCACTCTTCTGTGCTCTCAACAGCTCAGAATTTCCCACTGTTATGCCATGATATTGGGGGAGACGCTGACAATTTCCTCTCCCATCTGCAGCTGTGTCCAACTGTGAAATGACTAGCGTTGGTTATAGGGTTGGAGCCATTGCTCTGTAGAACTGGCCTCAGCGCTTCCTCCAGGGGTTACTTTCCTTGACCCTGTTAATCTTACTACATGTGTGCTTCACGTGGGAGTCCATTTCCCTAAATATAACAATGGCCATCCTTTTGTATGGCCAACTCCATTTCCCATCAGAGTTGTACTATCTTCTAGATTAGGTCAGAGTTTACAAAGCTAATAAAACACTTCTGCTCTCTACATTCTTTTTTCTGTACCCCTTTCCCTGAGAAAAAGGAAAAAGATACGGGTGGTCCAAATCCATATGTTGCTGCAGAAATGGATTTATTCTTAGTGCAAGAAATGGCCCCATTCCTTTGATGGAAGTTCCTGGTAATGGACCTTTGTCATAGAACTGACTGCGTGCTCTTCCTGACTCTCTGGCTTAAGTGCTCATGTTAAAGCTAAAATACATAGAACAACTGAGATGTAACAAAGGGCAAGGGCCCCTGAGTCTTAATAGAGGAAGAAAATGGAGACTAGACATGGAGACTCACTCAGAGAAGCTGAAGTAAAGCGGCCTACCTTGAAAGTCGGGGTTTGGAAGATCACGCCCAAGTATTAGTTGGCCTTGTTTTGTTTCTCTCCAACCCTGACAACTTGGATTTCTCCTCAAGTTACTGGTAGACGCTCTCTTTCCACATTGTCCTTTGGTGAAATTCTACTCACCTGACAAGGCTCAAACTTTAGCTTTGTGAAACCCTCCTTAGTTTTCCTCACTCCTCAGGCTTTCCTCTTTGGTGTCCTTACAGCATGTTTTCATGCCTCAGTCATAGAACACATAAGGTTTTTTTAAAAAAAAGTTTAGTTTTTTCTCAGAGAGAGGTGGAGAGATGCAGAGAGGAGACACCCCAATGGGGTCTTCATGCTGTCATCCACCCCCAGCCTCCATAGATCATGGACATGCATGCACCTGCCTGGCATGTACAAGGAAACCTTGGGATGCAAGCCCATGACCTTCCTGTGTGGCTGAAGCATCACAGAGCACTGTTACCACTGTGCCACCGTCTGGCCCTCATAAGGCTTTGTTTCATGGCTGATTTACATTTCTCCTTCCCTTCCAGTAAACTACAGGTGAATGTTCCTCTATTAGACCCTTCGTTATCATGTAAAACCTGACATAAACTTATATTTTAGCATTTTATACGTGTGTATACACACACACACACACACACACACACACACACACACACACATATATATATATATAAAATCAATATTTTTAGAGCGAGATTTTTGCTATAGGGCATGTGCACTTGCTGGAGAGACAAAGACAGAGAGACAGAGAGTGAGAAATCATCCCCCAGGGGGAACAGTCCCGCCACAACCCTTCTCCTCAATTCTCTTCTCAGGATTTTGGGCCCACATGCACATGTGCCTGGCTTGAATTTTAAGCTGCCATATCTGAGACTCAAACCATGGTTGATTATGTGGGAGTCCAAAGACATAATTATTATGCCATTTTTTGGTCCTTCATTATGTATTTTCATAAGGAAAATTCTAGTAACTGTCAACAACGAGGGACAGCAGAGTGTAGTGGTTAAACCATAGACTCTGGAGTCAGACAGACCAAAGTTCACATTCTATGAAAACTTGGGCAACTCTGGACCAGCAGATGGCGTAATGGTTATGTTGCTGGACTCCCACATAGTTGGCCGCAGTTCTAGTCCTGCACCCGGTGACTTACAACTCATGCCAGGTGCATATGCATGCTTGCTCAAAATCTCGAGAGGAAGAGAAGGGATTGTGACATGGCCATCCCCCTAGGGGGTGATTTATCATTTTCTGTCTCTGTCTCTCTCTGTCTCTCTGGCAAGTGCACACACCTTATAGCAAAATTTTCTCTAAAAAAGCAAAAAAGAAACGGAAACTTGGGTAACTCAACGTTCTTGGGTCTCAATTTTTTTATCAGTAAGAGGGGAAAGATAATGATGCTCACCTCAAAGAGCTACTGTTGGGATTAAATGAGTCAATACATGGAAATCTCTTAATGCAGTGCACAGCACACACCATGCTCTCAATAAATGTCAACTATTATTGTTATATTACATGCTACAAGTGGGTGTGTCTTTTTTTATTCAATGTGATTTAGAGTTCACATTTCCAAGGAAATTTAACTGGGATTTCAAAAGTTACTCTAGCTTTGTTCTATATAAAACATAATTTTATTTCAGTACAGGCTCTTGAGTTTTAAAAAATATGCAAACAAGGATGGAGAAATGGAGGAGAAAGGATTGTGACATGACCACACCACATTGGGGGATGCTTTCTCGCTCTCTTTCTTTCTCTCTCTCTCTCTCTCTCGCTCTCTTTCTCTCTCTCTCTCTCTTTCTCTGTCTCTCTCTGGCAAGCACACATGCCCTCTGATAAGCTTTTTAAAAAAATGAACTGTCTATGAAGACCATGTAATGATATAAAAACATTCCTAATAATAATAAAACATGAAGCAAACAGGATGTGAGAGTATGTACATAATATGGTTTATAACTATGTTAGAACTGTATATTACCTAAAGTGCTTACAAAGACTGAGTTTCAGTAGAGTAATTTTTTCATTTCTCACATTTTATAATGTGTTTATTATCGCTTTTATCATTAAAATGTGGTTTTTTAATATGCTAAAATAAAATGATTGGGAGAAAATGTATTTCTCTTAGTTAATCATTTGAAGGCAACCAGAGGGTTACAAAATCCTCCTGTGCAGGATTCTGTTCCCTAGATTCATCTGCAAAACCCTTTCCTTTTTTTTTTTTTAAAAAAAATTATTTCTTTTATTTATAGTTACATTTAATCTGCTATGTGGCACATACACTCACCAGAGTGGAGCAGGGGAGAAAGTGAGAAAGCAAGCCTCCAGGACCATGACTCGAATCCGGGTCTGCCATGTGCTGCCATGTGGGAGTCCAGAGCTTTAACCACCATGCCACCTGCTGAGGTTGAATGGCTCCAGGGAGAGTTCATTCTAAGGCACTGGAGCTGTTTCTGCTATAGTTGTTCCTTTGCTTCCCTCCCACTGACTTTGTAGATTGTAGCAAATCCTGAACCTGGAGAATAGACGATATTTTTCCTAGAGTTTTTATCAACCCATATTTTTTTTTTTTGAAAGGTTTTTGCTATAGGGTGCGTGCGCTCGCCAGACAGGCAGAGAGAGACAGAGAGATAGAAAGCGAGAAATCACCCCCCAGGGAGGATGGCCACGCCGCAATCCCTTCTCTTCCATTCTCCTCTCGGGATCTTGGGCACGCACGCACACGCACCCGGCCTGAGTTTTAAGCCACCGGGTCTGGGACATGAACCACGGTTGACTACGTGGGAGTCCAGCGGCATAGCCATTATGCTAACTGCTGGTCCCAACCCATATTAAGTTTAATAATAAAATATAACCAAATAACAACACCCTGCAACCATGTGGTTTTGTATACTTAAAATCCCAGGGCACTTTTTTTCTCTTTTTTTCTTTTTTTGGAGAGGTTTTTTGCTATAGGACGCATGCACTCTCCAGAAAGACAAAGACAGAGAGACAGAACCAGGGCACTTTAAGAATGTTTATCTCCACTCATTTTTCTACCTTTCCAGGTAAGGGTGGCAGTAAGTCTTGTAAATGAGGAAACTAAAGAGACCTGCTTTGCAGTAGAGCCATGGTCTTCCCTCAGCTGCTTGCAGTGAGCCCCACATCTACCTGTCATGAATATTTTTTGTTCGCTTTTTAAATCAGTTTGATGATTTGGTCAGAGGAGAGGTCCTCAGTGCAGTTAACACTTTCTTTTCCCTTTCTTCCTTCGTGTTTGTTTTATAGGCAGGAAACGTGTCCTGTGCCCTCAGCCTCTCCCGAGAGTTTCTCCTCTACAGTACGTAATGATCCGAGAAAAGCCAGCCCCAGGTCTGCCTTCCGGGAAATCCCTTCCACTCCTGGCTTTCATCTGGGCATGTGAAGGACAGCTACATATGTTTATTATGCTCGTTTCCTAATTCTAGGCACATTTCAAACTTTGGATAAAATCTTACTTCTATGCAGATCAATGCATCAGAGGGATGTTTTTTTCCTTGACTGAACACTGTAGAAATATTCTATTTCAGGAACCAGCAATTGGTGTAATGGCTATGTCGCTGGACTCCCATGTAGTTAACCGCAGTTCAAGTCCCGGACCCGGTGGCTTAAACTCACGCCGGGTGTGTGTGCGTGCGTGCCCAAGATACTGAGAGGAGAATGGAGGAGAAGAGATTGTGGTGTGGCCATCCCCCCTGGGGGATGATTTCTCGCTTTCTGTCTCTCTGTCTCTGTCTTTCTGGCTAGCGCACACGCCCCATAGCAAAAACATTTCAAAAAGAAATTCTAAATCATATGTTTCAATTGCATTATGTAGTAATAATATCAGCCTATTTTACAGCCTAAATGTATGAGAAAGTATGGAATAGAAATGGTAGGAAAAAACTAAACACAGGTCAAGAACAGGAATTTTTCCCAAAGCCAAGGGCCAAAGGAAGATGTGTAGTCTGCAGGGCCTGAAGAAAAGGCAGGGAGGGCGACAGGTGTAGTATCAGCTTATGTTATTTGCTCCCTCTTCCTGGTGTTTCTGCCAAGAAGGACGGAGGAAAGTAAGTTAGTTGGAAAATGTCGAAAGGAAGGTATCTACCTGGTGCTTTACTCCTCCACCCCCCAACTAGTCACTTATTAGTGTTGCTTCAATGGGAAAGGTCCAGGATGGGGAGCCAGTTTCTTCAGAGACAGTTTAAAGACCCCAGTTTTGGAAGTAGATCTGGGAGTGAAAGAAATCATTGTGTGCTGTGTGTGCAAGGAGGAGAGTGCCAGAGCGGACCAGTCTGGCTGCTCACAGAAGATGTCAGTTCTTCCCCGTAACCCAGCGCCTACTTTGCTATGCAGCTTCCTGCCAGATGGTCCCAGAGTTTAGCCTCAGCCCCCTTCAGGAGGTGCCTTATTAACACAGTGAGACAGAGAAGAGGAAAATAGGTCAGCTAATGTCTAGGCTTTTCTACTTAAAAATTTTTAAACAGGACCAGCAGTTGATGTAATCATTACATTGCTGGACTCCCACATAGTTGAACATGGTTCGAGTCCCAGACCCTATGACTTAAAACTCATGCTGGGACTCCAGTGCGTGCATGCCCAAAAGCCCAAGAGGAGAATGGAGGAGAAGGGATTGTGGCATGGCCATCCCTCCTGGGGTGGGGGGTGATTTCTCTTTTCTGGCTTTCTGTCTGTGTCTCCAGTTACTGCACATGCCCTATAGCAAAAATCTCTCTAAAAAAAATTATTTTTTACTTATTTGCTTACAATTTTGGTGGTAACTCCCTAGGTTTTCCTTAGACAAGGTATTTAGATGCTAAAATAAGATACAAAATCACTATTATGTCTTAATATTTATTAAGTTTTTCATAGAAGACTTTATATATTCATAACTTCTTAATGAATCCTTCAGTAACATTATTCATTTCTGATAATTTAGCAAACAGTAGCATAAGGAAGTAACCGTATGGTCTGGAAACACATGGGTAATTGGTGGTATAAGCAAAATTATAACCCAATCCTCCTTTATTTCTGTGCTGATCTATCAAAATCCCCACCTCTTCCGGAGAGCCCAGAGTGTGTACTACATAGGTGGATAAGCGGAACATGGCCAGTTGAGATCCTAGTTTCATTTCTAGCTTACAAGCGTATCATTTCCATTCTCCAAACTTTATTTCTCCTCTTGTTAAAAAAGAACATTGGAGCGACCTGCCCGTCGTGCAGGGCTTAAACACTGCATCCGGAGTCAGCTCCCACATGGACAACTGTGGTTTAAATCCTGGCCTGGAGGGTTGAAAAACATGCCAGGCTTGTGTCCATGCATGCTCAAAATGGGAAAGAGAAATGGAGGAAATGGACGAGGGCATGATCATACCCCATTGAGGGATGCTTTCTCTCTTCCCTTCTGACTCTTCCTCTCTTTCTCTCTTTCCTTCTGGTGAGCATACAAACCCTCTGGCAATAATAATAATAATTAATAATAATAATAAAGAATGGTGGAGGCACTGTAGTGCAGAGGCTAAGGGAGTCAGATCCCATGTAGTCGACTGCGGTTCTAGCCTGGCTCTGGCAACCTGGAAAATATACTGGCCATGTGTACATGCCCCAAATCCTGATGGGATGGAGAAGTGGATAGAGGATTGCAATGTGAGGACACTCCTCTTTGGGAGGTTCTCTCTCTCTCTCTCTCTCTCTCTCCTTGAGCACATGTACCTGCTGGCACACACACACACACACACAAAAGATGGCCAGATGGTTGCACAGCAATAAAACATGACACTCTGTGAGGATGGCCAACATGGGAAAGTTTCTGTTTGCATGTGGAGATCCCCAGCCCCCAGAGTACAATGAGTGCACACGCATGCCGTGGTCATGGGCTAGCCGAGGCTGGGGCTGGATTGTGGCATCAGGAACCTGTAAGGAGTGTTCTCTCCCTCTCTCTCTCTGTCTCTCTCTCTCTTTGGCTCTCTTGCTCATGGAAGAAATTTTTAAAAATCTGTTTTTTAAAAAATGGTGATTTCTGCCCCATTTTTTCCTCGTTGGCCAGGGCAGTAGTGGTGGTTAGAAGCAACTGGGCTCCTCAGCGGGAAGTGTCTGGGGAGCATTAGAATAATCAGCACTTCCTTCTGAGATGTACTGAGACTCCTGCCCAGAGGTCAGCAGACCCTGGGTAGCTGCCAACCCATAGGGCCTCTTGCAGCTAAAGTGGGCACAAACAGGTGGGAACAGAAACACTCAAGATTTATGAGGTTTGGAAACCAGCAGTTAGCGTAATGGCTATGTCGCTGGACTCCCACGTAGTCGACCGCAGTTCGCGTCCCTGACCCGGTGTCTTAAAACTCACGTCAGGCGCGTGTGCGTGCGTGCCCAAGATCCCGAGAGGAGAATGGAGGAGAAGGGATTACGGCGTGACCATCCCCCCCGGGGGGTGATTTCTCGCTTTCTGTCTCTCTGTCTCTCTCTGTCTGTCTGGCAAGCGCACGCGCCCTATAGCGAAAAACCTCTCCAAAAAAAAAAAAGATTTACGAGGTTTTCCAAGGGCCTTGTGGAAATCCAGGCTAGAACCAAACTCCAGGACCCTGCCACTTCATTCTGCTCTGCATGGTGTCCAGGCAGTTAGAGGAGTTTTGAAGGATCTAGGGGAGCTGAGAATGAATTAGCTTCCAATTCTCTAGGGCAGAACGGGTAGGCCTTGGCTCTCTGGAATTCCTTTCATTGCACTCATTTATCACATGTTGTTGTTCACAGTAATTTTTAAAAAGAATTACTTATTAATTTAATTTCATTTGTTATTCTTTTTTTAATTTGACCAGAGAGAGAGAGAAAGAGGAAGGGAGAAAGCAATTGAACTGGCACTTGAACTGTGGTTGGCCATGTGAGAATCCAGTGCCTTTAACCACCATGCCACCTGGCGGCCCCTGTTCATGGTAATTTAATGTCCCTTTTCTCGATTAGACTCTGAAGTCTGAGAGTTAGCCTAGCACAGTATCTGGTACATGGTAGACATTTACCAAAGATTTAGAGTAGATGGGTAAATGAATGAAGGAATGAATGAATCAATGAATGGAGCTCCTCTTCCTGTACTAAAACTGACCACCACACTGTCCCAGAGCAGCCTCATGCTGTCTTGACCTAAGAGTACTCAGTGCCACTCTCCTTCCCAGAGCCCTTCCCAGCTTCAGATCTACTGGCCCCAAGTCAGCCTTTTCTCGATACCAGGCGCTCTTCTGGGTTGAGGGCCTTGTATCTTTTTGTGCATTGACACGAGGAGTGGTGTGGGGGCCCATTGGCCAGTCCTGTACAGCAGTGAAGCTGTAGGAAACTTTGGCAGCACTTCATGGGGCCAATATTTGTTAATCTGCTTTATTTCCTGCTCTGCTTTCTCCCAGACCCAGATAATAAGAGGATGGCCAGGAATATCTTGAAATACGAAAGGCTCTTAGCAGAGAGCTCTAACCAGGCAGTAGCTGAGGCTGTTATCCAGAGGCCCAACGTACCCCACCTGCAAACCAGAGACACCTATGAGGGCTTATGTCAGACCCTGGGTTCCCAGGTAGGATTCCTTAGGGCAAACAGGGCTGGCAAGAGATTGAGAAGCCAGAATTGGGACAATATGAGGGGCAAAGGCTGAGGCAGTATGAACAATACTTAGGCCAGCCCTGTTGCCTAATGGTTAGGGCAGCCAGCTCCTACATGGCTGACTGTGATTCAAATGCCAACCCCAGCGGCTCAAATAACATATTATATGGTTGTGTGCGTGTGCATGTGTGTGTGTGTGTGTGTGTGCACATGCATGCACACATTTGCACCCCAAATCCCAATAGACTGGAGAGATAGAGAAGGAATTGCAGTGTGACCATTGTCCCATTGAGGGGTGCTTTTCCCCCGCTCTCTCCTTCTCTTTCTCTCAATCTCTCTCTCTCTGCCTGGTAGGTGCAAGCACTCTCAGGCAATTAAAAAAATAAAAACAATGAAACTCACTTGGGCAGCATCAGAGTAACCACATGCTGTAATTTTCATATCCCATTTTTTAAAATGTACCCATTCACCTCCTCTATGAGAGAGACAAAGAAAGAGAGAGGTACCCCCAATAGGCTCCCCATGCTGTGAACTACCCCAGGCTCAGCTAGCCCAGATTGTGGGCATATGCATAGACCCTGCACATACAGGGAGCCCCAGGGATATGAACCCAGTACCTTTCCATGTGGGCCAGCATTGTTTGTCACTACTGCACTGTCAGCTGGCCTGTCTTCTAGTTTTACTTTGTTTCTTGTTGTTTTTTAATATCAGAGTTTTCCTAAGTTGGTTTCTGCTTCTGGACCCTTCTCCTATGCTGATTCTACTCGTTCCTTCCAGCCCACTCACTACCAGATCCCTAGCCTCTATTGCTCCTACGAGACCAACTCCAGCCCCTACCTGCTGCTCCAGCCCGTCCGGAAGGAGCTCATCCACCTGGAGCCCTACATTGCTCTCTACCATGACTTCGTCAGTGACTCAGAAGCTCAGAAAATTAGAGCGCTTGCAGAACCATGGGTGAGTGTGCCCTAAGCCCGCTTAGAATTTTCCTTGGTGTCTCCACATGCCTGAAGTTCAGGAGTGGAGAACAGGCAACCTGAACAACTTGATACTCATCAGTGCAGAAGTTCAAAGTGCAAATCATCCTTTAAAACTAATCAGTGGGGGGGGGAATGAAGTCACACCAATGGCTGCCTCTGGAGGGAAAGAATTAACTAGGGTGAGGTACGAGGGGGATTTCCTGGGACATTGGAAATGATCCTATTAGGGATATTAAGTATCCAGCTCTTTGCATTTGTCAAAACTCAGCAAATGTTTCTATAGAGACCTGTGCTATCATTGTGTATGTAAGTTTTGTTTTGTTTTTGCTAGAGGGTGCATGTCCTCATCAGAAAGAGACTGAGAGACAAATGGAAGGAGAAGAGAAAGCACCCTCCATGGGAAATGATCATGCCACAATCCCTTCTTCCCCACCTCTCCCTTATTTGGGATTTGGGATATGCACACACACATGCCCACACACATGCCCAGCATACTTCTCAAGCCACTGGGTCTGGGATTTGAACTGTAAAGTTGGCCATGTGGGATCTCACCTCAGTCCCTTCTTCTCCATTCTCCTTTCATGATCTTGGGCACATACACACATGTGCCCAGAGTGAGTTTTAAACCACCAGGTCCAGAACTTGAACCACAGTCGACTACCATGGGAATCCAGCAATATAACCACTACACCATCTGCTAGTCCCGGCCTGGGTAACACAGTAAGACCCTGTCTGAAAAAAAGCCAGGAATGGTGGGGTATACTATAGTCTCAGCTGGGAGGTTGAGGTGGGAGGACCAGGATATGGCAAAACTCTGCCTTAAAAAAAAAAAAAAAAAAAGAGGGACCAGCAGTTGGTGTAATGGCTATGTCGCTGGACTCCCATGTAGCCGACTGTGGTTCGAGTCCCGGACCGGTGGCTTAAACTCATGCTGGGCGCATGTACGTGTGTGCCCAAGATCCTGAGAGGAGAATGAAGGAGAATGGATTGCGGTGTGGCCATCCCCCAGGGGGTGATTTCTCACTTTCTGTCTCTCTGTCTCTCTGTCTTTCTGGCGAGTGCATGTGCCCTATAGCAAAAACCTCTCCAAAAAAAAGAAAAAAAAGAAAGAAAGAAAAAGCAGATGGCCACTGCTGTATTCAATAAGAGAGGAGTCTAACTCTTCCCCAGGGAAGGCCCTGCATGTCAGAGTCAAGCTTACTGTCAATGGGAAGGGGATGTGTGGATGTGTAATCCTCCCCTTAGGAAGCGTGGCAAATATTTAGAAAAATAATACAGTGCACCCTCACCTCTATAAGCACGTTGCCTCCTTATCAATGACATGTGAATACTATCTCAGAATTAAGCACATCAAACTTGGCATGGTGAGGCCAGCAGGTCATTAAGGCATGATGATTAAAGTGCTGAATTCCCACATGGCCATCTGCAGTTCAAGTCCTGGATCTGGTGGCTTGCTCTCTCCCTTCCCCTCTCTCTCTTTCTCTCTCTCTCTGTCTCTCTCTAATGAATGCACATGTCCTGTAGCATTTTTTAAAATAGTAATTATAAATAAAATTAAATAAATATATATTTTTTAATCTGACATGGCTCCCTTAATATGTGCTGTTCATCCAGGCAGCCATTAGTCTTTCATCAACTGGACAGACCCAGGCATGGGACTGAGCGCTGAGCTTTTACAAAGAGCTGAAGCATCAGTTCTTTCACTTTGGGTGGTTACTATGCGATGGGAACACAAGCGCCTAAACACACTCTGATGTGTGCTATGGTGAGGGTGTGTGCAGAGCTGTGCTCTGGTAGCATAAAGAGCAGGCTGCCATCCTCTGGGGCAAAGGCAGTTGGGTGCAGAGCCATTGGGGAGGAGAGGAATCCCTCAGAGGAACAACGTGACGAAGGGGATTCCAGGAAGATAAGCCAGTGGGTGCACAGGACTGACGTGCAATGTGTCTGGAGAATAGCAGATGCTTGCTGCTGAGGTGTGCAGGGGTGGGGTCAGAGGCAATGGGAGATGAGGCCCGAAGAGACCCCATGAGTGAACGCCGTGAAAGCTAGACTGGGGAGCTGGGATTTTACCCCGTAGGCAATAGGACAGTGGCATGCACAGGCCTGTGAATACTCAGGAACACTGACAGCAGACATGGTTGGTGGGAGGAGAGCAGCAGTAATTATTTCCCGTTAAAGCCTCCCCAGGCCAGTCTGGCATCTCTGTACAGAAGGTCTGGGGATGATTAAGCGCCCCTGGTGAATCCGAACAATGTATTCTTGCAGCTTCAGCTTCTCGGTGAGCGGGCAGTAGCATTTGGCTGTGTGCTGCCTTTTCCTTAGAACAGCTTTGTCGCCATGGTAATGGGACAGGCAGGCCACCCAGGGATGTTCATTTCATCCTTCATGGCCAGGTCAACCATCTGGCATGCATGGACCTTGCTGGAAATGTCTCGCTGGGATCACGGATGTCTGTCGGTTTTTGGCTCTCCCAGGAATAAACCCTAGGCTTAGATGCTAGTGGCTCCCCTATGAGAACTGAGCACAGATGCCTCGGAGGCTTGCATGGAATGTATCTGCTTCTATTGACCGTCCCTTTTCCAAAGCGTGCTCTCTCTTCACTTCCTCCCGCTCTACCTCCTACCCATCTTGAAGATTGTTGAAATCCCATACCTCCCTCAGGCTCACTAACCTTGACCGCTCAACCTACCTTGTTGGTTTGTTTTCCAGAGTACTTTTGGGGCCCACATACAATAACCTATTTCTCCTCTGACCTCCAAGCTTTTGTGTCCAATTGTTTGGTCCTTAATTTTTATTTACATTCCTCTTGCCATGTGTGCATTATCTGGTATCACTAACAGCCTCCTGGGTGAGCATCTTGTCTCTCCTACTAGAGGAACCAGCAGACATCAGATGTCTTTCTTGAAAAGCCTTGTGCCGGGTTCTGCCTACTGCAGCCAGAGGAATCTTTACAAGGTCCAATCTGAGCAGATCAGGCCCATGCTTAAATGCATCAATGGGCCACTGCTGCCTCAAAGCTCCGTGGCCCGGCCACAGTCCACCCCTGCTGCTGTTTCTTCACCTTGCGCTCAACACTCCGGCAGCGTGGAACAACTTCCTTTTCTGTGCAAGGGCTGTGCTCTCTGCAGCTCAGTACCCACTTTTCTCTCTGCCCAGAATGCTCTGCCCTGGTCATCTTTTCACATGAGGGGAATTCTTGTGGACATCCTGGGCAGCCTTCCTGTGCCCCCTACGCATGGACTAGACACCCTTTCTCAGTATTTCCACAGCACCCGGCCTTTGCCCATTGCGAGCCCGTTAGATGACTCGGCTAGTTTAATAGATTGTTTTTCCAATACCTCACACAGTGCTCGGCAGAGAACAACCAATAAATATTTGTTCCAAACAACAAATGACTTGCAAATAGACAAAAAAATGATTGTTGAAGGTTTTTAATCGGAGGAGAGGGCTTCTCTAGGGTTTCTTTCCTTTTTTTAAATTTTCCTTTTAAGTCATTAATTTTGCCCTTAAAATACAGGAGGGAATATCCTTCCTGTAAGGTCCTATCGGTAAAGCTCTTCTGAGCATCACCTGGTATCGCTCCAGCCCTGACAAAGAACAAGGTCGAACTTGTGCATAATTGGTCTTGGCAAGAGTCCACGCTCCTGATGCAGCTACTGCAAGGTCACACTGGCCCAGGAAGTAGCAGATAAAGACTCAAAGACTGGAAGCTCTAACTCCCTAGAGATGGATCAAAAAGACCCGGTTAGGGTGCTCAACTCCCTCTATGTCTGACCACAGTTCAAGTCCAGACCTGGCAGCTTGCTTTCTCACTTTCCCTCTCTCTCTCTATCTCTCTCTGGTCAACTTAAAAACATTAAATAATGATAATGAATAAAATTAAGTAAAATAATTCTTTAAAACAAAACCAAACCATCAAATATTTCATGTATGCTTATCTCACTATGCCTAACTCCCCTGCATATCACACACACAATCTCCAAAATAACTTGATTACTCTATAAAAGGAGCCCCCTCCCTCCTGGCAGGTGGGCTGAGGAACCTCAGCTTCAGATCCCCTGGCATTCTTCTCTCAATCAATAATGAAAAATAATAATAGTAAGTAATAAATAAAATTAGATAAATAATTTTTTAAAAAATCTTACCTTTTCTCTTGAGGTGATAACTCCTGAGTCCTACTCAGAAGGTGATATCTCCTTTGTAAATCTCTTCTTTCTCCATGAATGACTCAAGAGAGGACTCCAGGGGAGAGGCCCATAGCCTAGTGGTTAAAGGAGTTGGATCCCACATGGCCATCTGCAGTTCAAGTCCTGAACCCGGTAGTTTGGAAAACACATTGGGCATGTGTGTGTGCATGTCTCAAATCCATACAAGATGGAGAAATGAAGAAGGGATTGCATGTGGCCAATCTCCACTGGAGTGTGTGTGTGTGTGTGTGTGTGTTGGGGGGGAGGGGTACTTGCTCCCTCCCTCTCTCTCTCTGCCCCTCTACTAAGAAGTGTTAAGAATTACTTTATTTAACTTAATTTATTTAATGTATTTTATTTTAATTTGACCAGATAGAGACAGAGTGAGAGAGAGAGAGAGAGATGGAAAGTAAGAAAGCAAGCTGCCAGGTCTGGGGTTCAAACCACAGTCAGCCATGTGGGAGTCCAGTGTCCTTAATTATCACGCCACCTATCCGCCCCTATATAACAATTTTTAAAAATTAACCTAGGGGCTAACAGGTGGCATCGTAGTTAAGGTACTGGATTCCCACAGGGCCTACTGTGTGGTTCAAGTCCCAACCTGATGGCTTAAAAGTCATGCTGGGCACTTCTGCACGCATGCCCAAAGTCCCAGAAAGAGCATGGAGGAGAACGGATTGTGGTGTGGCCATCCCCCGGAGGGTGATGTTCACTTTCCCTCTCTCTCTCTCTCTCTCTCCAGCAATTGCAAGGATCCTTATAGCAAAAATCAGAGGAAGAGAGAGAGAAACACCAGGAATGACCAGCGGAGAATAGATAAAAACAGTGTCAATCACCTTCCAGTTTGCTGCATCCTAATAATGCAGAGTAATAGGCCAAGAACTCCCAAGAATACGTACTGCATCTAACAGATAGGGAAATGGGTCCAAGGAAAAGAAGAGGCTTGTTTAAGATTGTCCACCTGGTTTAGCAGCAAGAACCACATCATAAAAGCTTAGAGAAGGGAGAGGATTTCTGTCTTGGGCACTCCTTGCCCTGGCACTGCTCTGCTGCCCACCGACCTCCAGGACCGAGGCTGAGTCCTGGGAGTTCCCTTCAGTGCAGGACTGTTCACACATTCATTTGCTCTCTAAATGGCCCCTGAGCACCTTCTTCCTACCAGGCCTACTCTGGGTGCTGGGGATACATCCTTGCCCTCATGGAGCTGATGCTCTGAGGGCTGAGGCAGAATAGATCCGTATTTATATAAACAAAATATTTCTCTCTGTCCAAGTATAGTGATTTTGAATTAGGAGTTTCTTTAACTAAAAATCATTTCAATGCTATATCCAGACATTCAGAATTTAATAGAGACATTTAGTTAAATTACTGACTTCAAACCTGTTGTTTTTCCTATTCAAAAAACATTTTGATTCTCTGTAAGGAAGGACTTTTGTCAGAATTGTTCAAAAGGAGCAGACTGCCTCTGGGTGTAGAGTGCTTCCTGTCGTAAGAGAAGGTGTTCATTGACTTCAGCAAACACTTACCTGAGCTCCGACTTGGCCATAGGCTGTGCCTAGCACACGGATAAAAAGATGAATGAGAAATACCTTTCGTTCATATTTAATTCAGTCTCACAGACAAAAAAGGGAATCAAATATCAGTTTACTTAAGTTCGACAAACTTAATTATTGAGTGCTCACTGTCTGCCAGACACAGTGCTACCGGTTATTTTCAACTTTCAGATTTTCAGTCGCTGTTTTTATTTTCAAGTTCAGTAGCTGTCACTAAGTCAGTACCACATGCAACATCTCTTTTAAGTAGAGAGGAGCTGGCCATCACTGTGACTGGGTCTATGCTCCCAAGAGGGGCATGTCTGTAGAAATGACCAAGCCCTTCCTTTGCATTTTTTTAAAGCTTTTTGCCAAAGGACGCATGCACTCTCAGAGAGACAGTAAGAGAGAAAGTGAGAAATCACCCCCCAGGAGGGATGGCCATGCCACAATCCCTTCTCTTCCATTCTCCTCCTGGGATTTTGGACACGCATGTACATGCACCTGGTGTGGGTTTCAAGTCACCAGGTCTGGGATTCATACCATGGTCATCCATGTGGGAGACCAGCGCCTTAACCACTTTGCCACCTGCATTCTAACCACTTGGATCTTGTCTCTGTCCTTCCCACCAGTTGCAGAGATCTGTGGTGGCATCAGGGGAAAAGCAGCTCCAGGTGGAGTACCGCATCAGCAAAAGGTAAGCAGGGCCCTCCTTGGCAGGGCCTCATGTCGGCCCTCTGCCACCCTTGGGCCTGTGGCACTGCTGACCGCCAGGTCAGCAGCAGCCCCTCTGTGACAGTCTGAGACATCCTGGGGGAACCCGAAGTTCATCCTTATAGCTATACATTCTTTTTGAGAGGGAGAAGTTTCCACTCCCTCACCCAAGGGCTCTCTCTTCCCAGTTGTTACATCATCTGAGGATGGAACTGGAAGGCCATTAGAGGAAGACTTGGAGAAGCTCCTGTACCCTAAACCAAAGGTTAAGTCTATGGTTGCTCTCCTAACCAAGATTACTTTTTTGGAGACTGCAGGCCTGTCCATACTTGGGCTTTGGCTTTACAAGACTTCACCCCCACCTCCTAACTCACATTCAAAGCATAAGTTGCCACCAATCAGGCAAGAAGGATGAATGGACTCTCTGGACTTGTTGGCTTCTCGAGGGGAGCAGATTCAGCTGTGAGAGCCTCCTCTCACTGCATTCCCCTGGGGTACAGAGCCAGCTTCCCCCACTCCCTCCAGCCCTGCCCACTCTTACTGTGGCCTGTGTGTACTGCGAGGACAGGAATGAGGATGCAGTGAGAGGAGGGGTCTCATCAAAGCCACGAGGGGCCAGCCCTACAGCCTGGTGGATCACACGTGGCCTACTGTGGTTCAAATCCCAGCTCTAACTGCTTGAAAAACACACCAAGCATGTGCCCCAAATCCCAACGGGATGGGGAGATGGAGGAAAGGGACTATAGTGTGAACACACCCTTTTAGGGATTTTTTTTTTCCAAGCTTCCCCTCCCTTGTCTGTGTCTCTCTGACATTAAAAAAAAAATAGCCACAGGAGACAGCCACGCCAGCATGCTTGGGGAGAGGCTGGGCCTCCAGCCAGGGTGTTAGTTGGTGTTGTCTGCAAACTGTGATTCAGACTCATCTGGCTTAACTTATTTGGTCTGGTGCATGGAGGGCCTTTCCCGTTAGGAATTACTCTCTCAACTTTGGGAAGCCTATTATGACCTCAGCCTTATTACTTTCTCAAGTCTTTCTGTTATTCTAGAGTTAGAGAAAAAATTCAATATTATACTTAAATTCTTTGGTGTAGAGGAGACGGTGCTATTTGTTTCACTTTTCAGATCAAGAAACTACCTCCTCTGCCTCCCGAAACTCTCTGATTTTGGTTCTGTCCTCACCTGCCCTGGCCTTTCAAGGTCACCAGGGAACTCCTAATTACTGAGTCATTTTCCTGAGCACACGCACCTTCCACAAAGAAAAATCCAGGTTCCTTCCCCCAGCATCCTCACTTCCCACATCGCGCACTGAGCCTGCATTTCTAGCCTAGTTCCTGTTACGCTTTTCATGGAGGTTTAGCATTTGCATATATTATTTATTGTCATTGCCCCTGCTGTTTCTTCAGGCTGGGAGACCCTACATCTTTCCCATCTATTAGAATTTTATGCACCCTTCAAAATTTAGCTTCAGTGTCCTATCTTACCTCAGTGTACCAGGAGAATTCACTGCTCCTTCCTCTGAGCTCCCGGCACTTTTCATGAAAGTCTGTTTCTCACTTTTTCACTCTGCTTTAATTTGTAACTAGTTACAGTTGTGTTTGTCTTCTTCCGCATAATCCAGGAGCTCTTCGACAGCAATACTTTGTCTAGGGTATCTTCGTAAACTCAAGTGCGCATGACTGAGCATTCTGTTCACACTCTGTATGATAAAACGAACAAATTCACCTCTCATTAAGGAGCCAAGACATGGTTTTGTGATCTCATTTCCCAGGGACCTAAATTCTGATTCCAAAATTTCCACTTTGTCAGAAGAGCTGCATTTAGAAAGAGCAACTGAACTGTGTTCTTTGACCTTTGACCTATTCTGGTTTGTCTTGAAGTAAAGCAGGAAAGTAGAGAAAAAGAGAAAGAGGTTTTCCTATGTTTAATAATACTCACAAACATATAGTTCACAAAGCATCTTCATAAACATGTCTCTCCGAGTCTCCCTGAGTCTGCAAAATAGATATTATTATCATTCTCACTTTATAAATAACACACTGACCCTCAGCAAGGTTAAGGTCTAAGTATCTGAATTAGTCTCACAGACTGGATCAGGGAATCGAACTCCGGCCTCCCATGTGGTCTCAGCCTCGGGAGCACAGTGTTTCAGCAGCACACCATTGACTGGGCCTGGGCATGGTCTCCTGGCCTTAAGTCTCAAGCTCTATCCATTGCATCAACTCCTTTTGTTCAGACCTCTCTACAAGACAGCAGTTTTCAAGGCAGGTTTTTTGTTTTATTCTTCTCTATACTCCAGTGTACCTTCCCTCAGTGGGCCTCATGGAACTTTTGCTGAATGAACGATCATGTGAATGTGCAGATAGAGGGCAAAATCGGTTGGGCAGACGTAACATGAGGGACAAGTCGGTAAATGGGCATTTATGCTCCTTTCTCCCTTCCTTTCCTCCAGCAATTGGCATCTATCCATTCATTCATCCACTCACAGGCGTCGCTTAGTCGTTTCTGGCATCGCATCACTGATGCCCCAATCTGTGGTGTATTTTAGTGCCTGGCTGAAGGACACGGTGGATCCAATGCTGGTGACCCTTGACCACCGCATTGCTGCCCTCACAGGCCTTGATGTCCAGCCTCCCTATGCAGAGTATCTCCAGGTGGTGAACTATGGGATCGGAGGCCACTACGAGCCTCACTTCGACCATGCTACGGTAATGACAGGGTCAAAGAGCCACCTCCGGGTGGAGGGTGGGGGCACCACGGCATGATTTATCTGTCTGAGGCAAAGCTCTGGAAGGGCTTGCTGGGAATACTGATGAGATCTTAGAACACGGGGTCTGTGCAAGGAATACCTAAAGGCTTGAGTTTCAAGCTGATGGCTGTCTAATCTGCCACAGTCTCTCTCTCCAAAATCTGCCAGTGAGGAGAGAGTGTGACCTTAGTAGAGTCGTCTGTCCCGCCTCACTCGAGGACTTCCCAGAGTGGACTGGGATTCCTCCAATCACTCTCCTTTCCTCCTGATCTCAACTCCTCACTTGTACTGACAGCAGAAATACGTTTTAAGGATTAGAAAGATTGCTCACAGGACCAGCAGGTGGAGTGGTGGTTGACGTGCTGGACTCCCGTATGGTTCAAGTACTGGACCTGGTGACTTGAAAATCGTGCCAGGCATATGTGTTGTGTGCCCAAAATCCCAGGAGCAGAATGGAGGAGAAAGGATTGTGGTGTGGCCATCCCCCCTGGGGGGTGATTTCTCACTTTCCCTCTCACTGTCTTTCTCTGGCTAGCACATCCACCCTGAGGCAAAATCCTAAAAATAAATAAATAAATAAATAAATAAATTTTTGAGAGGTTTTTGCTATAAGGCACATGCACTCACCAAAAAGACAGAGAGAGACAGAGAGGCTGAAAGTGAGAAATCACCCCCAGACGGAATGACCACACTGCAATCCCTTCTCCTCCATTCTCTTCTCAGGATCTTGGGCACACACGCACACGTGAGTTTAAGCCACCGGGTCCAGGACTTGAACCACAGTTGACTACATGGGAGTCCAGCAACACAGC
>NW_006159505.1:3474647-3483535 GCF_000334495.1 Tupaia belangeri chinensis | reverse complement strand
AAAAAAAAGACCTCCCCAAAGTTAATCCATAGCTTCAACTCCAACTAAACCAAAATTCTAGATTCACTTTTGTGGTATTAACAAGCTGATCCTAAAATATATATGGAAATGCATAGGACTTAAGGCGCACAAAGTTTTTCAAAAAGAACAAAATTGGAGGGCACTTACTACCTGATTTCAGAACTTACTATATACCTACATTATTAAGACAATGCAGCACTAGTGTATAGATAGGCATACACACTAGCATAACTAGGTCAATTAAGCAGAACAGAGAGTCCAGAAAGAAACCCATACCAACTGATTTTTTCCTTCTAATTTTGCCAGAGATATGAGCGCTTACCAGAGGGACAGGGAGGGAGAAGGATAAAGCATCCTCCATGGGGAATGGCTACACTGCAGTCCCTTCTCCATTTCTCCATCCTGTTTGGATCCTGGTCACAAATGCCCAGCATGTTTCTCAAATCGCCAGGTCTGAGACTCAAACCACAGGATTGGCCATGTAGGATCCAGCTGCTTTAACTATCATGCCATGGAGCTAGCCCCAACTCATTTGTTTAATGGCCAGAGATTGAGTGTGCTTTCTAGAAAGAAAGAGAGGGAGAAAGATAGATAAAGCACCCCTCAGTGGGGTGATGAGGAAATCCCTTTCCTCCATTTTTCCATCCTATCAGGACCTTGGGCACATAAGCAATGTACCTAGCACGTTTTTTTCAAATAACCAGGGCTAGGATTTGAACAGTGATTAGCCATGTGGGATCCAGCTTCCTATGCACAGGGCTTAACCTCTGTACTACGGGGCTGGCCCTAGAGTCAACTGATTCCTGATAGTGCCTGGAAAACTTCATGAATAAAATACAGTCCTTTCTTTTTCACTCTTTCTCCACCGACTGCAGCTCACAGCTTTGTTCCATGCTCGAGGACCCCTTTTACCTCTCCCTAGGTTCAGGATGGAATCCTGGCTGTCACTATGGTGCCAGCTCATAAATACTGATGTGTTCTGTTTTTGTCTTAGTCACCAAGCAGCCCCCTCTACCGGATGAAGTCTGGGAATCGAGTTGCAACATTTATGATCTATGTGAGTCTTGCTCTGGAGGGACCATGGCTTCTTTCTTAATGGTTGACAATTATTTACATCTCTATTTTATTCCCTGGGTTTCAAAGCAGTTTTATAAATCAATTTTATCTGGTACTGAGCTCAGAACTCTCCAGGAGCTTCATGAATTTCAGACAGTAATTTTGTTGGGTACCACAGGAGAGATCAAAAGTGCAAGACAGAGTTCCTACCCTCAAATTGCTTACGTGGATAGATCCGAGTAAGGCAGTGGATTAGAATGGCAAGTGGGGATACGTTGAGGCCAAGAGATCGTAGTGAGCCACACAGGAAGGGGATATGGGAGTCCTTCTCCTTGCAGTCCCACAGATAGTTGGTGGAAAAGCAAGGACCCATAGATGAGGTAGAGCTGTGAGGAGGGAGCAAGAAGAGTAATGAGACAGCCCGGGTTGAAAGCAGGAAGAACAGAGACTTGCCTCTGATATGTAGTGAACATCCTCTTCTCTCCCCATAGCCTTCAGTAAAATTTTTAGAATTTTGCTGAATTAATTTGTTTTTCTTTAAAAAATAAACGAATTGGGCTCCCGTCCTAATTCCCAGCCTGATGCTACAGGATTCGTTTCCAGACTTTATTGGTGCATGTACGCCCTTCCCTTCAGAGCACAGTTCCGACCATCTGTCATTTGGAAGAGTATTAGAAAGGATTGCTTATTCGAAGAGATATGGTACTGCGCTGTTAACTGTTAACGAAGGGATAAACGTGCTAAATGTAGTGGCTCTAGACGACCACAGATGAAATCCTGGTTTGGAGGTCATAAGCACAGCAGACACTCCCCTTCCTCTGTCATTTCCTCTTCTCTTGGGGCTGTATCTGGTCTTCCCAGTACAACCAAGAAAGGACAAGCAGAGGCTGGCGTCCCATGTAGTCTTTAACTCTGGCAGTCCCCATGTGTTTCTCCTGTGGCTCAGTTCTGTGTCTCCTGCAGACCTCAGAGGCTGCCATTTGCAATGGCCTGATCTCTTAGTAGTCACTCTGGTCGTTCTGAGCAGGCAGGGAATATGACTGCACTCACTCAAGCTGCCTTGTGAGGTCACAGGCAGTGAAGAAAATAGCTATCAATCAAAGAATGGGACACCTCGAGGCACAAGACATTTCTGCTCTTTATCCCCCTAATATCTTCCCTGCTTTTCCGGTTATGGAGGCCCAGTTACTGTTGTGATGATAGCATGGAAAGAAGAGCCCAGCAATTTTAAAGTGATAAAGGCAAGTGTGTGTGCACATGAGTGTATGTGTGTGTTCACACACACGGGTACGCTTTTGCAGTTTAAGCATTTGAGACACAGTGGAATGGAATGCACTTGGGGCTTGGAGTCAGTCTGCCTAATCCTGATTCAGCCATTTCCTATGTGACCCCAGCACCAATTGCATCAATATTCGAGCTCATTTTCGGGCACTGACTCCCCTTCCAGAGGGCCTTTCCTTTCCTCGCTTTGTGAGATACAATGATAGAAACATTTTGTATTAAGCTTTTCAGCATCATATCCCCCTATATTATTTTATCAGATCCTCACCACACCCTGTGAGGAAGCCCTCAGACTAGCATACACATTTCTAAAGACAAGGGTTAAGGTCTGTGGGGATATGAAGGTAATATTGTAGTAATTATAGTAATAATAATTACAGTAATAGTATAATCTTTCAGAAGTACAGAGGATTGTGTTGAAATCAGGTTAGTGATTTTCTGCTCAGTGTAACACGGCGGAAGCCATACAGAGAAATGACCTGCTCTCTCATCCCCATTGTCTTCGCCATCCATACTCTGTTCATGAGCATCACTTCTGACAGAGTAAGGTTTTCTTTTTATCAATAACTCATTGGGTGCATGATTCCTTCCATCATATTGTGAAACCGCAGACGAAGAAATGCAGGTAAGTCCAAGTGGCCCTGGTATACTTCACTTGTATCTACAATGTCTGACAGCAGGGTTAGAAGAAAATCACCCCATGTGTTAGGTACCGGGACACAAAGAGCCAGTTGTTCCCACCGACCTTCTCAGTGGGCTCCAGGGGAACCAAGGAATGCTAAACATCACCACTGCCATCACCAGGTTCTGAATCACCAAGTCAGTTCAGTTCCTCTAAGAAGTACCAGTCCTGGTAAGCCAGGCACTCTCCTGTCATGTGACTGGTGAGAAAATAATTCAGCAGTGTGGATCAGAATCATGACATGTATGCATTCCCTTTTGATCCAATAATACTGTTAGGACTCTTTCCTTTGAAAACAATCCAAAATTGCAAAAAAATAATTTTATTCAATGAGCTAAGCAGTGTAGTATTGTTTATCATAGTAAACATTGAGAAGTAACCTAAATGTCTAAAAGTGTATCAGGGACTTTGTATTTGAGTAACGTTGGCTCGGCTCAGATCCAGGCTCTGCCACGGGAGAGTTACGTACCTTTTGTAAAGCACTTCATCTGCGACTTGGTTTCCTCATCTGTAACACGTGGATAACAACTATCCTAGCTCATAGAGCTGTCGGGAGGAATGAGTGAGATGCTGTACACGTGAAGACTTAGTAGTATAATGCCTTGCGATAGTGCTCAGTAGCTCAGCTATTGCCATTTAACTATGATGGTGTTCCTTTATTTTCTGGATAGTAAGATGATGAGTAACACTGTTTTTAAAATATTTTCCTATATTTAAAAAAATGTCTCAGACTGTTCTGTATTTTTTTGATAATTGGCAGGGGGTGGGGAAGTCTTCAGCTCTAAGAAAACATATACCAATGATAAAACCCTGCAGAGGACCCAGCGATTTGGAAAACATGCAATAACTAGTTCCTCTGTTGCCCATCTTTCAGAACAGATCATTGTAGTTTAAACCGGTTTTCAAGTCACAAGTCATGATCCATTCGTAGACTGGGAGATTAATTTAGTGAATAGACCAGCATTTATGAAAACTGCACCATTCTAGAATAGAATCAAATAGAAACGCTTACAGAATCTCATACGGGAAGCATGTTTTATGAAATTTTGACCTCAGGGGTTTGTGTGTAACTTGGGTCATGACATAAAATGTATTTATTTCTGGGAGTCTCAAGAAAGGTTTAGTGTACTTACTGCTATCCCCAATCCGGATGTTAGCTGGAAGGGAAGAGAAAGGAGGAATTCCAGCTTGTTGCACCTCCTGGGCCCCTGCAGGCCAACATCAGTGCCACTGAGCGGTGTCCTTAACGGGACCACAGGAGGATGCTAACAGCACATCAGAGGTCAGGGCAACGAGCACATGATAGTGAGGAACTTGGCAATATTCTAACTCTGGCTCTTTCCTGGCGTTGTAGCTGAGCTCGGTGGAAGCTGGAGGAGCCACGGCCTTCATCTACGCCAACTTTAGCGTGCCTGTGGTTAAGGTGAGTGAGACGCAGCCCCAGGAGAAAGCAGATGTGAGGAGTACTGACACCCTCTCTTCAGGCTGGCTGTCCCTGCGAGCTGATTCCTAGGAGCGAGGATAAAAAGGCCTTCCTTGATTCCCAGGATCAAAGATAATCCCACAGGCTGCTTGACCAGCACGGTGTGCCTGTGCCTCTGTTACTTTCTCTATGCTTATACCACAAGTCCATGCTTCCGTGTCTGTCTCTCTGATCATAACAGAGCTCCTCAAATATAAGGACTCAGTTTCTTTTACCTTTCATCATTTAAAAATATATTTATTTATTATTACTATTTTAACTTGCTACAGGGCATGTGTGCTCACCAGATAGAGATGGGGGGCCGGGGGCATGGCGTAAGAAAACAAACTGCCAGGTCTGGGACTTGAACCGCAGTCGATCATGTGGGTGTCTGGCGCCTTAAGCACCACTCCACCTGCTGGCCCCAAGGACTCAGTCTCACTCATTTTGGATCTGCAATAGCAACTGTTTTCTTCAGTCACTAGTGCCCTCAACACTGAGAGCTGAAGACATTGATTTTTCCTGGAAACATCAGCCTTTTCCTCCGGGGCTCAGAGTGCCATTAGCAGGCAGGAACCACACACTGCAAGGAGAGCTATGGAAAAGACAGGCCCAGAGCAGAGCCAGGTGCAGAACAACTGTTTCCTCCAAATTCCAGATCGTTCAAGCTTCCTGGCAGCCCTTACCTAATTCAGGAATGAAATGAGATAAACAAGTGAGGTGAAGCCGATGAGGCACTTAACGCAGGACCTAGCACATCCCAGCACTCAGTAAGCGAATGCTGTGTGTCTGAATGCCTGGGGTTTGGTCTCTCTTCTTGGCTTAGAAGCTGCCCATGCCTTCTGGAACACTCTGTATCACCTCAGGCTTTGTGCGCTTCTCAGGGCCAAGGTTAAAGGAAGCGGATAGGACAAAGAAACAGTGAAGAACCTATAAGATTTAGGGTCAAAACTCCTGGCCAAGAGTCCTCACTTTGCTCCTTCTTGGTTGCATTATTAAAGCCCCTAAATCTCAACTTCTTTACTAGGAAAATGGGAGTGACTTCCTGGGGCTGTTAGAAATGAGTGCCTAAGGGAGGATGAGCTTCTGAACGAATGAAGTTCAGTTTATGAGGAGGATTCTGGTCCATGCTGTGGGTTTCATTGGGGGTCTCTTCTTGTTAACTTAAAGACACCTGTGCTTCCTATCCCCTAGCACACACCAGCACTCGTCTCCCCTAGGGCACACCACACTGTCTCATCCTACTGTTTTACATCTCTGGCGAGCTCCCCAGAAGCAAAACTGAACATGACTTGTCTCTGGGTCCCCAGAACCTGGAGTAGAGTGGGTGTCAATCACTGACGTGTGTGAATGTGTAATGGCAGCCAATGCCTTTGGGGGTCATTTTATCTATGCCTCGCCCCAGGCTGTGTGGAGAGTTTTCTCGTCTCATGACACACATGCATTTGTCCTCAGTCGTGAGCTTCCCGGGACTGAGATTCCTGGCTGACCTCTCCTGGGCTGGGTGCTTGTTTTCAGAACGCAGCACTGTTTTGGTGGAACCTACATCGGAGTGGCGAAGGGAACAGCGACACACTTCATGCTGGCTGTCCCGTCCTGGTGGGAGACAAGTGGGGTAAGACCTGCCTTTCCAGGCATGAGAATCGGGGTGGGTGCAGAATAATGTGAAGTAGAGGGTGCAGTGGGAAATATTGGGTCATTGGAAAAGTCATGACACATTTTTGTCACTGTCGTGTGTGAATGTGTAATGGCAGCCAATGCCTTTGGGGGTCATTTTATCTATGCCTCGCCCCAGGCTGTGTGGAGAGTTTTCTCGTCTCATGACACACATGCATTTGTCCTCAGTCGTGAGCTTCCCGGGACTGAGATTCCTGGCTGACCTCTCCTGGGCTGGGTGCTTGTTTTCAGAACGCAGCACTGTTTTGGTGGAACCTACATCGGAGTGGCGAAGGGAACAGCGACACACTTCATGCTGGCTGTCCCGTCCTGGTGGGAGACAAGTGGGGTAAGACCTGCCTTTCCAGGCATGAGAATCGGGGTGGGTGCAGAATAATGTGAAGTAGAGGGTGCAGTGGGAAATATTGGGTCACTGGAAAAGTCATGACACATTTTTGTGTAGAATAACAGAAAAATACATCATGACTTTCCTGACAACCCAGTGGCGTAGCCCTGCTGTCCTAAAGCTTCCTTACCAGGCCAGTGTTGAGAGGATCAGATTACCAGTTAGGTGCCCCCACCACATTGGGAGCCTGTCAAGGGCAGAGTCCTGTCACAGTAAAGGTTTATTGACTTGACCAGTAGGCCTTGATTCCTGAGCACAGCTGAGGAGGAACGACACTGAGTCCCACCCTCTACCCCAAAGAGAGAACCATCAAGCCATCACCTCTACCATGGGGTGCCTGCTTGAGACCAGGTGTCAGAAAGGGAGCAGATGAATAAGGAGCAGAAAGACATGTTTATGTCGTACTTAGCTCTGAGGACAGAAAAAGACGCGCAACAGGGGCTGTCAGGCTGAGATGGGGTCTTCAGAGGATGTCACCCATTTTTCCATTGTTCTAGATGGCTCCATGGGGGAGGTGGGCTTTTAGGACTGAAAGAGTGAGTGACCTTAGTTCTCATGTGTTTGAAAGTGAGTTTACAGTAGACAGGACCTGTTGACCTTTTCTAAAAAACAATATCCTCTTTCATTATTTCTGCTAGAAGAAAGAGCTTACAGTCCATAGCTGGACCAGCACTGGGGAAGGCATGTGAGTTGCCCAGGCTGCAGGGTGTTAGGAAGTCCCCGTGTACCCTGTGAGCAAGCCCAGTCCACAGCACAGCTATGGGGTATTAGGAAGTCCCCGTGTGCCCTTTGCGCAAGCCCAGTCCACCATTCAGCCACACCTATTCTCTTCCTCCTCCCTGTCTCTCCCAGTGGCCAACAAGTGGATACACGAGTATGGACAGGAATTCCGTAGGCCCTGCACCTCCAGCCCTGAAGACTGAAATGTTGGCAGAGAGAAGCTGATGGAGTTCTACGACTTTCAAACGAAGCTGAGAGCCCAAAGGTAGGTTAGGAGAAATGAAAGGAGAGCAACCTCTGGAAGAAAGCCTTGTCGTCATGGCCTGTTCCTTGCAAATGGAAGACAAGGACGTGGTCCTCACCAGGGGACACCTGAGGATTTGCATTGGTTCAGCTCTAGCAGGACAGTCAGAGTAGAATGAACAAGACAAAGGAGAGGACAGAGGAGGCCCGAGAGAGACGTCTCTGGAGCTTGGACACTGTTGGGAACAGGACATACTGACAGTCTCCAGGGTTTGGTCAGTGGGGCTTTTGCCACTTGAACCTTGACCACAGGGACCAAGAAGTGGCAATGAGGACATTTCCATGAGGGGCTGGCCTGAGCCCTGTAGCTGTGAGCTCTTCTCTCACTGACTTCTGCAGAAGCTGAGCAGGGTGTGTCTCATCACAGCAGATGACTATTTTTAAGAAGAAAACAACTTTCTTGTTTTTATATGATGATTTTTTTAATAGTCATTAAAAATGTTTATAAATCATTTCTTCCACTTGAGAATATCCTTACATTAGAATGTTGGGTGGTGAAGTGGTTCAGGCACTGGACTCCACATGGCTGGCTGCAGTTCATGTCCTGGACCCAGTGGTTTGAAACTCACACTGGGTGCATGTGCATACACGCCCAAAATCTCAGGAGGAGAATGGTGCATGCACCCTATAGCAAAAATCTCTCTCTCTCTAAAAAAAAGGAATGTTGTTTGAAAGAAAAAAGCAGAGTATAGCCTTTTTTTAAAGTTTATTTATTTATATATTTATTTATTAACAGTCATTCACTTTACATCAATACAGTATACAAAATGAGATTTTCCACCCAGTATACATTATATATTGGCTCAGTCAAAGATATTATCATACATGGTATCATCAACAAATAATTTCTAGTTCTTGTTTCTTTTTATTTCTTTTTAAAATTTCTTTTTAAAATTTTTTATTTTTAATTAATTAATCAATTTACATTCATTCACTGAGCATCATCAAAGCATATGAAATGTGATTTCCTATCCAGAATATACTGCATAGTGGCTTAATCATACATGTTACTGTCGATTACTGTCGATAATTTTCCATTTCTAGTTTTATATATATTTTTTCCCCCTTTCCTTCACCATCTGCCATTTCCCACCCTCCTCCCACACATCTCTGATATCTACAGTTGCTTTTCATTCATTTCTTCCCCCACATTTTATTGATTTACAAAATTTCTTAAATAATCTAACTACTTTCAATTGCAAGTTCAGCTGATATATACATACTTGTGAATACATGTCTGACTTTAGGCATGAAACTCTGAGTAGAGTGAATATACTATAAAGTAGCCCCTAGCTGATGCT
>NW_006159505.1:3459886-3474162 GCF_000334495.1 Tupaia belangeri chinensis | reverse complement strand
TTTCTCTCTTGCCAATCTTAGTATCTTGTCTTTGTCTGTGATTTGGTGAATCTGGCTATAATGTGTCCTGGAGAAGATTTTCTTGGGTTGATTCTATTGGGAGTCCTTTGTATTTCTTGGGATTGAATCTTTGAATGCCTCCCTAGGCTTGGAAAGTTTTCTTCCAGGATTTCATGGACTAGATTATCAATGCCCTTATGAGTCTCTTTGCCTTCTGGGATATCAGTTATCTGGATGTTTGGATGCTTGATGGTATCTAGTATTTTTCATATATTATTCTCATTTTGGAGGGCAATTTTCTCAGTCTTTGTGGTAGATTTTTCTAGGACAGCAATTCTATCTTCTACATCTGTAATTTGATTTTCTGTATGATCTAGTCTGCTTTCAATACTTTTAAAGGATATTTTGACTTCCTGTAGTATAGCCTTCATCTCTAACAGGTCCATTTGATTCTTTTTTAAAGTATGTAATTCCTCTTTCAGATCTTGCAAGAATGTCCTCACCTCCTGGAACTCATCAGCTCCTTTCTCCTGCCTCTTCTGCAGTTCATTGTCTCCCTTTTCTTCCACCTCTGTTAGCTTTGTCACTATGAATATTCTAAATTCTTTATCTGACATTTTCGTGAGTTTCATCATACTGTCTGAGGGTGAAGAAGAGTTATTCTTTTCCCTTGAAGGAAAGGTATTTTCTTGCTTTTCCATATTTCTTGTGACCCTGAGGTGATTTCTGGTCATCTGATGGATGTTACATTTCTTCCTAATTCTTGAAGTTCAATCTGAGTGTTCAGAGGCGTGCAGGAGGAGATGATGTGCAATCTCTCTTCTGCTGTGTATTTCACTCTTTGTGCCTCAGATTTAGTAGGTATTGAGGAATATTCTGATCCTAATTGTATTCAGATGTTTGGATCCTGTTCACTTGGACCTGTCTGGACACTCAGTGTGTGGAGACCACTGGAAATGAATCTGGAGGGAGAAATCTCTGCAGAAAATCTTCATTTTTAGTCAATGAAAGCAATATTTCACAGCTTAAGTTCAGTAGCCATCTCCAAGTATAACCTTTTCTTTATGCTGTAATCCCAGCTCAGCTCACATCCCATCACTGCATCTTCCCTATATCACAGACACTGACATTCTAACGATTCCTCAGAGCCACTGGACTCATCACCACCAACATCGCCCCCATTCTCAGGCCTCGGCATCTGCTGCCCCCCAGACCTGCCCATGCCAAGCTCTTCTCGTCATTTCATTCTTGGTTCAGTGCCACTGCAGAGAGGCCTTTCCTAAGCCCCCCCAGACCTGCCCATGCCAAGCTCTTCTCATCATTTTATTCTTGGTTCAGTGCCACTGCAGAAAGGCCTTTCCTAAGCACTCGACTTCCCAGCCACTCTCTTTTCTAAGGACAAATTTTACTTTCTTCATAACACTCACCTCATTGAGATTGAAATTACTTCTTCTGGGCCAGTAGGTGGCGTGGTGGTCAAGGCACTGGATCCCACATGGCAGACTCCACTCTGGGTTTGAGTCCCATGCCCAGCAACCTAAAAATCACACCGGGCACACATGTATGCATGCCCAAATCCTGAAAGAAGAATGTGGTGTGACCATCCCAGGGGAATGATTTCTCACTTTTCCTCTCTCTGTCTGTCTCCAGTGAGTGCACACACCCTATTGGGGAAAAGAAAAAAAAAAAACCTAAACTAAAAGAAAATAAAGAAGAAATTACTTCATCCACTTGTTTTTGCTATTGCTGTTTTTTCTTTTTTTGAGAGAGAGTTTTGCTATAGGGCGTGTGCACTCATCAGCGAGACAGACATAAAGTAAGAAATATAGGGCGTGTGCACTCATCAGCGAGACAGACTTAAAGTAAGAAATCCCCCGAAGGGGATGGCCACACCGCAATCCCTTCTCCTCCATTGTCCTCTCAGGATCTTCAGTACACACACATGCGCGTCTAGTGTGAGGTTTCAGCACACACACATGAGTGTCTGGTGTGAGGGTCAAGTTGCTGGATCCAGGACTCGAACTACAGCCAACTATGTGTGAGTCCAGTAACATAACCATTTTGCCATCTGCTAGTCCTGCTGTTTTTCTCTTTAGAGAGATTTTTTTTTTCCTTTAGGACATATGCATTCACTGGACACACAGAGAAGGAGAAAGTGAGAAATTATCCCTGGGGGAGTGGCCATACTGTAATCCCTTCTCCTCATTGTCTTCTCAGGATTTGGGGCACTCACCCCATGCGCCCGGCATGAGTTTCAAGTTGTTGAGTCTGGGACTCAAAACGTGGTTGGCCACGTGGGAGTCCAGTGCCTTAACCACTATGCCACCTGCTGGCCCTGTCCACTTGTTTAATCCATCAGGTAACCTTCCCTACAGGGGGAGTGCTGTGGGCCCCCCTGTGCACTGTCAGTACCTCTGCTGCAGCCCCCTTTCACTGAATTTCCACAGTGCTTTTCCACGCTGATCCCATGAGACTGCACTCCTGTTCCTCTCAGTATCCCCAGGAGGTCTGGTTCTAAATAAGCAGGCGCTCTGCAGCCTCCTGGATAAACAGGCAGGAAGGCATCCTTTGAGCTGCGCTGTGGTGGAGAGGTGGAATTTTTATAAGCAGAGTCTGATGAGAAGCAGAAGGACTAGCTCCTATGTTAAGGCTGTGTTCAGGAGTGACGGCCCTTGTGTTGCCATCTTCCTGCCTCAACCCCCAGAGTCTCTGGGACTGTGGGAGCACACCACCACCCCCGGCCATTAGGGTGTGCCAGGAACCCCGGGCTTGCCGAGAGGCCTCAGCATGTGCCACCACAGCCTGGGACATTTATGCCAAGAACATTTCAGACCATGTGGCTCGGATTCTTCCACACGTATGTGGGCGTGTCTTGCTCACAAGAAGCTACACAGTGAAATGCCTGGGTGTTAGATTCGGGGCTGATCCTATCCCCTCTGGCATCTGGCCTTTCAGGAGCTCAGACTCCCAGAGCTCTGAGGCCCCCCAGGAAAGAGCTCTGATGTTCTAACACCTCACTTCTTCACAGTCTCAGTGAACCACTGCCACAGACCCAGTATTTCTGCTAAGCGCACTAGGGTTCTGGAAATTCGCTCACTGAATTACTGTCACCTACTCACAACTGTCACCCCCAGCTTTAGAGGAAAGGGCTGGAGACAGAAAGCTATGTCTGCAGGTGAGGCTGCTCCCCTTAATTTTGTTTACTTATATATTTGCTAAACATGTATTTATTTATTTATTGCTAGAGGATGTATGCACTCACAAGAGAGAGATGGAGACTGGAAGAAAGCACCTCCCAATGGGGTGTGATTATGCTGCAATCCCTTCTCCTCTGTTTCTCCAGCCTGTCAGGATTTGGGGCATGCATATGCAAACCTGCCCAGTGTGTTTTTCAAGCCATCAGGTCTGGGAATCAAACCATGGTTATTTACATGGGGTCTAGTGTCCTTAACCATTATGCTATGGGGCCAGCCCCAGAGATTGCTCCCCTTCCTTCACAGAACCTGGCTTTGCCAGAATTTTAGGGCTGGTCTGAGCTCATCATAACAATATACCATTCTAAGGGCTTCTTGCATTAGTAATTTAATGCTCATCCCAATGCTATGAACTTGAGACAGTTATTATTTCATTTTACAAATAAGAAGACAGATTTAGAGAGTTAGGTAACTGGTCCAATGTCCTACAGTCTGGCTCAAACCTTGTGCTCTTAACAAATGTGCCTGTAACAGTATCTCAGATGAGGCGACTGTCAAACGTCTTCACTGAGTGAGACCCAAGAATGTCTGGCTGCAAGTCCAGCAAAAACTGCCCCGTGAACATTCCCCATGGGCAGGCCTGGTGCCTGGTGCTACGGGGTACAGAGGAGTACAGAAGGCAGCCTCTGGGAGCTGGGCCAGTAGGGGATGATACAATACCTCCCAGTTGAGTATCATTAAAGCGCGATGTGAAAATGTTACATGCTAGAAGTGAATTACTGCTAAATGCTGCAACCTACAGGAAAGGGATCCTTGTGACTGGGGTAGCCGGGAAAGCCTCCTTGTTTATTGACATCTCGCCGACAGGGGCTGCCTCAGTGGCATGCCCTTGCTGGCACTAGGGATGGAAAGGAGAGTTAGATGTTGATCTGTCGCCCCTGTGAATGGAGACAGACCTTCACATCACCGCGGGTCGAAGTAGCCCGAGTGGGGACGTGAATAGAGAGCACTGAGAGGCTCATGGGAAGGAGAGATGAGCAAGTCTTGACGTGGGGAGGGTCCATAGAGGCCAAAAGGAAGGACAGGCTGGGGTGCAGCAGGGGGGATGCCTGCCCCTTAGAACTATGAGTAGGAACACCCTCCCTTCGGTCAGCATGTTCCCTGTTAGAACCTTCGCCACTCCTTCCCTCCTTCCCCAGGGAGGAAGGCAGGGCAGGGGCTGGAAGGCTAGGTCTGGGAGGTAGTGACTTGCTTGTCACAGTGGAGCTGGGGCTAGACACAGGGTCTCCCGCCTCCTTCCCAGCTCGTTGCCCTGGGTGGTCTTCAGAGCTACATCCTTCCGCCACGCCGCAGCCAGAGAGTGGGAGGCCTGATTCTTTATATTTGTGCTGGCCTCCCTGCCCTCTGACAGTCCGGGTAGGCTGTCTGTCCCGCTTTCACACGTAGGGGGTGGGGAGAGCTGTCCAGGAGGAAGAATCAGGAGAGGTGGGTTCTGGGGGACTCTCGTCCAGAGATGCCAAGAGCTGCACAAACTGCCCTTTCAGGGAACCACTCAAAGAGGGCCCTGTTTGGGGGCCTTGGCTGCCCAAGGTGGGAGAAGCCAAAGGAGCCTGTGTGTGTAGGGCTGGGGGGAGCAGGCAGGGGTGGGGGCATGGGCCTGCAGGTTGCTGTGTGCTCAGCAGAATCATGAAATCGGCTAAGGGCTGAGGGAGGAGACGGAAGTTTGTGCCTACTACTCTTCGTCAGCTAGTTCACCCCCTCCCCCAGAGCTTTTGATTTTATTTTATGGGGGAGGGGGCGGGAGAAGGGAAGAGTAGGTGTATTAGATTAGTTCTGGCTATGTGGCCATCCTCCTGCCCCGGCCTCCCGTCAGCTAGGTTGCAACCACGTGCCAGCCTGCTTTAGGTTGTTCTGGGAGCTCAACCCCGGCCTCTGGGCAGCCCCACCCTCACTTAGCAGTGCCTCACCACTTGCACCACCACAGCTGGACCTCACGCCCCCTTTCCTATTCCCAATAAATTCACCCCTTTTAGCAAAGGAGGGGCCCAGAGGAAAGATCTCCCTGAGTTCACACAGCTCGGGGCAGAGCCAGGACCTGGAGGTAGGCGGAAGAGACAGCTTCCAGCCTATTTCTCCGTTGACTCTGTCTCTCACCTTGAGGCTCCCCACAGTTTTCTCCCTCTTAGGAATTACAGCCTGCCTCTTTCTCTTCTCTGCCTCCTCTCCCACTTACACTCACTTTCCTGGTTACAGGATCCCTCCCATCAAGGGCTTGATCTGCCAGTTCCCCTTAAGATTTCCATTACGGAGGGTGCCCCTGTCCCTGATAGGGGTTAGTCTAACGAGATCAGCGATCACCACAAAGGAATGAGGTGCTAAGCGTGGATTCTGGGCACCAGGATAGCTGGGCGGTGACAGGCTCGTCAGCCAAAGGTGCATGGCTCTGACGGATCCCCACAGGTACCACCTCTCTATGTGCTTCTTCAGAAGCACTCCATGTCAGACCGAGCAGAACTATGAAATAATGCTAATGAACGCGTGACTCCTGTTTGCCTGCCCATCACTGCTGGGGCCAGAAGACAGCACTTACTTTCCCTTGCCTATCATCACACGGCATGCCGGTGTTGGAGACGAGAAGAAGCAAGGTTTCCTGGCCCAGAGACCCAGGCTCTTTCCAAACTCCTTGGAGGCCTCTTGGGACAGGAGCACTGGGAGCCAACGGTGGTACCCACTCCCATGACGTCCTATGGGAACACACTGTGTGTGTGGTGTCATCATATATTCACTCAGCCAAGCCTCTATGCTGGGCACTTTGCTGGGGCCGAAGATACAGGGGTGACTGACTGGCTGATTCTGTCCTGTCAGAGTTCTCCACAATGACAATACTAATCGGAGGGAACATACAGAACGCTGCAAAGTCATCAGGGACACGATTATATCTTTCATGTGATGGGGCTCATGTGAAAATTTATTTGGGCCTTAAAGGATAAAAAGGTATGTGTATGTGTGTGTGTGTGTGTGTGTGTGTGTGTGTGTGTGTGTGTTTGTCGTGGTGTGAGAGCTTATCACCCTCATGAGGGCATGAGTCCTTAGATCGTTATTTTTCTAACTCTTAAATAATCCCTATCCATTTTTATTGATAAGTCTAAAGTTTTATTTAGTTTTGGCAATTTGGTTTGGATTTGGTAAATGGAAAAAAATAAATCTATTTTAAAAAAAACTCTATACACTATAAAGTTCAATAAAATCTCACCTGGAGGATTCACTTTTCATCTACATTGGCTCTGCAACGTTGCAAAACTTAGAGCAACGCAATGAGGTTCCTCTATTTCATACTTATCAGGACGGTCTAATTTAAAAAGTGGAAAATGACAAGTGTTGGCAAAGATGTGGGGAAGCTGGAACTCTCAGCATTGCTGGTGGAAATGTAAAATGGTGGCCACAGTGGGAAGCAGCTTGGCGGTTCCTCAGGAAGTTAAACGTCACACTACCCTGTGTGCCACTCCCAGGTATATATCCAGGAGAATGAAAAGTGGGGACTTGAGGAGGTATCTGCACACCAATGTTCACAACAGCCCAAAAGTGGAAGGTGTCCATCAAGAGATGAAGGAATATGAAAGTGATACACGCTTCCTTCAAAATCCTGGGGTATCAGAAAAGTCATGACACGTTTTTGCACAGAAAATCATGACTTTTCTGACAACCCAGTAATTATCAACCTGAGGGTAAGCACCATACATTGAGCTCTCCTTCTCCATCCCTCTTTGCCCTGTTTGCCTGAGATCCGGCTGCTAGCCCAGCTGGGCCTTGTGACCTTCTTGTGATCGTTCCCTGACCCCTTGGAACTGACCGCAGGCCGGGCTGTTCCAGAGGTAAGCACACCCCTCCCACATTTAACGTCACAAGCTTAGAGGCACTAAGACCTAGACATACTCTGCTAATTCTGTTCCTTGTTTAGCTGATCTGGTATTGTAACCCCTAAACAATATATGGCATCACTTGGTTCATGAATGCTTTGTTCTTTTTTTTTTTGGAGAGTTTTTGCTATATGGTGTGTGCGCTCACCAGACAGACACAGAGAGAGGATACAGGGGTGACTGGCTGAGAGACAGAAAGCGAGAAATCACCCCCAGGGGGGATGGCCACACCGTAATCCCTTCTCCTCCATTCTCCTCTCGGGATCTTGGGCACGCATGCACACGTGCCCGGTGTGAGTTTTAAGCCACCAGGTCTGGGATGCGAACCGTGGTCGACTATGTGGGAGTCCAGCGACATGGCCATTACGCTAACTGCTGGTCCCATGAATGCTTTGTTCTTTACATACATAACCCGAGCCTGGATTCATTCATATGGACCATTCTCTGCCTGGCCGTCAGTGGAGTCTCCCTAGTAAGTAAACTCAGGTCTTTTCCTGCTGGACCTCTGGGTGTGTTCTTTGGAATCAGTAAACATCATGAGCAAGCCCCTTCCCCCTAGACCTGCCCACCACTCCCCAGGACACAGCCCTAAAAAGGAATAAAATGTTGATCTGTGCTGCAACATAGATGGACCATTGAAAGCGTTATGCTAAGTGGAAGAAGCCAGACTCAGGACAAGGACTGAAGGAGTCCTAGAATAGGCAACTCTACCACTACAGAATAGAACAGAGGTTACCCAGGTTTGCGGAGGGTGAAGGAGGAGCTATTTAATGGGAACCAAGTTTTCTGGGGGATGATTAAAAACGTTTTGCATATAGATGGTGGTGATGGTACAAAGTGTAGTGTGTGTTAGTTACATGCCACTGAAATTATACATTTATATATGGTTAAAATGAAAACTATTGTTATGCATGTTTTGCCACAATTTATTTTTTATAGTTTTAGTTTTTGCTGTAGGCATGTCATTTATCCAAGAGAAACAGAGAGAGAGAGAGAGAGAAGGAAATGAGAACTCAACAGCTTGGAAGGATGGCCATGCCACAATCCCTTCTCCTCCATTCTCCTCTTGGAATTTTAGACATGCACACACTCACGCACTGGTGCGATTTTCAGACTGCTGGGTCTTCACTGGATCTGCTGACCACATGGGATTCGGCGCCTTAACCTCCATGCCAACTGCTGGCCCCATTTTACCCTAATTTACAAAATAAAATGTGGGTCGACCCTATAGCACAGTGCGTAAACACGATGTGGAGGGGGCCAGATTGCACATGGCTAACCCTATTTGAGTCCCAACCATGGCAGCTTGAAAAACATGCCAGACATACATGTGAGCGTGTGCCCAGGATCCTGATGGAACAGAGGAATGACGATGGTGCTGTGACCAGGGTCCATTGGGATTTCTCTCTCTCTCTCTCTGACACACATACATGCCCTTTGAGGAGGGGAATACACTCTAAGATTTCTTGAGAAGGACATATGCATGTCCAAGGAGGTCTGTGGCACTGGCACACGCAGGCCGCACGCTCACAACAGATTCCACTCCTTCTGCTCTGCTTGAGAGCAGCCCCCCACGCAGAGTGGGGAGCAGACCCCAACAGACGTGGGAGGGTATGACTTCTGCCTTGACTTCCCTTCCTTCCAAGATTCCCAATCAGGATGAACTAACCTGTCTCCTGAGCCCCGTGGCCGTTACCGTTTTTTACCTCGAATACTGCAGGAAGCCGGCGTAGACACACTTCATCTATCTAGGTCTCGGTTAGCCCTCATAGCAGCCCGAGAACTAAGGACTAGCACCTGATTTTGTGGATGAAAAAAGCCTGAGGTTCTGAAAGAAGTGATGTGCCAAAGCTCGCCCAGCTAGGTGAGGCTGCACTGAGTGTGGAGTCAGTCCTGCACGCCCCCACCCAACCCCATCGCTTTCCAGTTTGCTTTGGGACTGAGGCCTGTGCTGGTCTGGGAGTCAGGTAGCCTCAGCCCTAGTCCAGATTGTGCTACTGTGGGACCGTGGGCAGATCACTGTCCTTATCAGAGCTTCTGCTTCCTCCTCTGTGGGATGACACTGCTGGGACGCCTGCCCTACCCACTCCACAGGGGAGTTGCCAGGTCTCAAACTGTGTAAACGTGCTTTAAAAATGGTTCAGCCTGTTCTTGGCCTCTCTCCCAGGGGCCGTGGGGGGTCCCTTTACTTCTCAGCCAGAGCTGAAGGCCAAGATCAGCCATCCACGATCATCGTCAGGACTGCCAGCAGCCGGGCAGCTTCATTTTCCCAGTTCAGGCATTGGGGGAAAACAGTGGCACAGATTGTAGTGTGACTGTTACCTTTAAATTATTTTGTTGTTGTTTCTTTCTTTCTTCTTTCTTTCTTTCTTCCTCTTTTTGAAGAGGTTTTTGCTATAGGGAGCGTGCACTTGCCAGAAAGAGAGAGACAGAAAGACAGCGAGAAATCACCCCCCAGGGGGGATGGTCACGCCGCAATCCCTTCTCCTCCGTTCTCTTCTCGGGATCTTGGGCATGCACATACACGTGCCCAGTGTGAGTTTCAGCCACTGGGTCTGGGACTCAAACCGCAGTCGCCTATGTAGGAGTCCAGTGACATAGCCATTAAGCCAACTGCTGGTCCCTATTTCTTTCTTCCATAAGGGAGAGAGAAGCACCTTGGACAGGGTTCTGCTCTGCAATGCTCCCCACCACAAGGCTTCCCAGTCAGCCAGGATCATGCACATGCATGCCTGGCATGTGCAAGTCCACAGAGAACCGAACACACGATCTTCCATATGGATTCAGCACTGCTTGAGCAGCATGTCACTGTGACGCCGCAAGTCAGTTGATAGTCTAAGCTTAAGTTCGATTAGTTTATCAATAAATGGCATCATCATTGATCATCAGAAAAAAACCTTCTCCCCCAACATTCAGCTAACTACTCACTCGCTATCCCTTCCACCCACCTGGAAAAGGCCCGCCGCTCACGTGGTCACTCTCGGGTTCCAAGGTTTCGCCTGGCTGCACGCTGAGGTTTTCTAGCAAACTGCTGAGAGAGGAAGCCAGCTCTAGGAATAAGGGAGCCTCTTGAGTTTACATAACTTCCTGCGCCCTGGCCCCAGGCTGAGAACGTGTTGATTCTGGCTGCTAATGGGGTGGCCAGGGGTGGCCAGCTGGGGCCGGGGAAGAGGCGGCTCAGAGATCGCGAACACTGTTCCTGCCGAGATGCGGTGCCTGATTTCGCCGTCGCTGTTGTAACTCTCCTTGCTTGGCCCTTAGTAGATCTTGACCTGTTAATTCCCGGTCCCCAGTCCTGATGACAGGCCCCCGAAGCCACCTTCAGGGTCCTGGGCCTTCTTTCGCCAAACCCAGTTACTTTCTGTCTTGCCCATCCCACCTCCAAAATATGGACGCTATCCCTTTCTCTCACCTCTGCGCCCACATGGCTGTCCACGTTTCGAGTCCCGAACCCAGCAGCTTGAGACTCACACTGGGTACACTGCGTGAGGGCCCAGAATCCTAGGAGAGTGGAGGAGAGGGGATGCAACACAGCCCTCCCCTCCGGGGGGTGATTTCTCACTTTCCCTCCCACTGTCTCTTTCTCCAACCAGCACACGCGCCCTATGGCAAAAACAAAGAGAAACACAAAAACCTTAAAAATTAATAAAAAGGACCTGACCTGTCCTATCCCCGCTTAGCAACTTCTGAAAGCTCCCCATTCTTGCCACTTGAGACCTTTATGCCCTGGCTCCTGCCTCCTCTCCTGCCATGGCCTATAATCCAGCACTATGAACCTTCCTACAAGTTCTCAGACTGACTCTCTAGTCTCCTGGGCCTTGTCTATGTTGTTCCCTCTACCCGAAATGCATTGCTTGTCCTTCTCTACCTCCACTTTGCAGTGCTTCAAAGCTCAACTCAACTGTTACCCCTTCTGTGAAACCTCCCCTAGCCTACTTCAATAGGCCTAGTTCCTCCTCGCCCCCATACAACGCAGTCACTATTTCTGTCTCCCTACAGTGTGAGCTCCTTTCAATGGCTTATTTTGTGTGTCTCTACAGTCCATTGGATGCTCAGCACTGAATGGGCGCTCAGGCTTGCTTTATCAGCACATAAATGCTCACGGTGCTGTTAAAGAAGCCACACCCCAATCCTCTCCTGTCTCTACTGTAGAGTTCTCTCAAGATGCTCCCCCTTCCCATCAGATCTGCATCTGCCTCCAAAATTTGCCTTCTCTTTGTGGAAAGAGCTCCCCTAAGACATTCCTCAGTGAGTGTATGTAATACAATGGCTTTTAGATGGACCCAGGCATACTTCTTCTGCCTCCATGGCAATCCTGCATTCAAGTGCCCTGGGCTCGGATTCTCCGTCGTGCAACAGTGGTTCACACAGGCGGACTTATAGGCTCTGCAGGGACGTTGTTATGGCCAGCACATAGTAGGTGTTCATTAAAGATACATGAAAGGAACATAGTTCCTTCTCAGCTGGGGTGTCATGGATATTCAATGGGCGTGGAATCGATTGGAAGGCAAAGAAGCTGCTTCTTCGCTGAGACTGTGGGCAAGCCATTTCACATTGCTGAGCATGTTTCCAACCGCCCTAACCTGGGTGTGGTGACACCCAGTGCTTCAAAGCATAAAAAGGATGAATGAGATGTAAGCGCCTGCTATGGCACCTAACTGAGCTCAGCGAACGTGTTCATTTCGTTCGTTTGCAGACTCCGTCCATCAAGCCTAAGGCGGTCTCAGGCCCCTAGTTGTCACACTCCTTGTTTTATTGATTCCCACTGTCTTAAGGAATTATTTATTTAATCTTATTTATTCATTCATTTATTTTAATTTGAACAGAAAGAGAAAGTGAGAAAGCAAGCCGCCAGGTCCAGGACTTGGACCGTGGTCAGCCATGTGGGAGTGTCCAGCGCCTTAACCACCACACCACCTGCTGGCCCCCCCTTCTGCTCTTTTAAGTCAGTATCCAGGCCAAAATGACTTCTGCCCTCATATCAACCAGTGTGATGTGGGAACCACCTAGCTTTGAGTTCTCACACTGGCACTTCCAAGCTGGGAGTTTGGACCCGTCTGCCCACCCACAATGGGAACACAGCACCACTTACCTCAAGGGCTGCTGCAAGGATTAAATGAGATCTGTGTACAGTGGATGAGACGGGCAAAAACTACTGCAACTTGCCTGGTGTATAGAAGCAGAAGGGCGCACCTGCAAAGCCACACAAGAGCTCATGCTGCCCCCTGGTGGACAAAAGGGCACACAGCCCAGCAAAGATACCTGCAAAGACCTGGGAAGGAGAAACCAGGTCACACAGGAGGAACCTCTCTGCTCACTAGGGAGCTCGTGCTTTACATTGAAATATTTAGTGAGGGGACCAGCAGATGGCGTAGTGGCTACGTCGCTGGACTCCCATGTTGTCCACTGTAGGTCATGTCCTGGACCCAGTGGCTTAAACTCGCCGGGCGCAGGTGTGTGTGTGCCCAGGATCCCGAGAGGAGATAGGAGAAGGGATTGTGCATGGCCATCCCTCCTGGGTGGTGATTTCTTGCTTTCTGTCTCTCTGTCTCTATTTTCTGGCAAGCACATGCGCCCTATAGCAAAAACTTCTCTCTCTCTAAAAAAAGAAATCTAGTGAGCATGTACACCGGAATGTCTCAGATACTAATGTACTTGTTCAAATGCAGAATAGTTCAGACTCAATAGTTCGGGGGTAGGACGAAATCTCTAACAAACCTCTAGGTGACACTGAAGCTACTGGCCCATGAAACAGTCAGAGTAAAGGAGGCCTTGGGTATAATTAGGAGGGACATAACAAGAACTATTTATTAAGTGTCTATCACATGCCAGTTACTGACTACCCAGTTAGCTTACTTAGCTAGTAGAGCCCTCAGGGTCCTGTGGGGTAGGTACTGTTTACATTGATTTTTCTGATGAAAGAGCACAAAGAGATAAAGCACCTTGCTACACCAGTAAGGGGCGGGCCTGGGGCAGCCCAGCCTCAAAGCCTACCAGGGAGACTTACGGGGCATGGAGGGGCATGTGCCCGAGGGCCAGGGGCTGAGGCAGGAAACTGGCGGGTGCTGTGATCTAGGAGAGGTGAGGCCTAAGCTAGGGCAGTGGCTGTGGGATGGCTACGAGGGGACACAGAAGAGAGAACAGGTGGGACCTGGCCATAGACTGGCTGTGGGTCTGAGAGGGGACAGTCTGTGGGGACTCTGGGTGTCCATGCTGGACAATTGAGAGACGGTGGAAGGTACTTACTGAGTGGTGAACAACACGGGGAGCAAGCTGCAGGGGTGGTGAGTTCAGTTTTTGAAGTAACCAGGAAGTGGCTCTGGAACATCAGGGAGGACCACGAGGAGGCAGATGAACCCAAGTGTCTAGAGCTAGGAGACAACCGATTATGGATAGATGCGGTTGTCAGCCTGAAACCAGAGTGACTGTGGTCACATGGACAGTGCAGTCTGTGCTGTTCTGGGCCAGAGCTAACAGCGGATGGCTGAAGGGATGGGACTGGGGTCCACGTCTCCTGGGCTGTAGTCGAGGCTAGCTGTCCATGTCACTGGGTACCGTGGGTCTGACGGGCTACCGGGAAAGGGTTCTGGAGTATAACCAAGTCCATGTCTCCTGCCCCCAGGTCCCAGAAATAAAGGCAATTCCGCAGAGAACAGGTCAGTAAAGGTTGGGAGATATTTATTCTCTTTAAACAAGGTCATAAATAACAAAGAAACAAAGTAGGTCCCTGACTCTGGACCGCGCAGCAGGACAGGGACAGGAAGTGGGTGGGTGGAAAGGCGCAGGGGCTACGCATCACCTAAGGCAGTCACAGAGAAGACGGGCTTCAGGAGCCTGCCCCTCCCTGCCCCTGGGAACGGCGTGCCTGGGCAGCAGGGGAGGCCACAGGGCTGTGATGAGGCGGCTGAAAGAGGGCAAAGACAGAAGCTGGGCTGTGACGTGTCTACGGAGTGACGTGGAAAGCACAACGGTGGAGACAAGCGGTGGGCCTAGAAGAGGCAAGCGGGCACTCTGCACACCTCCAGGAACCAAGGATGAAAATGGATAAATCGGACTAAAAACAACTCCACAGGCTTTGGCCTGTGACTTTGTGCACGGGCTGTATTTAACCTGGTGGCTCTGTGGCAGGGGGGGGCTCCAGGGGCCCCCGGGGCGGCCCGGCCCC
>NW_006159505.1:3445214-3459842 GCF_000334495.1 Tupaia belangeri chinensis | reverse complement strand
TGGCAGGTGAGGCCTCAAGTGGCCCCTGGAGCAGCCTGGCCTCAGCCCAGGGCAGGTGCCCAGACATGTGGGAGCAGGGCGCTGGGCTCTCCCTGGTGGGAGGCCATGTGCTTGGACTGGCTGGACCTGATTCTCAGGCTGGTTTCTTGTGATGCTATCCGGCAACCCTCCCTGTACCGAAGGATGGAATCCTGGCCTCTCTGGGCCTTCCGAACCTAGAAGGGTAAGACTAGGATAAAAAAAGGTACCTGACTAGTGTTTTATTTGAACGGGAAGAATAAGGACCATCCCGTGCACTGTCTGTCCCACCAGGCAGGACAGGACCATGCCAAGAACAATGTCCAGGAATGGAGGTCCCTGAGCCCAGGGAGACATCTGGACCCAGGTGTGCTGCCTGACGCCAGGAACCGGGCCAAGGTGGCAGCTCTGATGGAGGCTTCTCCCGAGGCAAGGCAGGGAGAGCAGGCGGGGTCTACCCCTGTGCAGGGGAGGGGTGTGATCTGGGGAGCCCTGGGCTGGGGAGGCCGATGTTGGTCAAGAGCCCTGGAAAACAATGCTCTGGGCAGGAATACACGAAAAGGTTCATACATCTGGGGATGCCCGTCTACGGGGAGCCGGTGTCACATGGCCGGGCAGGATGGTGGAAGAGACAGCGGCATCACAGTGGCCTCTGGTGTGATGTATTTACAACAGAGCTCAATGTTGAGGGAGGGGTGGACACCAGGTCACTAACAGCCAGGAAACACGCTGTGAAGAATGGAAAGAGAAGGGAAAACATTTCACCACCATTCGTTTTCCTATGCTTACCCTTCCTCCTCCAGGAAGCCCTCCCTAATTACCACCACGGCCCTCTAGGATCTGTCCCTTCTCAATATGACCCCATCAAGGCTACACACAGGGTCCGTTTCAGTATTTGGCTCATTTGACCAATGCTCGCAATGGTCCAAGCCTGGAAATGCTGCTTATTAAGAGAAATCAAGTCTTCACTGTCGGTTGCTGGGATCCAGCATCAGTCGTCAGTTACTAGGGGGTGGCTTGGCATGAGGGTGTCACTTCCGCGGCTCACTGTACCAGTGGTTAGCTCCAGTACTGTCCTGCCTGCTCTCCTCCCCTGGCTCTGGCATTTAGTGTTCTCTAAGGCAAAAGCCATTTCTTCTTCGACATTTCTTCCTCAAACAAGCTCCCCTCAGCCCTCACCAAGATCAGACAGGTGCTCTCCAGTGGGCATTAGGCCAGGGCTCTGTGGGGACTGCGGGCCTCCTGCCGCGCACACGAGGAGCTCCCTGAGTGGGCCAGACCACCTGGCTTGGGTCACCATCCCTCTTCTACTGAGATCCTGTGTCCCCCTAATCAGATCAGGTGCTTCCTAGGATAGGAGGCCTGGCCTCTCTTCTTCCTCCAGACCAGGGGTTCTCAACGGGAGTGACTTTGCCTCCCTTGAGACATTTGGCCAATCTGGAGACACTGCCCACTGTCAGAACTGAGTGTAGGGTGCTACTGGCATCTAGCATGCAGGGCCAGGGATGCTGCCGAATGTGCCATGGCCACAGGACAGCCCCCCACGGCCGGAAGTACACACTCCCAAGTGTCGGCAGGGCAGAGGCTGAAAGCCTGCTCTAGATTTCCACACAGCCTCAAGGACCTCCCCAGTTTTCTCAGCAATAGGCAGGAGGGGGGCACAAGAAATCTCTCTAGGAACTGGGAGCTTATTCCCAGCCCAGCCTCCTCAGAGAAGGGGTATCTCCGGAAGAGGACTTCCCAGTGGAGGGTGAAGGGCAAAGTTCAAGCGTAGTCACAGCAACAACCCACTGGGCTGGGGCACACAGAAACACCAACTTTATAGACACACGGGCCAGGCTCTTGCTGAGGAGGAAGACAGGCATGGTGACCTAGACCAGGCAGGGTACCAGGGATTCCCATAGCCTGGAAATATCTGTTGGAGTCAGCCGGCAGTGCTGGGGCCTTGAATTCTCGTACGTCCTTACCACTGGAATCCACCGATGGGCTCTGCAAACCTGTGCCGGATCAGGAAAGTGGCAACGGCTTCAGCTACCTGGAAACAGACATTCCAGGCCACAGGAAGGTTAGTGACGGGCTGGCCCTGGAAGGTCTGTGGGCTTCAGTGGGAAAGTGAGGCTCTTTGTACTCTAGGAGTCCCTCAGGTCTGGGCAGCTTGAAATCAGAGGGACTGGGCCCTCACAGGGCAGGAGACTCCTGAGGGCCCATCCTTGCCAGGAATGGCTCTAGAGAAGTTAGGAGGAATGATTCGAGGTGCTTATTCGTTCCTGAGACTTACAAAGCACCTTTTCCCCCAGGAGGAGCCCACGTAGATTCCTAACCGTGACTGTAGTTCAAGGACTAGCAGTAGTTTCCACTGCCACCATCCCTTCTTCCACCTGCTTTTGGGGTTATAGATAAAGTAGAGCTTAAGATCTTAACCACAGGGCTCTGGGACGAGATGGCAGGTGCCGGCAGTTACTAGCCCATCTGCACGAAGCCAGGACGAAAGGCAGCTGCCAGGGAGAGGTCTGGGGAGTGGTGGGACCGCACCTGCACAGGCCCCAGCGCAGCCGCTCCTGCCAGGGAGAGGTCTGGGGAGTGGTGGGACTGCACCTGCACAGGCCTCAGCGCAGCCGCAGCCAGCAACCACTACCGACAACCACCAAGGCCGCTCTTGCACTTGTCCTATTACGCACGGAGCCCTGGACGCACCTTGTCGGGGGCATCCTCATGAACTGCATGGCCACACTGGGGCAGGACTTGCATCTGGAACTTCCCTGGAGAGGAAGAAAAGCCAGGTGACTGCAGGAGCTAAAATGGCCCTCTCCTTTAGGGCATTCCAGAAGCCCAGGACTTCCTGCTGCCACCTCCACTCCACATACTCTGGCCCCAGTCACTGAGTCTTGGGTGAGGATGAGAATGCCTGTAACGACAACCTGTGGAAACTGTCTTCCCTTACTCTTTCTGTCTGTTTCCATTTAGTGTACATTTACTTTGGGCCAGACACACACAAATGGTTCCTGTCCTCAGGGGATTTATAAGCCAGTGGGGTTGTAAAACATTAAAAAAATAATAAGAGAGAGAGAGAGAGATTTTTGCTATAAGGTGCATGTGTTCACCAGATAGACAGAGACAGAAAACAAGAAATCATCCCCCATGGGGGATAGCCACGCCGCAGTCCCTTCTCTATTCTCCTCTGGGGATTTTGGGCATGCAAGCACACACGCCCAGTGTTAGTTTCAAGCCACTGAGTCCAGGACTTGAACTGTAGTTGACCATGTGGGAATCCAGCAACGTAACCATTATACCATCTGCTGGTCTCATAAAAAAATTTTTTTTAATTATTTTATTTTATTTGTTTATTTATTTTAATTTGGCTAGAGGGACAGAGTGAAAGAGAGAAAGAAGGAAAGTGAGAAAGCAAGTCACAGGTCTGGGACTCAAACCATGGTCGGCCATGTGGGAGTCCAAAGCCCTTAACCACCAGGCCACCTGCTGGCCTCCCATAAAAAATACTTTAATGCAACATGTAGGTACTATGATAAAACTGGGCAGTAAAAACATAGGAAAAAAGGCCATGCCATCCTACAGGGATCCAGGAAACCTTCCCATGAAAAGGAATAGACTGCAAAAGAAAGAAGGCGCAAATGGTATTTACCTGGAAATAAAGAAGCCTGGCATGGTGCTCGTGAGACTAGTTACGAAGGGCTGGGTGCTGAGTAGGTGCTGAGCAAGTCCTGGGTGAATAAATGACTGAACGGATGACCACCCACTCCATGGGTCTTTCTATGGGATCAGCCTCTGATGATTAGGGATATATTGGATATATAGGACCCAGTGTTATTCCTTTCAGGAAGAGTGGGTATAAGTCATTACAGGAACTTCCACATAGGACTAACCTTGTGCCAGCTACACATGAAATAGCACGACCCTGGGTAACCCTCACATTTATCCTATGAGGTAGGGATATTTCTAAACTTTCCTCTCCCTGTTAACAGATGAGGAACCTTATCATCAGAGAGCCTCAAGTATTTACCCAAATTGCACCAGGAGTAAGTAGAGGGTTTCCAGGACTCTACAACAAATTCACTGGATGGAACACAGTGCTGGAAAGACTGTGGCTGGGAGTCTATGCAGACTTCCTTTGTTTTATGGAATGTCCCTCCTCCTGGCCAGTCACTCTCCATACTCATGACATGCTTTCTCTAGAAGAGAAGGCGGTCTTGGCATAATCCACAGTGAGGAAACAGGTGGGCACCAAAGGAGGATCTCTAAATACTTGCTGGACATATTGTCAGATATTGTTAGACTCTTACTTTATCCATATTTCCTCATCTAGACTTCATGAGATATAGCATCATCTCCATTTTATAGATAAAGAAACTCAGGATCAAAGAAGTTAGCAATTGGGACCAACAGATGGCATAATGGTTACATAACTGGGTTCCCACGTAGTCAACCACAGTTCAAGTCCTGGGCCCGGTGGCTTGGAACTCATGCCGGGTGTGTGTGCATGAATGCCCAAGATCCCAAGAGGAGAAGAGAGGAGAAGAGACTGCAGTGCAGGCATCTCCCCTGGGGAGTAATTTCTTACTTTCTGTCTCTTTGGCGAGTGCATACACCCTATAGCAAATATCTCTCTAAAAAGAAGTTAGCAATTGACTCAGACCACAAACCAGTAACAGCGTTCATTTAAATCCAGGATCATCTGATTGCAAGACTGGTAATCAATATTGATCAAAGGCTATTCTACCAATCCAGATCAACTGCTTTCAGATAGTCTCAGGACCATGTCCGACTCTTCTGTCTGCCTAGCATCGAGCATAGGTCTTGAACAGAAAGGGTGCTAAGGGTGGATCTTAAGCCCGTAATACACATGTGATAAACCCAAAACTACCAACGCCAGTGTCATAAAAACCACCCAGGTCCAGCTCGGGTCCTGCTCCGGGCCTTGGGACATTAGGTAGTTACAGGAAGGGTTTGAGGGTCTGGGATCACTCAAGAGGCTCTGAACAACTATTATGAAGGAATAAAGCTTCTTCCTCTGTGGAGATCCTGAATGGCTTAAATAAAAAACGTGAGAGAGGCTCATGACGCAGCCAAGTCGAGACCCCTGGCAGGTTTGGTACATCGGCCAGGACCGGATATCGGGGGGAGAGTCGAGTTGGATGTTAGCTTTGGGAGACATCAGGGTATACATGGAAGCCATGAAATTGCCCAGGAAAAGTAGAAAAAGAGTGTCAAAAACAAAATCTGCACAGGCCGAAACCGTGGTCTTGGAGTTGGCACCTCTTCTTCCTGTAACCCACGAGCTGTGACGCTCGCTGCCTCCACCTTCCCGTCTTTCACCCTTACTGAAGAAGAGCCTCCACTGTCATCGGACCGAGGACCCGCACTTGTGCATGGTGCTCAACCTAGTCACGCCTCGCATCTCTGAGGTGGCCATAGATTTTCTCATTTTACAGATTAAGAAAACTAACACTGAGGCAGGCCAAGTAACTTACCCAGGGTAAAAAAAAAAAACAAAAAACTAGGAAATTAATTTCAAAATGCAGTTGTCCCAACTTTGAAGCCTTTCTTTACCCCCTCACCATACTGTCTTCCAAACAGATTTTATGATTTTGTATCTGAATTTTTTTTATATCTTAGACCTTTCTTTTTTTTTCTTTTAAAGCATCATTTTATTTAAATTTATTTATTTATTTATTTATTTATTTATTTATTTATTTATTTTAATTTGACCAGAGAGGGACAGAATGAGAGAGAGAGAAAGTGAGAAAGCAAGTCGCCAGGTCCAAGACTCGAACCACGGTTGGCCATGTGGGAGTTCAGTGCTGTTAACTACCATGCCACCAGCTAGCCTCTCTTTCTTAAAAAATCTAAAAATATGGGACCAGCAGTTGGTGTAATGGCTATGTCGCTGGACTCACATGTAGTTGACTGCAGTTCAAAACATGGACCCAGTGGCTTAAACTCACATCAGGCGCGTGTGTGTGCGTGCCCAAGATCCTAAGAGGAGAATGGAGGAGAAGGGATTGCGGCGTGGCCATCCCCCCTGGGGGGTGATTTCTCGCTTTCTGTGTCTCTATCTTTCTGGCGAGCGCATGTGCCCTATAGCAAAAACCTCTCAAAAAAAATTCTAAAAATAAAAATACTGATCAGTATCCAGAGTACTTCCTTTCATAGTATTATAAGCTATATAGTGCTATATGATTTTCAATACATTGTCTCATTTTAATCCTCATAACTCAGACATAGGTAGTATTCCCAATTTTAGATGCAAAAAAAAAAAAAAAAAAAAAAAAGAAAGAAAATCAAAGCTCAGAAAAGAGGAACAGGTGAGCCAGCCTGTGGCATGGTGGTTAAAGTGCCTGGATCCAACATGGCTGAAGGCATTTCTCTGGTCCAGACCCAGAGACTTAAGAAGCACACCAGATGCATGTGTGTGAATACCTAAAATCCCAAAAGGAGGGATATGAAGGAGAAGGGAGTGTGGTATGACCACCCCCAAAGGGGAATCTTTCCTCACTTTCCCTCTCCCTCTCTCTCTCTCTCTCTCCAGTGAGTACACATGCCCTCTGGCCACATTTAAAAATAAATAAATAAATAAAGGAGGAGAAAAGAAAGAAAAGGGAAATACTTGCCCATAATCATACAGTGGGTCAAAAGTAGAAGTGGATGGCAAATATGGCTCTCACTGGAAAGCTCATGTCCGCATCACTGCACTCACTGTCTCAGCACGCTGCTTTCCACATGACCTTGCCCTTTCTCTACCCTCAGGAAAGTGTCCAGGGGCATGATTTCTTGATAACTCACCTTGCATCTGGCCAATGGTCAGATCTTTATCCAACCTATCAACACCTAGAACGAAACAAGAGAATCCATAAACAACTCGCTAGAAAAGGCCCTGTGACACCGGTTTTGCTGTCCTAGTACTAAGCAAAAAATGTTACAAAGTTATAAATACAACATTCTCAATTCATGTTCATCCCAATCCTAATTCCCAGGTATTTTCTCACCAGATGAAAGTTTCCAGGTTGAGATTCCCCTGCAATCATTTTGCTTATTTAAACTGGTTTCTGAAAACTGGGTTTTACTGTTTTGATTCTCATAGTATAGGTTGAGTATCCTTTATCTAAAATGCTTTAGACCAGAAGTGCTTCCAGTTTTGAGTATTTCTGAATTTTGAAATACTTGCATATATATGATGGATGAGGTATCTTTGGGATAGAACCCAGGTGTAAACATGAAATTCATTTATGTTTAATAGACACTTTAGACACACAGCCTAAAGGTAATTTCGTACATTACTTTGGTATTGCTACATTTTGACTATGAACATGAGGTCAGGTGTGGAAGTTTCCACTGCTGACATCATGTTGTAGCGTAATGGCTATGTCGCTGGACTCCCACGTAGTTGACCGCGGTTCGCGTCCCGGACCCGGTGGCTTAAAACTCACGCCGGGCGCGTGTGCGTGCGTGCCCAGGATCCCGAGAGGAGAATGGAGGAGAAGGGATTGAGACATGACCATCCCCCCTGGAGGGTGATTTCTCGCTTTCTGACTCTAATGTCTCTCTCTGTCTGTCTGGCGAGCGCACGCGCCCTATAGTGAAAATCTCTCCAGAAAAAAAATACTTGCATATATATGATGGATGAGGTATCTTTGGGATAGAACCCAGGTGTAAACATGAAATTCATTTATGTTTAATAGACACTTTAGACACATAGCCTAAAGGTAATTTTGTACATTACTTTGGTATTGCTACATTTTGACTATGAACATGAGGTCAGGTGTGGAAGTTTCCACTGGTGACATCATGTTGTGCTAAAAAGATTTGGGATTTTGGATTTCAGTTTTTTAGATTAGGGATGTTTAACTTGTACCCAGAATATCCTTATGCCACTTAAATCTATTTAGCTCTAGGAGAATGACTTAGACCTGACTAGGTACAAAGACTGGGCCAGAATTAGACCATCACAGGTAGATGTTGATGCTTAGCGAGGTCTAGGGATCAGGCACGGGGAGAATGACACAGATGAGTGAGGACGGTACTCTGCTTTAGAAGTTACTACCTATTTGGCTGGTAGATTGAACAAGGTCATATCCAGGTAACAATGCACCCACAATACTGTATTCCCCCCTCAAATGCATGCTGAAACCCCATGTGACTGTATTTGGCCTAGGGGAAAGTAATTAAGGTAAAATGGGGTCATAAGGGTAGGGCTCTGACATGAAAGGATTAGGGTCCCTATAAGAAGAGACAACAGGCTCTTGTTCTCTTTTGGCCACATGAGGCCACATGAGCAATGTCTGTAAGCCAAGATGACAGCCCTCACCAGAACCCAACTATGTTGGCACCTAACCTGGACTTTCAGCCTTGAGAACTGTGAGAAAATAAACTTCTATTGTCAAAGCCACCCAGTCTATGGCATTTTCTTTTGGCAGCCAAGCTAACACACACACATATACTTACCAGCTAAGAGAAGCAATTTAGGAATAGGACAACTAAGAAAGAGATTGGATAAGCCTCGGAACCAGCCGTCCCAGTATTTCTCTGTTTTTGCCAGTTCAATTCTCCAGGTGTATGGATGGTCTTTCTTGGTCTGGAGGAATAAGAGCAAGTTCTGAGTCTCTGAGGGCAACCGTGGAGGGAGAGGGTAAAAACGAGGTCCCTGGAAAAAGGAAACTGGTACATATGAAGGAACTGCTGTGTCCCAGAGAGTTTAATAAACAATTCTTATAACAGTCTTACTGTATATGTTATAATTTCCAGTTTCAGATCATTAAAAGTTGACTTTTTTTAAAAAGAGGTTTTATTTTGCCTTACGGTGTGTGCACCTGCCAGAGAAAGAGACAGTGAAAAGGCATGAGAAATCGCCTCCTAAGGGGATGGCTATGTCACAATCCCTTCTCTATTCTTGTCCTGGGATCTTGGACATGCACACACACACACACGCCTGGCATGAGTTTCAAGCCTCCAGGTCTGGGACTTGAACCATGGTCAGCCACTTGGGAGTCCAGCGATATAACCACTATGCCATCTACTGGCCCCTCACTTTTTACTTCTATTAGCTTCACTAAACTTAGGAACCTTTCTTAGGCTCACAAAGCTAGTAAGTGGTAGAAACAAGGCTCAGCTTTTCTTCTTTTTACTTTCTTTCATGAGCAAGACAGAGTGCAAGAGAGACAGGTACTCCGAACAGGGTCCTGTTAAGCCACTATCCCTTTCCTCTGACCCTCCAGTTACTTAGGGTCTGGGGCATGCATGCACTCGGTGAGCTTCAGATCAATTGCAGATCCAAGTCCACACTCGGCCACATGGCTTACAACATTGCAGGCCAGTACACTATCACTTGCACCACCGCAACTGGGCCAAGATTAAGCTTTCTTATGCAAAGTTGGAAAAAAGGATCATCACAAGAAAAATGATAAAGAACACACTGTAGTATGAAAAAAATACTTAGGTATAATAGTGGGAGAAGCAGAGTACACGTCATCTAAATTAGGATTACTACTGAAAAAAATGTGGCATACTTATGATAAAGTTTTTCAAGGAAAAACTGAAAACAGATTTGTTAGTAGGGCACTTTTCCCTTATACTTTAATTTGTGGTAATGATATAATATTCCTGCAATTATAATTTTAAAAATATGAAAAATGTCAACACTGTTAAATATTGTGAGTTGAAAAATGGATAGTCACAGAGTATGCAAATATTATGTGAACAAATAAATAATTCTCTGTATTTTCTGTGTCATTGAAAATATATGGCAGGGGTCAGCAGGTGGCGTGGAGGTTAAGGGCACTGGACTTCCACAGGGCCAACCGCGGTTCAAGTCCCAGACTTGGTGGCTTGCTTTCTTGTTCTCTCTCTCTCCCCTTCTCCTTACCCCTCTCCCTCTCACTCTCTCACTCTGTCCCCGTCTGGTCAAATTTAAATAAATAAAGTTAAATTTTAAAAATTATTAAAAAGTATATGGCAAAAAAAATCTAAAATAATATATATAACACAGAAATAAATAATTGAGCTACTTATAAATCACAATATAAAAATCTAGAAATAAATATGAGTAAGTAACATATTTGTTAAAAAAAACACTGGATGGTTAAGGTGTCTGTACTACCCAAAATGAACTAAGATTCAACACAATCCTTATCAACAGGGCTGGCTCTATGGCCAGGTGGCAATGTGTTGCTCAGGAAAAGCTAGTTCCCACACAGCAACCATTGTTTGAATCCCTGACCCAGTCAGTTTGAGGCATACTGGGCATGCACACAGGTACCCAAGATCTGACAGGCTGGAGGAAGGGGATAATGGTGTGACCAGATCTTGTGTGTGTGTATGTGTGTGTGTGTGTGTGTGTGTGTGTGCTAGGGGGATGCTATCTCTCTCTGTCTCTGTCTCTCTCTTGTACCCCCCTCACATATATGCACATGCTCTGTCATAAAAGAAAAAAAATCCTAATTTTTTTTAAGAAATAGAAAGTATTATCTAAAAATTAATATGGAATCTCCCAGGACCCTGAATAGCCAAAACATACTCCTTGATTCCAAAACATATCATGAAGCTGCAGTAATCAAAACAGTTCAGTGCTGGCATAAGGACAAATAGCCCAATGGAATGAAGAGAGTCTCCTAACAAACCATGACTTCTATGGTCCAAAGATCTTTGACACGAGTGCCAAGACCATTCAATGGAGAATAGACAGTCTCTTCAACAAATAGTGTTGAAATAACTAAAGGAACAGATATCTGTATACAGATGAATGGAGTTGGCCCCTTACCTTACACTCTATGTGAAAATGAACTCAAAGAGATCAAAGAGCTAAATGTAAAATTTAAAACTATAAAACCCCTAGAAAAAAACATAGGGGGAAAGTTTGACACTGAACTTTGTAAGGATTTTGTAAATATGACACCAAAAGCACAGACTACAAAAGCAAAAAGAGACAAATGGTGGTACTTCAAACTTGAAAATGTCTGTGTATCAGAGGACACTTTCAACAGTGAAACGGTAATCTACGGAATGAGAGAACATTTTTGTAAATCATACACCTGATAAGGCGTTAACATATCCAGGATATAGAAAGAACTCCTATGACTGAGCAGCCATTTTTTGTTGTTGATGTTGTAGAACTCCTACAACAAAAAATCAAATCAACTGATTAAATGCTAGGCAAAAGACTTGAACAGACATTTCTCCAAAGGTGATATACAAATGGCCAATAATCACTCATCGAGTGAGAAATCAAAACTACAATGATGTAACACCTCAACCTTCCGTAGGAGAGCTACTACCAGAAAGAGAAAAGAAGTGGTGGCAGAGGTACGGAGAAACTGAAACCCTTGTGTATGGGTTGCAAAATAGTACAACTGCTATGGAAAACAGCAAGGTGGCCCTCAAAAAATTAAAAACTGAACTACTATGGGATCCAGCACTCCCACTTCTTGGTATATATCCAAAATGATTGAAAGTGGGTCTTAAACAGATACTTGTAAACCCATGTTCACTGCAACATTACTCACAACAGCCACAGGGTGGAAGCAGCCCAAATGTCCACCACCAAATGAATGGATAAAGAAAATGTGTTATATATTCAGTCTCAAAAAGGAGGAAGAAAATCCTGTCACATTCTACAAAATGGATGAACCTTGAGGACATTATACTAAGTGAAATAAACCACTCACAGAAAGAAGATATAGTGCTGTACGAACCCACTTATAAGAGGTATCTGAAGTGGTGAAACTGATAGAAACAGAAAGTAGAATGGCAGTTACCAGGAGACTCAGGGAGAGGGAAAAGGAGGGTTGTTATTTAATGGGTATAGAATTTCAGCTCTGTTTCACAACTATGTGAATATACTAAAAAACACTACTAGACTACACACTTGAACGTGGTAAAGATGGCGAACTTTATGTAACGTGATTATTGCTACAGTAAGAAGAAAAAGATAACCGGATGGGGGTCAGGGCCACCTACTAGTCCTTTCACTGGCTTCCACAGGCTCCTTCCCTTCCCTAGGCCTTGGTTTCTGCCATCAGTAAAATAGACATGAAGTACTTTCTGATTCTAATAGTCCCACTAAACAACTAATTCCATTCTCTTTTATTACTATGTCAGGCATAAGACACCTTAAGATGAATACTGATTCCCATTTCAACTTGGAACCTCAGTCCATCTTATTATCTGTAATACCTCCCATTTATTTCTACAACATAAACTTCACTGTTACAGATATGGTATAATCTTACAAGTTCCTCTCACATGCACATTGGACTTCATAGGTAAGACAAATTTAAGGTAAGAGAACCTTAAAAGTTAGTAATATTTTTAAATTTTATTTATTATTATTACTATTTAATTTTCTATGGAACATGTGTTCTCACCAGAGAGAGAAGGAAAATAAGAAAGCAAGGCACCAGATTCAGGACTCGAACCATGGTTGGCAATGTGGCAGTCCAATGCCTCAACCACTACTCTACTTGCTGGCCCCAAAAGTTAGTAATATTCTAAAAAACTTTTTTTAAAGGAATTCATCTCATGTCTTAAATTTTGAACAATAACAAAAATTCCCATCCAGAAATAATTCTGGACAGAATTAGAACTGTTCCTCTATTTAGGGTATTCAAAAGAAATCCTTTCTCTTGAGGGTTGGATCACAAGGTTAGTTCAATTTAGATGCCTCTTAGATGCTCTGTCAAAATGGTAATAAAATAGACTGATGTCATGCGGTCTATTTGTTGGGAGGAGAAGCAGAGAGTTAGTTACCAAGATAATCTTACTGGAATGTTTACATGGGCAGAATACCGTTCTTCACACAAGGGCAGCCACCATCCCCCAAAGCTGTGCTTGGAAAGTGGGCCAGAGGGATGGTGGCACAGGTGGTCTGCAATGCTGGAAGCCAGATGAACGACTGGGGTTCAGGTCCACATTGACTTGAGCATGTTGGAGGCATGCACATGCAGGCCTCTGATCCTGGTTGGCAGGAAGGTCGGGGGGTGAGATTGTGGCTTGATGAGACCCTGTCAGGGGTACCTCACTTTCTCTCTCAAGAAATAAAATAAACCTTAATAAAAAGCAGACTTTGTGTCAGTCAGATCTCCCTGAATGCAAATCCCAACCCTATTATTAACTAATAACTGTGGGTCTCTTGGAAAAGTTCCACTTTATACCCACTAAGATGGCTATAATAAAGAAAGATAATAACAAGTATTGACAAGGATGTAGAGAAACTGGAACTCTCATATATTGCTAGGGGGACTCTGGGATGGTGCAGTTACTTTGAAAACTAGTCAGTTCCTCAAAAGGTACAACATGGTTACTATATAATACAGCTATTGTACTCATAGTTGTATACCTAAGAGAAATAAAATACCTATGTCCATACACAAAGTTAGAAAAATAAAATACCTATGTCAATATACAAAGTTAGAAAAATAAAACACCTATGTCCATATATGAAGTTGCACATGCATATTCATAGCAGTATTATTCATAATAGACAAAACATGGATACTACTCAAATATCCATCAACTACTGAATGGATCAAAAAATTCATTCAATATAGCCATTCAATGGAATATTATTCAGACATAAAAAGAAATGCAGTATTCAACATGGATGAATCTTGAAAGCTTTATGCTAAGGTAAAGAAGCAGTCACTATAGACCACATACTGTATAATTTGGTGTAGAGTCAATGTCCAGATTAGGCAAATATAAAGGCAGAAAGTAGATTACTAGTGAGCAGGGACTGAAGGGCTGGGGGAAATGAGAACTCACTGGTAGTGGATATTCTATTACTTGATGTGTTTCGGTTTCTTCTCTCCACAAAACTGCTGGAGTTTATAAAACAACCCAATTGAGTTTATAAAAATTACAAAGAAAAAATGAATTAGGATTAAAAAGAAGATCAGGGTGGTTTCAGCTCCAACTTCTGTGTGTGATCATGGTCAATATCGGTACCTGAGTTGTTAAGCTGTGATAAATAATATCTACAATGCAGGGACCAGCAATTAGCGTAATGGCTATGTCGCTGGACTCCCATGTAGTCGACTGCGGTTCACGTCCCGGACCCGGTGGCTTACAACTCTCGCCGAGTGCGTGTGCGTGCGTGCCCAAGATCCCAAGAGGAGAATGGAGGAGAAGGGATTGCGGCATGGCCATCCCCCCTGGGGGGTGATTTCTCGCTTTCTATCTCTGTCTCTCTGTCTGTCTAGAGCCAAAATAAGAATTAAAGTTGACAAATGAGAAGCACTCAGCAAAATTCCTAACACATAAAAAGGGAAAACTGACAGTATCATGTCACAAATCTCAACACCTGCTTGATTACTTTGGCAAGTCTTATAACTTCTGGGTCTTGCTTCTAAATTGTACAATAATATGGAAGAAAAGATCTCCCCTCACCTCACAGAGCATTAGAAGAGCCAAATCAATAATACATTATTTATAACTTTGTAAAAATCTAAGGAGGGGGGGACCAGCAGTTAGTGTAATGGCTATGTCGCTGGACTCCCATGTAGTCGAACATGGCTCACGTCCCGGACCCGGTGGCTTAAAACCCACGCCAGGCGCGTGTGCGTGCGTGCCCAAGATCCTGAGAGGAGAATGGAGGAGAGGGGATTG
>NW_006159505.1:3430923-3445108 GCF_000334495.1 Tupaia belangeri chinensis | reverse complement strand
AAAAAAAAAAAAATCTAAGGAGGGGGACCAGCAGTTAGCGTAATGGCTATGTCGAAGGACTCCCATGTAGTCGACCGCAGTTCACGTCCCAGACCCAGTCACGCCGGGCGCGTTTGCATGTGTGCCCAAGATCCTGAGAGGAGAATGGAGGAGAAGGGATTGCGGTGGGGCCATCCCCCCGGGGGGGTGATTTCTCGCTTTCTGTCTCTCTGTTTATCTGTCTGGCAAGCACACGCGCCAGGTAGCAAAAACCTCTCCCCCCCCCAAAAAAAAAAAAAATCTAAGGAGGTACAAAGCTTTACTCTGCTGATTGATTTAAAGGATGGCAAGAAGAGCCTCACTAAATGACACACCGTTGAAAAAAGGTTAATTTCCTCCTCGCTAACAGTAGCCTCTCCAAATGCAAAGGAGTGTGGGATATACATCAAGTCCACTGCCTGGCAATAGGAAGATGTTTATAACCATCCAAGAAAGTCTGCTGTTCACAATTGCTTAACCTTCCCCGAAAGCTCCCCTCTCCACCATTACCCTCTAATCAATGCTACGCAAGTCCCCACTGAACACTTACTGCTTACTTAAAACCTGAGCTAACTGCAAAGGGAAATTCATGCAGAATATCAGTTTCTCCCCCTAAAAATACCTGAGTATTTTTTGGTTACTTTATGTACAATTCTTGTGCAATTAGAGGATGGCATGGATTAGCATGCTAGAGATGACTAGGAAGAGACCACAGTAGTTCTGGATGTGACTTACGAAAATCAGCTCCATGGCTTACAGGCACAACTTTAAAAAAGAAAAGTGCCAAGCTGTGTTATACAGACCTTTAGTGCTATACTGGAGAGGGACTGACATCACCTGAGATCAGAAAGCTCCCCAAAGAGATAACCTTAAAAGATGGGTAAAATCTGGATGGGCTTACAGTAGATGGGTAGGGAATGGGATTTTTTTTTTTCTTTTCATGAGAGCAACCACAGGAATACAAGTACAGAAGTGAGAAAGATCCTGATGAGAAATCAGTCTGTTTGAAGACAGGGTATCTTCTGTGAGTTTTACGTTCCAATTGGTCAGATCTAGCAACAGTCTTGTAGTTAACCTAAGTACCTCTTATGATAGATCTTTACCCCTGTAAGTATTTCATGGTAGACAAAAGAACAATGCCATCTCCCTCCCTCTCCACATGCTTTGAACCATTCCCTACTCCACGTTGCCAAGAATGCAGGTCTTCACCCACCTCCATGTCATCTTCCTTTTTCCTCTTATTCACTGACTCGCTTCCTTCTTCATCTTCTTCTTCTTCCTCTATAATTCCTTCCACTATAGATTTTGAGCCTTCTGGACTTGTAATTCCTTCACATCTAGGTTTTTAAAAATAAAAGTGCTAAGAAAGATCAATTGGGCTAATTAATTTTAGCTCACTCTTAGAATCTGGCTTTCACTCTTTCTGCCAGAGTTTTTATATTATAACTTCTTCACAACCAGGTTGGCCTTAGAAGAAGATTGTTACCAGAATGAACCACAGATGCCAACACCAAAGTAGACATAATTTTCAAGGTTTATACATGGAGATTCTTTACTTTTTAAACCCAGAGTTGTGCTAAAATAATCCAGTATTACATAGACGACACTAGCTGGCTTTGGGATCTCTTCTAAGAAGAGAAAAAAAAAAAAAAAAAAAAAAAAAAAAAAAAAAAAAAAAAAAAAAAAAAAAAAAAAAAAAAAAAAAAAAAAAAGAAAGAAAGAAAGTCTTCATGTTCAGTCCAACTGAGCTCACCTGTAAAAGGACCTAACATAAAGAAGGCATTTGCTAGGATGGGAAGATAGGTATAAGACAGCAGAAGTAATCTGTCCTTTCCTCACCATCTTTCAGCCGCTTATCAACCCAAAGGGGAAAAAAATAAGACCTACTGTTTGACTTGGCCAACCATGGAGACACGGGCAGACTCCAGATTTCGAATCTGGCCGCTCTTCACACTAGGAGAGAAAAGTGAGAGGAAGAGAGGAGGTTATTTAGCATCTATCTTATCACATTATTAGAATCAAATGTGAAAATCGGTAGATTTCATGAACTGAATCAAAGGTTGTGGTTACTGATGTTGCTCACTATGGAGATTACCATGACTTATCCCTTGGCTATTGAGGCAGTAAGCCAGGTGGTGAAAATTAAATAAAGATACTATAGTCATTTCGGTGCTGCAAATATGTACCTAGAAGGTGCTATGTGCCGGACCTATGTTCAAGGAGCTCACAGCTCAGTAGACAGAAAGAAATACAAACAGATGATGTTAATATAATAAGTCATGGTTCAAAGGAAGTATTTTATTCTGAATGAGGAGGCAGATAACGCTTCGTAAAGGTCCCAACTGAACTTAGGACTGAAGAGAAGTTAACCAGAAAATAAAAGAGTGAGGTTAGAACATTCTAGGCAGAGAACACGCTGAGAACAAGGTACAGTAATGGGAAAGTCAGCAGGATGATGATTTTAGAGAGCTGAGTCCAAGGAGAAGCAGGGTCCAACAAAGGGGAAGTAGGATCAGTATGCAGGAGCTGGCTCCTGGAGGGCCCTGCATGCCATGCTAGAGGGCTTACTTAAGCTTTCTCACTAGACTGGTCACCCAGCACTTGTTTACCTAAGTACATCTAGGAGCAAAGCAACATGACTGCGTATCTCAGGTGGAACTGGAAACACTGTCTGAAGCAAGGCAATAAGAAAACAGGCTTCTTTCTTATTTTTGTTTTTTAATTGCCAGGTAGCACATGCGCTCACCAGAGAAACAGAGAAAGAAAATCTCCTAATGGGGCATGGTCATGCCTAATCCTTTATCCTGTTGGGCACACATACGCAGGTGCCCAGCATGCTTTTCAGGCTATCAGAGCTAGGATTTGAACTGTGGTCAGCCATGTGGGATCCAGTTCTCTATGCACAGGGCTTAACCACTGTTCTACAGGGCTAGTCCAGAGGACGTATTTCTTTAAATCTGATTTTTGCGCTTATAAAAATAAAATCAAGCAAAAATTAAAAAACTCCCACCCCTTAGATAATGACATTTCTTACCTCAGTAATAAACAAAAGCAATCAGAACTACTACCTCATCTTTCAACCACCAACTAAATCTATAAATCCACCAGTACTTGTAGCCATATACTCTGCCTTGATGCCTTTTCAATAAGTCTCTCTCTCTCTCTCTCCCTCTCTCTCTCTCTTTTAAGAGAGATTTTTGCTATAGGGCACATCCATTTGCTGGAAAGTCAGAGAAAAAGAAAGCAAGAAATCACGTCCCAAGGGGATGGCCATGCCACAGTCCCTCCTCCTCTAATTCTCCTCTTGGAATTTTGGGCATGCATACACACGCGCCCGGTGTGAGTTTCAAGCCACTGGGTCTGGGACTTGAACTGCGGTCAGCCATGTGGGAGTCCAGTGACGTAACCATTATGCCATCTACCGGTCCCAAGTATCTTCATTCTTATTCAAGGTCAAACTTGGCTTCTAGTTCATATACCTTCTTGATTCTGAAAGGATGTTGTTTCCTTCAGTTACTCTGTCTTCCCTTCTGTGTCATTATTTTTTTTTCTTTAGCAGATGTCATAAACATACTATATGTTATTATTTAGCCTTTAAAAACACTTCCAATACCACATTCACTACTAGCTACTATCCTGTGTTTCTGTTTCCTAAATAGCACACCTCAAGAGAGTTGTTGGGGTCAGACAGTGGTCCATAGTAACACAATACTCTGTGATGCTGGACCTACATGGAAGATCTCAGGAAGAGTCTGGACACCATGATCCACTCCTGACTTTCAGCCAGCCCCCGATCATGGGCACACACCCGTGCTTGGTATATTTTGAGAGGTCTCCAGAATTGAACTGGGAACCTTCTCACAGAGCATCATACACTATCACTATGCCATGGTCTAGCCTCAGGAAGGTCAAGATACAATAGCCCCCAAATTATCTCTTTGTGGGGAAAGTCAGTATTGTACTGATTTTTGAATGTTCACTATTAAGCACAAAATAAGTGTTTAGTAAATATTTAATCAAATGATTGATGGTTTAATGAACAAATTCATGAATGAACAGCCTTTCCTTAAGTGGAAGACACAGCCAATTCTGTCAGTGATTTTTATAAAAATATTTTACCCACAGGGTTTTTATTTACCTCAAACTCAAACAGATTCTGGAGAAGAGAACCTACACCCATCCTCTCTTTTTTCACCATTTTATCTGGAACACAGGAAGTGAATCTAGAGCCTCATGGAGCCTCAGAGGTGGAAGAGGCCTTAGAGACCACCTAGTCCAAGCTCTTGTCTTAGCAGAAACAGATCAGAGATGACCCGTAATTACTGAGATTCCAGAAGGTAACAGAGAGGACTGGAAAGTGGATGGGCTCTAAACAACTGAGCCACATCTGAAATACTTAAAATAGTCAGAAAACATCCTCTTAACATAAATGTTTCCTCACATACTAATATGACAATAAACTTAGAAATTGAAAATTTCTTCCTTTGAACTTGGTACTTGAGCTAACAAAAAAAGATAAAGTTATAATCTAACATTTAAAGACATCATAGATTTGGGTTACCTCCACTCAATAGCATTCTCCAGAGACTTGAAGGTTTTCGGACGTCCACGTAAGAAATTCTGCATGCTATTAAGTGCATCCATGGCTGTACCTAAATGTGAAACAAAAATTTTAACCACAGCATTTAACTTATTTTGAGCATTTATACTTATTAAGTCAACTTTATATATCTTCCCTTGATGCACAGTGCTTGGGGGAAAATACAGATACAGCTTAAGGAAATTCAGAAGGCTAATGTGATAGCCAGCTTCCAAAAAGGCCCAAGGTAACTTGTGCCTCCTTGTGTTCGTTCCCTTCTACGGCATCCCACACTGATAGCAGTAATATGACTTCTGAGGCTAGGTCATGAAAGACAGAGCAACTCCTTTTTAAAAAATTAGATAAAATTGAAAAATTAAGCAGCCATTAAAAAGTTGCTAATGAAGAGTTTCTGATAGCATGGAAAAATTATTACCTAACATATAAATAACATAACAGATAGCATGGTGATTGAGGTGCTGGACTTCCACATGGCCGACCATGGTTCATGTCCCAGACCTGGGGGTTTGCTTTCTCACTTTCTCTCTCTTCAAATTAAAAAACAATAATAGTCAATAAAATTAAATAATTCTTTTTAAAAATATATAAAGGCAAAAAGGTCTTTGAAATTAGTGAAACAGACAATAAATTAAAGAAAGATGATCTACCACAGATGCCTCCTATGAGTCAACGATTCTGACTTGGTCAGTACTAAGAAAACTTACCTTCCACGACATCGATCATGCACAGACCCAGGAGGCTTGGCACCAGGTTGGATGACGCTGTGTGGACTGCAATGGCACCACCCATGCTGTGTCCAATTAGCATAATCGGAGGAGGGAGGTCCCCGTACATGGCTTCAACCACATTGCCAACATCTCTGCAATGAGAGGGGACAAAAAAAAGCTGGAGATGGTCCCTGACTATTTTCGGTCCCTACAAAAATAGTGCTTTCCCAGCTCCTTCATTTGGTCTGAAACTAACAGTCCTTGGAGACTATACGTGTCTATCAGGTCATCTTTTTTTTTTTTTTTCAAGTTTATTTATTCACGTCTTCTGAAAGAGAGAGTGGCAAAGAGAGAATGAATGAGCACCCCTACCTAATAGGGTCTTTTTTTTTTGGAGAGGTTTTTGCTAGAGGGCGCGTGTGCTCTCCAGAAAGACAGAGAGAGACAGAGAGACAGAAAGTGAGAAATCCACCCCCCAGCAGGGATGGCCACGTCACAATCCCTTCTCCTCCATTCTCCTCTTGGGATCTTGGGCATGCACGTACACGCACCCGACATGAGTTTAAGCCACCAGGTCCGGGACTGGAACCATGGTCTACTACATGGGAGTCCAGCAACATAGCCATTACGCTAACTGCTGCCCAGCACCCCTAATAGGGTCTTGACAACATGATCCACCCCCAGCTTTCATCCAGCCTCGGACCATGGGCAGTGTGTACCCAGCATACTAAGGAAGATCTTTACTCTTGAACCAGGGATGTCCCCATGCGGGACTGCCTCACAAAGCAACACATTTTATTGCTATGCAGTGTCTGGCCCCTACCAGACTATCTTACAAACCTACCTGTGCAAACTCTAACACGCCTCCCAGCATCTATACAGGGAGCTGCACATCTAACTGTCTTGATAAATGGCAAGTTAAGGACTAAGGAAAAGAATGTTCTGATTTTCCTTTACAGCACACTTTCCTGTTCCACACATTTAGTAGAAATCTATACCTTTATTTTTAACCTATGCTTAAAACTTTGGATAAATCATTTAACTGGCCAATGCCTTAACTTTCTTACATATAAAATAGGAAAACAACTTTATTAAGCATTAGAAGGTAATGAAGTTTGGAGTTATAAGGTTAAGTCTCAGCCCCAGTGATTTTTTACTGTGTGATCTGGGACTATTAATCTCTCAGACACAGTCTCAAGAGCTATAAAATGAAGGTAAGATTACTGCTCTGGGGACCAGCAGTTGGCGTAATGGCTGTGACGCTGGACTCCCAAGTAGTCGACTGCAGATTGAGTCCCGGACCTGGTGGCTTAAACTCACACTGGGCGTGTGTGCGTGCATGCCCAAGATCCTGAGAGGAGAATAGAAGAGAAGGGATTGTGGCGTGGCCATCCCCCCAGGGGGTGATTTCTCGCTTTCTGTCACTCTGTCTCTGTCTTTCTGGCAAGCACACAGGCCCTATAGCAAAAACCTCCCCAAAAAGAAAAAAAGAAAAAAAAAAGTACTGCTCTGGACTGCTTTGAGGACTGAGAAATGAATATAACACTACTTTGAAAGACTGAAGTGCTATACAAATGCTAATTATTTATAATTTCTCATATACAGTTGTTTAAAGGATGAAGGTAAATGTAAATACAGTGCTCTAAGAAACTAGAGAGGTGTTCAGAGATCATTTTTTTAAAAGAGATTTTTGCTATAGGGTGCATGTGCTCACTGGAGAGACAGAGACAGAAAGCGAGAAATCACCTCTCACGGGGATGATCACAATGCAATCCCTTCTCCTCTCAGGATTTTGGGCACACACACACACACACACACACACATGCCCGGAGTTTTAAGCCACCAGATCTGGGACTCAAACTGTGGTCAACTATGTAGGAGTCCAGCAATTCAACTATGATGCCATCTGCTGGTCCCCAGAACTCATTTTTACTGGCTTCTGTTCTGCTCTTCAGTTATAAGTGGATCTATTTAATAAAGCCAAACTTTAAGTCTTTGAAAATACAAACTGAAATATGAACTTTAAAAAATTTATTTATTTAATTGTATTTATCATTATTATTAATTTGACTAGAAATAGAGAGAGAGAGAGAGAGACAGAAGGAAAGTAAGGAAGCAAGCCACAAGATCCAGGACACAAATCATGGTCGGCCATGAGGGAGTCCAGTGCCTTAACTACTGCACCATCTGCTGGCCTCTGAACTTTGGTTTTATTTGTATGTTAATCTTCTTTGCTATAGCAACTGGTAGGATAAGCACAGTAAGGTATGTTTCTAGAGGCCCTGATCTACTGCCTTCTTCTGGAAGTGGCTGAATCAGTCAACTTCAAGCTAGCACTCTCTGGTCGAGAGTCACTCCATACCTTAAGTACTCACACTGAGTGAGCCAGATGTAGGGATGCAGACTTGCACAGATGGTCTCAATAGTATTTATAATGGAAAAGGCAAATGTTTTTTGTTTTTGTTTTGTTACTTTTTTTTGAAAGGTTTCTGCTATAGAGCGCATGCACTCACCAGAAAGACATAGCCATTACACCAACTGCTGGTCCTAAGGCAAATGTTTTTAATTACTTCTGCAAGATTTAATTTTTAAAATCTTATATAGGGACCAGCAGGTGGCATGATAGTTAGGGTTCTGGACTCTCATATGGCCAACCGTGGTTTGAGTCCCAGACCCAACGATTTGAAAATCACAATGTGTGTGTGTGTGTGTGTGTGTGTGTGTGTGTGTGTCCCAAATCCCAAGAGAATAGAGGAGAAGGGACTGAGGTATGGCCATCCCTCCTGGGGGTTGACTTCTCACTTTCCTTCTCTTGTTCTCTGCCTGTCTCTCTGGCAAGCACACAGATGCTATGGCAAATGAAAAAAGAGAAAAATTCATGTAACAATTACAGGTGTTGACAGGATAACTGCAGTATCTTTAGACAATCTGAATGGAATATAAAGAGGCCACCAAATTTTATAACTGAAAATAAATAATAGGTTGATATTCTTTGGGAGTTCAATTTAAGGCTAAGACAAAAAGCAAAACAGTTCAGACAGTCATATAAGGAGATACAGTTAAGAAGAAAGTCCAAGCTTCTTAAATGCCAGTGCTGCTTCTACACTAAATGTAAAATCCTCTCTAGAAAACAAAATGCTATGGAAGAAAGAAGAGAAAACCAGTATTTATTCAGTGCCTGTGATGTACTGTGAACTTCTCTGTGACATCATTTAATATAATCCTTCAATGGCCCTGTCTGCGGGGTCTTTATTTCTAGTTCACAAATGATGGAAATGAGGACACATTATCAACAGTAAGAATTGGCCAAGTCAATTAATCTCACTGGGTCTATAATAATACTGCATTTCTACCAAAATAGAAAGAGTTGCAGATTCCTGCTACTTCATTGAAGCATATTTAAAGCCATTTCCTCTTGGCACAGAGCACTGTGGATTCAGCTAATTCCATGAAGTCAAAACCATGAAGCCTTTGCTCAGAGATTCTGGAAAACATCAGGAACCAACAATAAATAGGCAATCTCTGAGGTAACACAGAAAAAAATTTTATGCAGTTTCTGAAAAATAAAAACAGGTATTATTCCAAAGCTAATTCTGTATATCAAAATGACAAACCAGAAAAGGAAAAAAAAAAAGGTTTAAATTAATTAATCTAAAACTACAGTGGATGTGATTTTGGGGGCAAATTAAAAAAGGAAAAAAAGACCTAACTTTAGAACATATTTGTGTCAAAGATCAATACGTAATCTCCAGAATAATTGTTGAAAAATTACAAGAAACTCTTGGTTATAACGGCTCTAATGAGTAAAATAAAAGGATGCTATGGAAGATTACCTAATTCCAAGTCTTCTTAAAATATACCTTAGGGGCACTCCATGGCACAGTGGTAGTGCGCTGCTCAAGAGAAGCCGGATCCCACAAGGTGATTCTAGTTCAGATCCCTAGCCCGGTCAGCCTGAAACATGATGGGCACATGTACAAGCCCCCAGGATCCAATGGGCTGGAAGACTGGAGGGAGGGGATCACAGGCGATCCTGTGGAGGGTACTCATTTCTCTCTCTCTCTCTCGTTCTCACTCTCACATGCACAGGCGATCCTGTGGAGGGTACTCATTTCTTTCTCTCTCTCTCGTTCTCACTCTCACATACATACATATATACTCTATCATGAATAAAGAAAAAAAAAACACATTAACCCAGTTGGAGGGCTTCTATGTCTGCTCCATAGATGAAACACACCAACTGAGTATCATGTCTAAGCTTAGAAAGGGTTTATATTTACCCGGGTTAAAAGTACACTATCAGGGACTAGCAGTTAGCATAATGGCTATGCCGCTGGACTCCCATGTAGTCAACGGCGGTTTGCGTCCTGGACCTGGTGGCTTAAACTTACACTGGGTGCATGTGCATGCATGCCCAAAATCGCGAGAGGAAAATGGAGGAGAAGGGATTGTGGCGTGGCCATCCCCCTGGGGAGGTGATTTCTTGCTTTCTGTCTCTGTCTCTCTCTGTCTTTGTGGGCACATGCCCTATAGCAAAAACTTCTCAAAAAAAAAAAAACTACCAGAAGAAATTTATCCTTATTAAAGTCAGGTAAAGTATGAGGGGGAGTCTTCAAAAAGTTCATGGAGGGATCAGCAGATGGTGTAATGGTTACATTGCTGGACTGTCACATGGCCTAAAGTGAGAGTGGTGTGCATCCCAGACCTGGCAGCTTGAAATTCACACCAGATGTATGTATGTACATGCCCAAAATCCCGGAGCAGAAGGGATTGCGGTGTAGTCATCACCCCTAGAGGGTGATTTCTCACTGTCCTTCTCTCCAGTGAGTATGTATATGCACCTTATAGCTAAAATTTCTCCAGAAAAAAAAAAAAACATGGAAAATATGTACTATGAAAAAAACTATGCAGAGATTTCAAAAATAATTTTACACCAAAATTAACTCATATGTATGTGTGTGTGTGTGTGTGTGTATTTGCCAGAGGGCACGTATGTCTACTGGAGAAAGACAGAGAGAGAGATGGGGGGAAGAAAGCACTCCCATGGGGGATGGTCACACCACAATCCCTTCTCCATTTCTCTCCTCTTTCAGGATTTTGGGCAGGCATGCACACACTCACAGCATGTTTTTCAAGCTGCCAGGCCTGGCTGGGTCTTGAATCGAACCATCACCCATGAGGGATTCAGCTGTCGTAACCACCATACCAGCTGGCCCTAAACTCATACTTTAATTCTATTTTCCACAAGCTTTTTGAAACTAGTCACCAAGTACTTTTGAGACACTTCCTGAAAATCCAGAGAAATAAAATAAAGATGAAGTAGCAGAGGTCAGTTAGAAATCTGTCTGTAACTGAGTATACAGCAATTTGGTAGATGCATTCTAAGGAGTTCCTATCATAGTTTAATACTAGGTTCATTTTCTAAGAGGCAGTGTATGGTATGTTCCAGGTGTAATAGAACTAGAATATCAAAATTATCTGAATTCAAATCTTGGCGCTCTCACATATTTTCTTAGACAGGGTTTAGATTCTGCAGTTTATGTATAAGATAAAAATTGTGTTGTCGATACTACTTGAAATTTTGTTTCAGAATGACTGAATTCAGAAATCATGCCAAAGTTTTATTGCTTGCTTAATTTCAGGAAGAATCCAACTTGTTCATCCTTTGACTCCTGGTCACCATCTTCACTGACTATAAATCATTTTTATAATTTCTTTTTCTTTTTTTTTTTTGAGAGGTTTTTGCTATAGGGCGCGTGCGCTCACCAGACAGACAGAGACAGAGAGATAGAAAGTGAGAAATCACCCCCCCAGGGGGCATGGCCACGTCGCAATCCCTTCTCCTCCATTCTCCTCTCAGGATCTTGGGCACGCACACACACGCGCCTGGCGTGAGTTTTAAGCCACCGGGTCCGGGACTCGAACCGCAGTTGACTACGTAGGAGTCCAGTGACATAGCCATTACGCTAACTGCTGGTCCCTATAATTTCTTTTTAATTCATGATAGAATGTATGCTTGCATAAGAGAGAAAGAGAAGCATCCTCCACAAGGCTCGGTCACACTGCAATCCCATGGCCCTCCTCCAGTCCTCCAGCCTTCCGGGATCCAGGGCACATGTGCATGTGCCCAGCATGTTTTTAGGCCAAGTAGGCCAGGGACTCCAGGTGCAGCCAGCACGCAGCTTCTAGCTCTGCTGTCTGGCATGCTACCGCTGTGCCATGAAGGCTGGGCCAACCGGAGATGATTTTTATCTCTTTTTATAATCTTTTTAACTTTTTGTGCCAGTAATTAACTTACTGCCTTTCAGCTCCAATTCAACTTTCACTGCCAGCTCTACAAAAATAACCCAAAGCCTTTAAATATGTTTCCTTTACCAGCAAGCATGGTGTGAAGCGATGTTAAAAGAGAGCACTGAAGAGACACACGCCTCCCCTAGTGCCCAACGACAGGCAGCTCCTGTCCAACTCCTCCAGCACAGGTAGCTTCTCTAACACTCCGTCCGTCCCAACCCAGGGCTTTTATAAGAGTGTCTCTGGTGAGGTGTCCAGTGAACACCTTCCCCTTTGCCCTTCAATAAGCTACGGTTGTGTCCTCTCAAACAAGATCTAGATCCACCCTGGTCCCCTAAGCTTAGCCAGAGAGGTAGACATTTGCTGCTTCTATACTATTTTGAGTTTTCTTCCCTTTTTTTTTTTTTTTTGTAGAGGTTTTCTGCTATAGGGTGCATGCGCTCGCCAGAAAGACAGAGAGAGACAGAAAGCGAGAAATCACCCCCCAGGGGGGGATGGCCATGCCACAATCCCTTCTCCTCCATTCTCCTCTCGGAATCTTGGGCACGCACGCACACGCACCCGGCATGAGTTTAAGCCACCGGGTCTGGGACTCGAATCATGGTCGACTACGTGGGAGGCCAGCAACATAGCCATTATGCTAACTGCTGGCTCCTTCTTCCTTATTTTAAGGTTTTATTTCATTTATTATCATTACTTTTTAATTTGATGAGAGAGAGGGAAAGTGAGAAAGTAAGTCACCAGGTCTGAGACTTGAATTGCAGTCAGTCACGTAGGAGTCCAGTGCCTTAACCACCATGCCATCTACTGGTCCCAAGTTTTATTATTTTAAATTTCTTCCATGAGAGAGTGAGACAGAAAGAGAGATAGCCAGAGACAGGGACAATCAAATATCCTCAACAGGGCCTTACCATACCTCGAGCCATCTTCCAGCTATCCAGGATCACAGGTGTACATTCAGGTCAACCTGGGATTCAAACCTGGGCCTCCCATACGGCTCTAGTATCCCACGGTGGTGCCCAACTGTCTGCACCATAGATGGACCTAGAGTTTCCTTTGCATCTTACCAGCCAATCCTTCATTACTCCAATCACCAGGTATAATGAATAATTCTTCTTTTCTTAATTGCCAGAAGCAATGTGCACTAGCGTAAGAGAAAGCACCCACCCCAAGGGGCATGGTTACACCGCAATCCCTCTCTCCTTCATTTTTCTATCCCGTTAGGATTTGGAGATGCACATATATGTGCCCAGCATGTTTTTTTTTTTTCTTTTCTCTTTAGAGAAAGATTTTTGCTATAGGGCGCATGTGCTTGCCATAGAGACAGAGAGAGACAGAGAGAACGCAAGAAATCACCCCCTGGGGGGATGGCCATGCTGCAATCCCTTCTCCTCCATTCTCCTCTCGAGCCAGCATGTTCTTCAAGCTGCCAGAGCTGAGATTTGAACTGTAGTCAGCAATGTGGGACCCAGGTCCCTTAACTGCTGGGCTATGGACTGGCCTGTGAATAACTATATTAAATGATTCCTGAAATGACTGTGTAGTTTCTCTCTCCTCATTGGACTCAGACTGATACATTCACTAATGCTTCCTTACAGTCCTCAATTAAGTCTTCGACTTTCTCTAGAACATCAACCAAGTCGTCCTTTATCTGACTTTCTGGCCACACAGATCATGTATTTTATTGTTTGTCAGTAGTCCAGAAACCCTAAAAGGTATTCTCAAATCCCTCTATGGGTATCACTAATGTGCTTGACTACGTCAGCATGTATTGCTTTCTTATCACAAAGGCGGTAAGAAACATTGGGGAGGCACTCGTCTCTCTTGTCATAGTCTCTGTCTCTCCGCCATATATTCACTGAGTGGAATGGTGTTTATAGCATCTACATGATTTATCTTTCTCTCTCTGCTAAGCAACATAGTTGAATGAACGCAAATTGAATCTAGTGACCATGTGACTTCATACAGTTCATTGGCCTATATGAGTCAGTTTGTTCATTTGTAAAACAAGGATAGTGTCTGTATCAGAATTAATGTGGATTAATTTCAAAAAATGATTTAAGCAAATTAAGCTTATTATTTATTCTTACTAAATGCAGTTTAAACTTATTAAAGCCTGGGACATATGGGACCAGCAGATGAAGTAATGTTATCACTGGACTCCCACGTAGTCGAATGCAATTCAAGTCCCGGACCCAGTGGCTTAAGACTCAAGCTAGGCAAGTGTATGTGCAAGCCCAAGATTCCAAGAGGAGAGTGGAAGAAAATGGATTACGGTGTGGCCATCCCCTCTGGGGGGTGATTTCTTGCTTTTTATCTCTCTGTCTCTCTGGCGAGTGCACACATCATAAAACAAAAATCTCTCTCAAAGAAAAAAAAAAAGCCTGGAATATAGAAAGTACACAAATAACACCTACAATAAAAAAATTATTGCCAGTTGGGTTTGCATTCTGAAGGAGAAACTGTTCATTCTTTTTGGAGAGGTTTTTGTTTCACTATAGGGCGTGTGTGCTTGCCAGACAGACAGACAGAGACATAGAGACAGAAAGCGAGAAATCACCCCCCAGGG
>NW_006159505.1:3429146-3430858 GCF_000334495.1 Tupaia belangeri chinensis | reverse complement strand
GCCGCAATCCCTTCTCCTCCATTCTCCTCTCGGGATCTTGGGCACGCACACACACATGCCCAGCGTGAGTTTTAAGCCACTGGGTCCGGGACACGAACCGTGGTCGACTATGTGGGAGTCCAGCGACATAGCCATTATGCTAACTGCTGGTTCCTTTTTTTTATTTTTGGAGAGGAAACTGTTCATTCTTAGAATAAAACTACTAAAATAAGACAGGGGAAGATACTTCAAGCCAAAGATGGCAGATACCTGAGAGTATGTATCAAAGTGGAGTAATTAGAAGAGTTCCACTAACCTTATAGGTCAGTGGTTCCTAAACAGAAATCATGGGACTGGGTGCATTAGGTTCCTTTACAGAACTTTATCAAAATATGAACGCCCACCTCTCAGTGCTAGAAGTACTGATTTAGTAGATCTGGGGTAAGGCCAAATTATCTGTTATTTTTCCTAATCTCTTAGGTGATTTTGATAAGCGAGCGGGTTTGCAAGTCACTATACATGTTACAATTCATCTTACACTTAGAGGCCCAGAGTCTAATTGTTCTTTAATAGCCAGTTCTCATCGTTCTATGACACTGGATAAAGAACCTATGCAGGATATCTCTTGCATAAACTACTTTTCCAAGAGTGGGTTCATAATAAATATCTAGATTCTAATTAAGTCCATCAGCAGAAGAAAACTTTCCAAAAGTCCGCATAAACTAAACTGTGCCTGAAAGCATTTTTAAATGCTTTACGTGATGACTGTCACATTAAGTATACCAAGAAAAAGGGAGAGTCTTTTTCAAGATTAAATAGTAGGAGAAATCAAAAGGAGGAGAGAACAGAAGTAAAATTTTGTCTGGGTTCATTATTATCTAACATTCTCACCAGAAGATTGATAAAGTTGTACCATTCTTCACAATAGTGATAGAAGCCAGGCAATGTATAAGCAATATTTGGTTACTTACTTTGCCATTGTTTCTGCAGACAGGTCTTCAGAATTCCTGACTTTTGTTTCACCTAGAAAAAAATTTAAAAATATAAAATTCCCAGGGATAGGAATTATAAAAGCGAGAGTCACACTTTGGACCCAACAGGTGGAGGTTAAAATAGTTGGACCCCACATGGCAGACTGCAAGGTTTAAGTCCTGAGCCTGACAGCTTGAAAATCACACCAGGCAATGTGTGCATGTGTGCCCACCCAAAATCCAGAGAGGAGAATGGAGGAGAAAGGATTGTGGTGTGGCCATCCCTCCAGGGAATGATTTCTCACTTTCCCTCTGCCTCTTTCTCTGTCTCTCTCTGGTAAGCACATGTGCCATATAGGAAACTTGAAACACACACACACACACACACCTCTGGACAATGAAATGAGGAGTTTATAATTTTTTTGAGGGGGAGAGGTGTTTGCTATAGGGTACGTGCGCTTGCCAGAAAGACAGAGAGAGACAGAGAGACAGAAAGTGAGAAATCATCCCCCCAGAGGGGATGGCCACATCGTAATCCCTTCTCCATTCTCCTCTTGGGATCTTGGGCACGCACACACATGCGCCCAGCGTGAGTTTAAGACACCAGGTCTGGGACTTGAACCATGGTCAACTACATGGGAGTCCAGCGATGTAGCCATTACTTTATCTGCTGGTCCCAAGGAATTTATAATTTTTTTTTTTTTTGGAGAGATTTTCACTGTAGGGCGCGTGCGCTCGCCAGACAGGCAGAGAGACATAGAG
>NW_006159505.1:3426599-3428778 GCF_000334495.1 Tupaia belangeri chinensis | reverse complement strand
ACACACGCCCGGCGTGAGTTTTAAGCCACTGGGTCCAGAACACGAACCGCGGTCGACTACATGGGAGTCCAGCGACATAGCCATTACACTCACTGCTGGTTCCCAAGGGATTCCAGTGTCTTAACCATCATGCCACCTGCTGGCCCAAGGACTTTATAATTTTATATGATGGATTTAGCAATGATTTTCTACATTAAATATAGACAAGTCTTTACAGTTTGCTGCTCTAAGAAGCATAATTAGAGTAGCCTAGCAAAGACTTATCCACATTCCTTTCACATTACCAGTAACAGAATTTGGTTAGTTTAAAACATGCTGGGTTAGGGCCAGCAGGTGGTTGGGGTGCTGGCCAACCGTAGTTTAAGTCCTGAACCTGGCAGCTTGCTTTCTCACTTTCCCTCTCTCTTTCTCTTTGTCTCTCTGGTAATGTACACATGTCCTATAGGAAATTAAAATAATAGTAATAAATAAAATTTAAATTTAAGAAAAGAGAGATGTTAGATCATCAGAAAAGTCATGACATATTTTCCTATGTTTTTCTACACAAAAATGGGGAGGCTGGCAGGTGATGTGGTGGGTAAAGTGCTGGGCTCCCACATGCCTGACCACAGTTCAAGTCCCGGATCTGGCAGCTTGCTTTCTCACTTTCCCTTTCTTTCTCTCTCTCTCTGGTCAAATTGATAATAATATAATAATAATAACAAATAAAATAAACAATTATTTTAAAAAGGGTCATGACTTTACTAACAACTCATTTTCTTAGCTTATGCATTTATGTTATATATTATATAAATATTATGTAATATGAAAAAAGTCTGTAACATATAAATTATATAATATATAACTATAGACTATCTTTTTTTATGTTTTATTTTGGAGAGGTTTTTGCTATAGGGCATGTATGCTTGCCAGAAAGACAGAGAGAGACAGAGAAATAGCAAGTGAGAAATCACCCCCTGGTGGAATGGTCATGCCACAATCCCTTCTCCATTCTCCTCTCAGGATCTTGGGCTCACATGCACATGCACCCAGCGTGAGTTTAAGCCACTGGGTCCAGGACTCAAACCACGGTCAACAACATATGAGTCCAGTGACATAGTCATTACGCCAACTGCTGGTCCCAACATAGACTATCTTATATACTTCAAATTACATCGAATGTTTTATATACTATACAGTATAATATATAAAAATACTTTTTGTTTTTTCTAATTTGCTATAGGGTGCATGTGCTCACCAGAGAGAGAGAGAGAGAATGAGAAAGCACTCCCTAGGGGGGATGCCCATGCCACAACCCCTTCTCTCCTTCATCCTCCTCCTGGGATTTTGGGCACATATACACATATACCTGGCGTTTTTTTCAGGCTGCCAGCTTCAGTACTCAAACTACACAGTTTGCCAGTGGGATCCAGATGACTTAACCACTACTTTACCAGCTGGCCATAAAAATATCTTTCATACTCACACATACATTTATCAAGATTAGAAGGAAGGACTTCTCCTCAAATACCCATATGGAATAATTGACTGGGTTATTTTAAGGTCACACTGAAATTTTTAACATTTAACATTATTTAAAGGAGCTTGGTGACTATGTCACTTCATGACTAATAAGAATTTGACTCACCATGACTTCGCAGATCCAAAGCCACAATCCTACATTGAACTCTACTAATGATTGCCGCCTAGAAGGAAAAGGGAAAGCAGTTAGAGACATCCAGAGTAGCACATTTTGCCCAATTACCCATAGTAATTTGGTTAAAGTACTGCCATCAGAATTCAAGGAACCCTGGGCCAGCAGGTGGCGTAGTGGTTAAAGGTGCTGGATTCCCACATGGCCGACTATGTTTCAAGTCCTGGACCTGGCGGCTTGCTTTCTCGCTCTCCCTTTCTCTGTCTCTCTGGTCAACTTAAAAAATAATAATAACAAATGGAATAAACAAATAATTTTTTAAAAAAAGAATTCAAGGAACCCAAGAGAACTGAAAGAAGACTCCACTTTCACGCAAAATAAACAAATGATGATTTGGTTTTCTTGACACACATTCTGATGGGGAAGTCTTTTTTTTCTTCTTCTTCTTTTTTTTTTTTTTTCTTTTTCTGGAGAGGTTTTTGCTATCAGGTGCATGTGCTTGCCAGAGAGAGAGAGAGAGACAGAGAGACAGAAAGCAGAAAATCA
>NW_006159505.1:3412499-3426505 GCF_000334495.1 Tupaia belangeri chinensis | reverse complement strand
CCGGGTCTGGGACTCAAACCGCGGTCGACTACGTGGGAGTCCAGCGACATAGCCATTACGCTAACTGCTGGTCCCCTGGTGGGGAAGTCTTGAACTATGTTTAGAAATAGTTCCCTCTGGGCCAGCTGTGGCATGGTGGTTAAGGGCGCTGGATTCCCACATGGCCAACCATGGTTCGAGTCCCGGACCTGGCGACTTGCTTTCTCAAATTCCCCCTTCTCTCTCTCTTGCTCACTCCCTCACTCTGTCCCTCTCCGGTTAAATTAAAATAAATCAATAAAATAAAATAATTTTTTAAATTAAATTTTTTTTTAAATCTCCCTCTACTATTACTCTGAACTCCAGGGTAACAAAAGGTATAATTCTCTAGCTAGATATATAAGGTCCTCCCATAATTTTGCCCATGTGATCTTTCTAGTCACCTCCCTGTTCCCCACCCTCACAGCTTTAAACTCAAACTAAAATACTTATAACCAAAATTACTTACAATTTCTAAAACTTCACTGTCACAGTCTTTGATGCCTTTGTGCTTACCTCTTCTTGGAAAATATCCTCCACTAATCTAATTTCTATTCTGTCTTTAAAATTCCGTTTAGATGCCTTCTCTCTTAGGAAACTTTCCTCATAGTCTCCTCATCCAACCCACGTTAATCATCCCTCCTGTGTGTTCCCTATGTATCCTATACATATATATGCTGTCGACTCATCTAACAGCTGAGTGTTTACCAAAAACCTTACATCTTTTGTCTAATTAGCATAACACTCTAAAGATTTAAGTATATGGTATTATACCCATTTTGCAAACTGAGAAACTAAATTCTGGATAAAGCTGCTTGACGTTAAAAACCCAGCCTGCGATAAGGATTTCTTAAAATGGGGTCAGCCATTTTTCCTTAACCACTATGCCATCTGTTGGCCCCAACTTTTTCACTATGTTTAGAACAGTATCATTTCAAGCTCCCAGGTTATTTATGAGGACAGAAAAACTAAATCAATCTCATCTATAGAATAGATATAAAATCCTAAGTAACCATAGTGCGGTGATTAAATGCTATGCTGAGGAGGTCAGATCCCACATGACCAAGCAGGGCTCAAGTCCTGGCCCTGGTGGTCTGAAAACCATGCCGGATGTGAGTACCTATTGCCAGCGCTGTGATGGGATGGAGAATTGCAGGAAAAAGGACTGCAATGTGACTTGGTTTTATTGGGAGTATTCTATCCTTCCTGCTCCCTGTTGTGCACATACACATGTGCTCTGACATAAAAAAGTTTTTAAAAATGTTTGTTGTATTACTCGTATAAATGTAACCATCTCCATTTTCCTATCTTTCCCGTTAGACTTACACATAAGAACAGAAGGACAGGATATATGTTTAATTTTCCATTATATCTATTGTACCTAGTATAACGCCTGGTACACCATGGGTTTAATAAATACCTGCTGATTGGCTGATCTTTTTTTTAAAAGAATTGTTTATTTAATCTTATTTATTATTATTATTATTATTATTTTAATTCACCAGAGAGAGAAGGAAAGTGAGAAAGCAAGCCGCCAGGTATCAGGACTCAAACTGTGGCCCATCACGTGGCATCCAGTGCCTCAGCCACCACACCACCTGCTGGCCCCTTGGTTGATCTTATTAAAGAGTGAACTCTCATTTTTTGGCCCTTAGCAATTCAACACAAAGCTTGAAATACATAATGCACTCGGCAAATATTTACCAAAGTGAATTGGATTAACTAGAAGAAGAAATTGGAATCAGTGAACACGTGAAACTCAATTCTTGGTTCCATCAGTTCACACTTGGTTGGTCCCTGTCCTTCAGGGGAAAGCTGAAAACAACTGAAGTCTGGCAGACTCTTGCCTGCTGAGGTTGCAGGTGCTGTGAGCTCCCACAGCTCTCTCTTTGCCTCCTCTGGCTCAGCCGAACCAGCTTCTGTGCTGCGTTTCTCTCACAGCAACGAGGCCAGTCTATTATCCCCAGCCCCTGCTGATGGCCAAGGACTACAGAAGCCATACACATTACCCACTATATGGGGTCAGCTTGATTACAACAGCAGCTACAATGACTCATTCAATGGATAGAACCAAGGCATAAAGGGTTTGGAAAATTAATTTTCTAGAAAATGTGGAGAATAAAGGCGTAAGTGGTTTCCTCAAGGTCACAACACCGGTACTGAGGAAACCAGGACTAGAAGTCACATCTCACTCCTATTTCATGATTTCTTCTCTTAGTGTCAAAAACAATAGCTGTTTCAGGGAAAGTCTGTTCTAACTCTACCTGGATTCCTCCTAAGGAGCCTGGATACTCAAATAGGTAACATGAGCTCTGATTTTGCACTAGTCTAGACTGCTGCTCTGAATTTCAAAGATATGGTGGAACTGCCTCTGGCCTATGTATGTAATTATCATCCTTTTACAAAATCTTATGATCCATAATTCAAAGATATGGTGGAACTGCCTCTGGCCTACGTATGTAATTGTCATCCTTTTACAAAATCTTATGATCCATTATAACTACCTTTGAACTAAAGCTTGCCTTATTAGCAGACTGTATTTTTGCAAATTTCCTGTAATGGAAAGTCTGGAGTGATGGTCCCTAGGAAGTTACAATGCAGATGTGTGAAAGTGACATGCCAATACGATGGTGCCTCTCCCCTCTCCCCAGTCACACGTCTCTTTCCTTCCATTTCTCCAGCGTATTAGCCGCCCAGAGACAGAACAGAGCCAGGCAAGCTATGGCATAGGGGGCACTTCCAGGGGCTTGGACTTTGGTTTAGGGCAACCATGCAGCTGCTACATCAAGACCAGGCACCTCTCACTGTTACTTGTTCATTCACAAAACGCTCCTTGAACATATAATGTATGCCAGGCCAAAGCAAACTACAGTCTTTGACTCCTAAAAGGCTTACAATCTATTTGAAGGATGTAAATGACTAAAACCATGTTACTGAGGATGACACTGAGGTGTGTTCTAAATATGACACACACACTAGTTATGAAAGATAATATAAGAAGGAATGAAAAATATCTCACTAATAATTTTATAGTATCTCTTAAGATGAATTTGAATTCAGTGGGTTAAATACATATTATTAAAATTAATTCCACCTGTTTCTAGTTACTATTTAATGTGTCTACTAGGAAATTTTAAATTACTTATATGGCTTGCATTATATACCCATTGGGCAGCCTTGGTCTAGAGACATAAGAGCCTGGCATCGTGGGCAAATCATACAGCTTATCCTAGAAGGCAGCGTCAAACAACACAAGGACCAATTCACTGACTCATTTAATGACTGCTGAATAAGAGTCCATGTGTCAAGAACTGTTTCAGGCACTTGGGAAACAGAAACAAAAAGGAGTAAGGCATAAATATCCCTGTTCTCAAGGAGTTCATGGTCTAATAGAAGGGACAAACAGGTGCTTTCACACTTAACCCAACCCTCCCTTCTGCCAGGAACAAAGTGCCATGTTCAGGGCCGTCCTCAACTCTCCAGCCCTCTGGCTCCAGGTATTTCGAGCTACACTCATGCTTGCTCTCATTTTCTGCCCTTCAGGGTCCCTAGTGGTAAGCAGAGGAAGTACGTGTATCTGCTTGATAACACGCAAAAGATGACTTCATTTCAGAAGTCACTATCTCCCCTTGCACATGTGCTGCCACACCCCAGAATCAAAGATATTAAGAATATCTACAACAGGCAGTGTTCACACACACCTCCATCCCCTTCTTGAGACCAGGGTATCATCAAGCAAATATTGTTTAATTCCTAGTAGCTCACAAGTATCATGAAAACATAAAGCATCCTTCAAAAAAAAAGAAAGAAAGAAAGAAAGAAAGAACTATTTTCCAAATATTTAATAAGACATTTCCATGTGCAAAGTGCCATGCAGATTCTATGAAACAAAGAAAATTATCTAAAGCATCGGAATGATACGTCTGTTTTTTCTTTTGTTTTTTTTAGTTTTTTTGCCTTAGGGCATGTGCGCTCCCCAAAAAGACAGACACAGTGAGAGGGGAAGTGAGAAATCGCTCCCCAGAAGGGAGAGCCATGCAGCAATCCCTTCTCCTCCATTTTCCTCCTGAGACCTTGGGCCTGCACATACAGACACCCGGTGTGATTTTTTTAAGCCAACATGTCTAGGACTCAAACCGCGGTCAATCATGTGGAAGTCCAGTAATGCCATACCATCTGCTGGTCCCAAGACCTTGACTTTTAACAAGGAACAAAGTCCATGCCTCTCATCCCAATGCACAAAGTCTATACGAAATTTTATAAACTGTTTGAAAAATCCAGGCCCACCCCAATTAAGACCCTGTTCCCCACCCTCACTGCTTTAAACTCAAACTAAAATACTTATAACCAAAATTACTTACAATTTCTAAAACTTCACTGTCACAGTCTTTGATGCCTTTGTGCTTACCTCTTCTTGGAAAATATCCTCCACTAATCTAATTTCTATTCTGTCTTTAAAATTCCGTTTAGATGCCTTCTCTCTTAGGAAACTTTCCTCATAGTCTCCTCATCCAACCCACGTTAATCATCCCTCCTGTGTGTTCCCTGTGTATCCTATACATATATATGCCGTCGACTCATCTAACAGCTGAGTGTTTACCAAAAACCTTACATCTTTTGTCTAATTAGCATAACACTCTAAAGATTTAAGTATATGGTATTATACCCATTTTGCAAACTGAGAAACTAAATTCTGGATAAAGCTGCTTGACGTTAAAAACCCAGCCTGCGATAAGGATTTCTTAAAATGGGGTCAGCCATTTTTCCTTAACCACTATGCCATCTGTTGGCCCCAACTTTTTCACTATGTTTAGAACAGTATCATTTCAAGCTCCCAGGTTATTTATGAGGACAGAAAAACTAAATCAATCTCATCTATAGAATAGATATAAAATCCTAAGTAACCATAGTGCGGTGATTAAATGCTATGCTGAGGAGGTCAGATCCCACATGACCAAGCAGGGCTCAAGTCCTGGCCCTGGTGGTCTGAAAACCATGCCGGATGTGAGTACCTATTGCCAGCGCTGTGATGGGATGGAGAATTGCAGGAAAAAGGACTGCAATGTGACTTGGTTTTATTGGGAGTATTCTATCCTTCCTGCTCCCTGTTGTGCACATACACATGTGCTCTGACATAAAAAAGTTTTTAAAAATGTTTGTTGTATTACTCGTATAAATGTAACCATCTCCATTTTTCCTATCTTTCCCGTTAGACTTAAACATAAGAACAGAAGGACAGGATATATGTTTAATTTTCCATTATATCTATTGTACCTAGTATAACGCCTGGTACACCATGGGTTTAATAAATACCTGCTGATTGGCTGATCTTTTTTTTTAAAGAATTGTTTATTTAATCTTATTTATTATTATTATTATTATTATTTTAATTCACCAGAGAGAGAAGGAAAGTGAGAAAGCAAGCCGCCAGGTATCAGGACTCAAACTGTGGCCCATCACGTGGCATCCAGTGCCTCAGCCACCACACCACCTGCTGGCCCCTTGGTTGATCTTATTAAAGAGTGAACTCTCATTTTTTGGCCCTTAGCAATTCAACACAAAGCTTGAAATACATAATGCACTCGGCAAATATTTACCAAAGTGAATTGGATTAACTAGAAGAAGAAATTGGAATCAGTGAACACGTGAAACTCAATTCTTGGTTCCATCAGTTCACACTTGGTTGGTCCCTGTCCTTCAGGGGAAAGCTGAAAACAACTGAAGTCTGGCAGACTGTTGCCTGCTGAGGTTGCAGGTGCTGTGAGCTCCCACAGCTCTCTCTTTGCCTCCTCTGGCTCAGCCGAACCAGCTTCTGTGCTGCGTTTCTCTCACAGCAACGAGGCCAGTCTATTATCCCCAGCCCCTGCTGATGGCCAAGGACTACAGAAGCCATACACATTACCCACTATATGGGGTCAGCTTGATTACAACAGCAGCTACAATGACTCATTCAATGGATAGAACCAAGGCATAAAGGGTTTGGAAAATTAATTTTCTAGAAAATGTGGAGAATAAAGGCGTAAGTGGTTTCCTCAAGGTCACAACACCGGTACTGAGGAAACCAGGACTAGAAGTCACATCTCACTCCTATTTCATGATTTCTTCTCTTAGTGTCAAAAACAATAGCTGTTTCAGGGAAAGTCTGTTCTAACTCTACCTGGATTCCTCCTAAGGAGCCTGGATACTCAAATAGGTAACATGAGCTCTGATTTTGCACTAGTCTAGACTGCTGCTCTGAATTTCAAAGATATGGTGGAACTGCCTCTGGCCTACGTATGTAATTGTCATCCTTTTACAAAATCTTATGATCCATTATGAACTACCTTTGAACTAAAGCTTGCCTTATTAGCAGACTGTATTTTTGCAAATTTCCTGTAATGGAAAGTCTGGAGTGATGGTCCCTAGGAAGTTACAATGCAGATGTGTGAAAGTGACATGCCAATACGATGGTGCCTCTCCCCTCTCCCCAGTCACACGTCTCTTTCCTTCCATTTCTCCAGCGTATTAGCCGCCCAGAGACAGAACAGAGCCAGGCAAGCTATGGCATAGGGGGCACTTCCAGGGGCTTGGACTTTGGTTTAGGGCAACCATGCAGCTGCTACATCAAGACCAGGCACCTCTCACTGTTACTTGTTCATTCACAAAACGCTCCTTGAACATATAATGTATGCCAGGCCAAAGCAAACTACAGTCTTTGACTCCTAAAAGGCTTACAATCTATTTGAAGGATGTAAATGACTAAAACCATGTTACTGAGGATGACACTGAGGTGTGTTCTAAATATGACACACACACTAGTTATGAAAGATAATATAAGAAGGAATGAAAAATATCTCACTAATAATTTTATAGTATCTCTTAAGATGAATTTGAATTCAGTGGGTTAAATACATATTATTAAAATTAATTCCACCTGTTTCTAGTTACTATTTAATGTGTCTACTAGGAAATTTTAAATTACTTATATGGCTTGCATTATATACCCATTGGGCAGCCTTGGTCTAGAGACATAAGAGCCTGGCATCGTGGGCAAATCATACAGCTTATCCTAGAAGGCAGCGTCAAACAACACAAGGACCAATTCACTGACTCATTTAATGACTGCTGAATAAGAGTCCATGTGTCAAGAACTGTTTCAGGCACTTGGGAAACAGAAACAAAAAGGAGTAAGGCATAAATATCCCTGTTCTCAAGGAGTTCATGGTCTAATAGAAGGGACAAACAGGTGCTTTCACACTTAACCCAACCCTCTCTTCTGCCAGGAACAAAGTGCCATGTTCAGGGCCGTCCTCAACTCTCCAGCCCTCTGGCTCCAGGTATTTCGAGCTACACTCACACTTGCTCTCATTTTCTGCCCTTCAGGGTCCCTAGTGGTAAGCAGAGGAAGTACGTGTATCTGCTTGATAACACGCAAAAGATGACTTCATTTCAGAAGTCACTATCTCCCCTTGCACATGTGCTGCCACACCCCAGAATCAAAGATATTAAGAATATCTACAACAGGCAGTGTTCACACACACCTCCATCCCCTTCTTGAGACCAGGGTATCATCAAGCAAATATTGTTTAATTCCTAGTAGCTCACAAGTATCATGAAAACATAAAGCATCCTTCAAAAAAAAAAAGAAAGAAAGAAAGAAAGAAAGAACTATTTTCCAAATATTTAATAAGACATTTCCATGTGCAAAGTGCCATGCAGATTCTATGAAACAAAGAAAATTATCTAAAGCATCGGAATGATACGTCTGTTTATCAATTACTTGAATTACTAACATAAAGACCCCTATTTTTTTTTTTTAGTTTTTTTGCCTTAGGGCATGTGCGCTCCCCAAAAAGACAGACACAGTGAGAGGGGAAGTGAGAAATCGCTCCCCAGAAGTGAGAGGGGAAGTGAGAAATCACCCCCCAGAAAGGAGAGCCATGCAGCAATCCCTTCTCCTCCATTTTCCTCCTGAGACCTTGGGCCTGCGCATACAGACACCCGGTGTGATTTTTTTAAGCCAACATGTCTAGGACTCAAACCGCGGTCAATCATGTGGAAGTCCAGTAATGCCATACCATCTGCTGGTCCCAAGACCTTGACTTTTAACAAGGAATGTAACTGCTATACCATCTGCTGGTCCCAAGACCTCGACTTTTAACAAGGGACAAAGTCCATGCCTCTCATCCCAATGCACAAAGTCTATATGAAATTTTATAAACTGTTTGAAAAATCCAGGCCCACCCCAATTAAGAACCTCTGTTTTAAAGAACAGTTTATCTTGAGCCTATTCTGATCAATATTTAGAATCCACTACCATCCCTTACGTTCTTGCATCAACTAGTATGAGTGAGCAGAGAAAGAAGCGTTAAGCTGGTCAGACTTATCCAGAAGTACAATGACTATGCTAATATCAACTTGTATCAACAACTTACCGTGAACACAGCCCAGGAAAGGGCAGAATGGCCTCCTCCATGCAGAAGAAGCAGGACTGGACCCTCTGAACCACTCTTGTACACTCGAAAAGTGTAAGAATAGTTAAAGATCACACATCCAAGCTTTTGCTCACTGCAGTTTTTGATTACCCAGTCATAATAACACTGACTTGAAAACCTAGGTAGCACAAAGCTACACGCAAAACTGCAGGCTTCCAAACTTCAGAGAAACTAAAACAGCCATTTCTGAGAGTTATTGATCCTCCACATTTTTGAAGCATGGAGCTAGTGTAGTTAATTTTTTTCAGTGAAAAAAAAAAATTACTCCCTTTTCTCTAAAGATGACATAGTCCCTGGTTTCTAGACACTGAATCAGTCCAGCACACTTGACTCATAAAGGGCTTCCCAAGGCCCTTGAGGGATATATTAGTTTCAGGACTCTAATTCTTAATCTCTTCCCCATTCATTTGGCAGTTATAGCCAAGAAAGATACTGGTATGAACGTAAGAGTTTATTGCCATATTGAACATAGAACAGGCAAGGAATAAAATGAAAAGAACAGCAGGGATAAAGAACGGTTCAGAAACTCCACAAGTCTCTTTACAGCTCACTGAAGAAGCAGCCATTTTGCAAAGGATATATCCTTGCCAGTTTCATTCTCCACCTCGACATCTTCCATGGACTCAAAGTACTGACTCCAAGAAACAGGAGAAAAGTCCCGTTTTCTTCCAGGGCTAAGGGGAAAAAAAAGAGAGAGATTTCAGTAAAAAATAATTATACATGAAACGATAAAATTTTGGTCAATAACTGCTAAGTATAAGTCTAAAATGAAAATAAATAGCAAGGGTATTTTCTCATAAAAATACAGAGTTCACCACAAAGCATCACATTAAGAATGTGTTTAAGAGGTTCAAATACAGAGATTTAAAAGTAAAAAATTTGGGGGAGTAGCAGATGGCATAATGGTTACATTGCTCCCATGGACTTGACCCTCCATTCAAGTCCTGGATCCAGCAGCTTAAAACTCACAACAGGTGGGGAACCAGCAGTTAGCGTAATGGCAATGTTGCTGGATTACCACGTAGTCGACCGCAGTTCGTGTCCCGGACCCAGTGGCTTAAAACTCACGCCGGGCGCATGTGCGTGCATGCCCAAGATCCCGAGAGGAGAATGGAGGAGAAGGGACAGCAATATGGCCATCCCTCTGGGGAGCGAGTTCTCGCTTTCTGTCTCTCTGTCTCTCGGGCGAACACATGCACCCTACAGCAAAAATCTCTCTCTCAAAAAAAAAAAAAAAACTCACAAAAGGGGCATGTGCATGGGGGCCCAAAATCCCAAGAGGAGAATGTAGGAGAAGGGACAGCAATATGGCCATCCCTCTGGGGAGTGAGTTCTCGTTTTCTGTCTCTCTGTCTCTCGGGAGAACACATGCACCCTACAGCAAAAATCTCTCTCTCAAAAAAAAAAAAAAAAAAGGGGGGGGGGGATCAGCAGTTTGCGTAAATGGCTATTCGCTGGACTCCCATGTAGTCGATTGCAGTTCAAGTCCCGGATCCGGTGGTTTAAACTCACATCGGGCGCATGTGTGTGCATGCCCAAGATCCCGAGAGGAGAATGAAGGAGAAGGGATTGTGGTGTGGCCATCCACCCCCCCGAGGGGTGATTTCTCACTTTCTGTCTCTCTGTCTCTGTCTTTCTGATGAGTGCACACACCCTATAGCAAAAACCTCTCCAAAAAAGGTAAAAATTGTAGGGTTTCAGAAAACTAATTCATCAGCATATTTTGATCACAAAAAAATTATATATATATACACACACACCACAAAACCTGTTAGTTTGCTCCTTGCTCTTGGCTGTAGACTCATTCCTATTTTCCCAACCTATTTTAATATTGTTGCTATTATAATCATGCTTGGTCACTACTTCTTTGCACCTTTAACTTGATGCTTTCTCTAGGCAGATATTGTAGGAACTAAATTAGAAGACACATGGCTGCTGTCTACTGCAGAGCTGATTGCTTGCTTGATATTGGGGGGGCAGGCCTGCACCTTCGGTCACAGAAGCATTCTGTGCTGATTGTTGGGTAAGAGTATGGGAGAAACTGAGACTGAGTAAACTGAGTTAACTATAATGCTGAAAAGAATTACAATGGAACAGTTGAGTCATTAAGGATGTATTCTTTCACAGTGAAACTTTTTATGAATGTTTACTCTGTTCCAAGTAGTTCTTAGAATCTGCAACAATGAAATCACTTGGAGAACTTCAAAAAAAATTGTGATGCTTGAGTGCTTGGGTTTTACCCCTAGAATTGACTTAACTGTTAGACACTGAGAATTTGTAAAGTTCCTTGAGTTGAGAAAGACGTGCTAAGAATACGAAGGTAGAGTACATGATTTGGAATGAGAGAGAAGTCAAATTCCTTAGCAGTTATTCCCACCATTTTCCTACAATTGCCTACAAACTCCTATCTAACAATTACTGTAGGGACTTGGTCAAATTGTTCACTCTTTTTAGCCTTAGTCTAAGTAAAATAACATGTCTTTTAAAAAATCTGCCATTTGATAACTGCTCAATAAATAGATAATCCTATCTACCTATAGAAATGTGCTCCTGTGGAAGTGAATTTCAACTGTAGCCTGGACCTGTTTTTGTTTTTCTGGTTGCACACGAATTCCTATGGGAAAACAAAAAACAGAATTTCTAATTCTACTTACTCATCGGTCACTTGCAAATCCACCTATGCATATACTAATTTAACAACCATAACATGGCAAGACAAACATGGATTCTACAGATCCAGGCATGAATTTTTGTTATCTAAAACTAGGATGTCACCATAGTAACAGGACCTAACATTTACTGTGCACAACAGTGAGTCACTTTGTCAAATATTAGGTAGTCGGAAAAGTCATGACATATTTTTCCATGTTTTTCTATGCAAAAATGTTAGGACCAGCAGACGGTGTAATGGTTAAATCGCTGGACTCCCACCAAGTCAACCATGGTTCGAGTCCTGGACCTAGCACCTTAAAACTCACGCTGGGTGCATGTACATGTGTGCCCAAAATTCCAAGAGGTGACTGGAGAAGAGGGGATTGCAGCATGGCTATCCTCCTGGGGGTGATTTCTCACTTTCTGTCTCTCTGGTGAGCACACGCACCTTATAGCAAAAAAAAAAAAAAAGTGTCATGACTTTTTCAACAAACCAATACTTGACAGGCAAGATTCCACTTAACTTTCACAATACTTTTCAGTTACTTTTATCCCCACTTCACAGATTAAAAAACAGATTTAGATATCAAGTAACTTATCCAAGGTTGCTCAACTACTAAGTGGCAGTGACAAGATTCAAACCCAGTTCTATCATGCTCCAAAGCTTCTACTCTTTAATCCAATGCTATATTACTCTCAGATGCCTTTTTCTCTCATTCTCAATTTACGTTTCTGAAAGTAGCCCCCCACCCCCTAGAGAATGGCCATTCTGCAATCACTTCTCCTCCAGGTCTTCTTCCTTTTGGGATTTTGGGCATGCATACACACATGCCCAGTGTATTTCTCGAGCCACCAGGTCCAGGACTTACATGGTATAGTCAGTCATGTGGGATCTAGCCTTCTTAATCACTATGTCATGGGTTGGCACATATTAATTTCAGTTTCACCCACATTTTTTAAAGTCCCCTCCCGATTTAGAACTAACAGTCATACAAACCCCCTCCCCAAACTGACCTGAATGCCATGATAATCTAGACTAAGAGACAAATTTCACTGTTGGTCTCATAGCCTAGCGGTTAAAGAGAGCTAGATCCTACATCATCGACCATGATTTAAGCCCTGGCCTTTGGCAGCTTGAAAAATATGCCGTGTGTGTGTGCGTGCACGTTCCAAAACCTGACAGGATGGAAGAATGGAGGAGAGAGGACTGTGTGCCCAACTCAGGGGCGCTTTCTCCCTCCCTTTCTATCTCTCTCTGACTCTCTCTGGCAGGTGCATATATCCTTTGGCGATTTTTCTTTTTAAAGGACATATTTCAAAGGCAAACAGTAAATCTCTTTAGGGAAATTATTTCAGAGCCTCCTTCCAGTCACAACTTGCTTACATAGCAGCTAATTTAACTCCAATTCCATTCAAGAGACATTTGAGGATGTCCCATAGGGCTGGCTCTGGTACACTTCCCTGGGCACTAGGGAAATCAGGAGACTGGACGTTCCCACTGATTAAGCTTGCCCATGCCCTCATGGAGCTCACACACAAGGGAGAAACAGGCAAATAATGACTGTCCACTACAGCTAGGACAGAAATAAGTCTGGAGAGTTCACAGAGGGGGCATCCGATCTTGTTTGGAGAACATGTGGAGATGAGATCAGATCAGGGAAAGATTCAAAGATGATATCTGGTATAAGACGTTGTTAAATCAAATGCTATAAAAATCCAAAGTACTGGGACCAGCAGATGACGTAATGGTTACGTCACTGGACTCCTACAGGGTCAACTGCAGTTTGAGTCCCGGACCTGGCAGCTTAAAACTCACACCAGGTGTGAGTGCATGCATGCCCAAGATCCAGAGAAGAGACTGTAGAAGGGACTGTGGCATGGCCATCCCTTCTGGGGAGTGATTTCTCTCTTTCTGTCTCTATTGCTGTCTCTCCAGCATGTATACATGTCCTATAGCCAATATCTTTCTAAAAATAAAACAAACAGACAAAAAATTTGAAGTACTATGAACCAGCAGATGGTATAACATCGCTGGACTCCCACATGGCCAACCAAAGTTCGAGCTCCGGACTCGGCAGCTTGAAATTCATGCCAGGCATGTGTGTGTGTGTGTGTGTGTGTGTGTGTATGTGCATGCCCAAAATCCCAAGAGGAGAATAGAGGAGAAGGAATCGCAGCATGGCCATCCCCTCGGGAGGTGATTTCTCACTTTCTCTCTGTGTCTCTATGGTGAGCTCACACACTTTACAGCAAAAAAATCTCTCTAAAAAAAAAAAAAAAAGGCCTGTCCTTATTAAGCATTGACCTGGCTAGGGAAGAAGCAAAAAGTACAAATGTTTTATTTAACTAGTAGTAAAAGTACAATCCATGTGCATCTGAGGTGGACCTAGCCCTGCCCCTTTAACTGAAAAAGCCTCTGCCCCAAACCCCTCTTTCTGGCCCAACACCCAGTGAACTGCTAGTGCAGATTGCTGGATGAAGATCAGGGAAACGGAAGAGCAGAGAAATTGCAGGACACCTCTCCCACACACCTCTAACACTCAGAATTAACTCCAAGAAGGTAGGAAGTAACATAGAAATATGGGGAGAAATATGGGAAGTCAAGAAAATAATCTCTCCCCCAAGGGGAAAGAACAGCCCTTCATCATCCACAGATAGTACAATGGAAATGGTGGAAGTGTCAGATAAAGAATTTAGGATATTCATAGTGACAAAACTAACAGAGATGCAAGAGAAGAGACCACAAACTCAAAAAAATGCAGAAGAAAAGAGACAATGAGTTCCAGGAGGTGAGGAAGTTCTTCCACAATCTGAAAGAGAAAATACACACCATAAGAAGAATCAAATGGAACTGTTAAAGAT
>NW_006159505.1:3402861-3412132 GCF_000334495.1 Tupaia belangeri chinensis | reverse complement strand
ACCCTATAGCAAAAAACTCTCAAAAAAAAAAAAAAAAAAAGCCTGAGAAAACAACCCAAAAACATGAAAAAAATATTCAAGAAATACTAGATACCATTAGACACCCAAATAATCAGTATCCTAGAAGGTGAAGAAACTAATCAGGGTATTGACAATCTATTTCATGAAATCCTGGAAGAAAACTTTCCAAACCTACAGACCATTCAAATATCCAGACCCAGAAATACAAAGGACCCCATATAGAATCAACTCAAGATCTTCTCCAAGGCACATCAGAGCCGGATTGACCAAAACCACAGACAGAGATAAGATACTAAAATTGGCAAGAGAAAAATGTCAAGTTACTTTCAAAGGATATCCCATCAGGCTAACATCTAATGCTGGAAACAATGCAAGCAAGGAAAGAATGGGAAAATACATTCAAAGTGTTAAATGAAAAACAATTCCCAAAATACTATATCTAGCAAGATTACCCTAAATGTGGGGAAAAAAAGATAAAAACATTCTCAGATAAGCAAAACCTGAATTTACCAACACCAGACCGGCTCTTTGGGAAGTTCTGAAGGGAGTAGTACTATACCAGGAAACCTAAGAACAGACAGAAAAAGAAAAAAAAAAAAAAAAAAAAAAAAAAAAAAATGCCCAAAAAAAAGGCAACCCATATGACCAAGAAAAAGGTCAACCTAATGGTAGGGACAAGTTCTGAAATATCAATAGTAATGTTGAGTGTTAACAGAAAGGTCAGACACAGTAACACTGCAAATTCAACAAAAGGGAGATTACACAAGACTAAACTGATGAGACGGAACTCTATGACTTTTTCTAAAACATTACTGATTTTCTTCTATGCTTGTCTTCCAGATTTAAGGACTTTTGTTTTCTTTTGAGTTGTTGGGTTCAGCAATTTGTTATAAAAAATAATTTTTTAAAATCAAAACATAAACTTTTCTCCCTTCCAGACCCCTTTGCAATTGAAAAATATTTGTGAGCATTCTTATTTTGTGAAAGAATGGTTATTCGATAAGTTCAATAATGCAATAGTATATGTTGCCTTGCCAAAAAAAAAAAAAAAATCAGTAAAAGATTATAATTTGCCAATACCGAGTGAAAAAATGTCCATACAAAAACTTCCCACCCCAACTTGAAAATGGGCTTATATTGCAAAGGTCTGTAAAGGAGACTGCTGGAACGTTCTGGTGTGCCTTTCCCTGAAGCTGGATTCTGAGATAAATGTAGATTCTCTGGGTAGCTCCACTACCACGCCCACTTACATGTAATATTCTGAAATGCCATTCTCGATGAAATTCAGCTAATAATAATAATGTTGCACTTCAGGCAATTAATACCAAAAAAAGTGTTTTTTATACATCTTGAAGCATGGTTCTTAAGCCTAAGGAAAAGCTGGTTTAATTAAATGAATGAAAAGGATTAAACAAAACAAGCCAGGCGCCTATATGTGATTGGCACTCTAGAAGCATTATTCTAAATGTAATCCTCACAACAACCTGAGCTGTATTTTCATAATAGAACACAAACAGAGAGATACAAATACAGAATCAGAGAGTAGTATAACTCGGGCACAGGGTCATTTTTGCATAGTCACTAATCACAATGAAAACTGTTTTGTTTATGATCGAGCTCATGTGCATGCATGTGAGAGAGCGAGAGATGAGGACCTTCCACAGGGTCTGGTCATGCCACAATTCCTCTCCTCCAGTCCTCCAGTCCATAAGATCTTGAGAACTTATCCATGCCAGGCAAGTCTGAGGCTGGCCACTGTGGGGATTCAAACCAAGGTTGCCATATCTGGCCTCTCTTGAGTAGCTCATTGACGCTACACCACGGAGCCAATCCAATCACTGCAATTTTCACTCTCACTACTATACTCAACAAGTCTGTGGCTCCTTCCTCTCATTTACTTCCCTAGTAAATTCAGAGTGGGTTGTTGGACAGGGGTACAGCAATAAAATGCAGCAATACAAGACAGAGCTCCATGGGAAGGTTACCTAGTTCACATCCGGGATCTCCTCAATTACTGGGCACACATGTGTACATCATCTGTGCTGGCTGAAGGCTGGGGTGGATCACAGCATTGGGACTCTGTTGAGGGGTGCTATCTCTATCTTCTTTTCTTACATGAAATAAGTAAGTAAATTTAAAAAAATTAATTTAGAGGGACCAGTAGGTGGTATGGTGGTTAAAGTGCTGGACTCCCACATGTCTGACCATGGTTTGAGTCCTGGACCTGGGGCTTACTTTCTCACTTTCCCTCTCTCTCTCTTTGTGTCTCTCTCTGGTCAAATTAAAATAAGCGAATGAATAAATAAAATTAAATAAAAATAATTCTTTAAAAAAATAAAATAAGGACCAGCAATTGGCATAATGGTTACATTGCTGGACTCTCATGTAGTCAACTGTGGTTTGAGTCCTGGACCTGGTGGCTTAAACTCACGCTGGGCATGTGTGCGTGCGTGCCCAGTATCTCAAGAGGAGAACAGAGGAGAAGGTATTGGGGCGTGGCCATCCCCCTTGGGGGATAATTTCTCCCTTTTTGTCTCTCTGTCTCTCACTCTCTGTCTTTCTGGCAAGCGCATGAGCCCTATAGCAAAAACTTCTCCCCCAAAATAATAAATAAATAAATTAAATTAAATTAATTTAGAGTGGAAAATTCTAAACTATGGAAAAACATGTCATGTTGCCATTAAATCTCAATGTTATTCACTCAACAAGTATTTATTGAGGTCCTATGAAATAACCACTTTGGGGCAAGTAAATAAACATAAAATAAGTTTACAATTAGGGAAGACTAAACAAATAGATCACAATCTTGTTGCCACCAGGGTAGATAAAATACTATACATCAATGTGAGATAGCCCACTAGGAAAAAGAACTACCAATTAAAGTATGACACGGTACTTTATTACTTAGAATTCATTTTGTATTTTTATATTAAAAATTCATTATTAATATAAATGAGCTCTTTACTACACAGCTTCATCACATTTCACTTATGGGTATGTCTAACAAGGAAAATGAGAGCAGAATAAAATACATAAGGTATTCCTGACCAACTTCTTCATACCAAGAGTCCTACTCTCTTCTGAATTACTCTGAGTTCTCAGCGTCTCACAAGAAAATGGGTGATGGAGCATTTCTTAAAACTAAACTCTGGCTAATATGCTAGCGTTACAGCTAGATCGTTATTTTCCTTTTCACTCTCACTTTGAGAATACTATTTAATAGATGACCCTGTAGAGCAGCAGTTAAGCATTCCACAGAGAAAGCTGAGTCTCACATGCACAGAGAAAGCATGATCATACATGGCTGACCGGGGTTCGAGTTCTGGTCCCAGCAGCTTGCAAAATACGCCGAGAGTGCGCATGCCCAAGATCCCAATGAATGGAGGAAAAAGACACAGCATGACCAGGCCCCTACAGGGGTCATGCATGTATGTACATACACCCCCTGGATTTAAACAAACAAACAAAAAACTGCTCATATGACTGAGCATCTACCCCTCCTCACAACCATTCTGTTCTTAGTGGTTAAAAGGGTGCTCCCTTTGTCTCCACGATTTTCTTCCAGGTCGTCAACACTTACTTTGCAAGTTGTAATGATGATCTTAGTGTTCACTCACAAATGGATAATGAGACCCAAGTTAGGACTGTTTCCTGACAAATTAAGAGATTATCATTTTAAATATGAAAAAGAAATGTATCTTGGAAACTGACAAGACATGGTAAATATGTTTCTATTATATAGCTTTACAAATTAAACAACTATTTCACACACACACCATCTTACTTTCTCAAAGACTCTGTAAGGCTAGTATTTTCCACATTAAAAAAAAAAACACACACACACACACAAGACCAAGCTTGCATCAGTTAAGAGGTAAGTTGAATGACAAGAAGGGGAATTCTAGTTTGCTGATTTGAAAACCTATCTTCTCTCTGCTGTAACACACAAACATAAACTAATGGTACTGCTATGGGGGTGGCAAACAATGCACTAAAGACAAATACAGTCGACTGACTATTTGTGTGTGACCCATAAGCTAAGAATGATTTTCACATTTTTTAAAAGTATGGTGGGGTGGGAGGTGCGGGCACTCTGGCAGTTAAGGTGGATGTCCATTACATCAAACTTTACAAAACATTTATTTAACTGTGCTACTATACAAGACACAAAGAAATACAAATAAGAGACTTCACATCCCAGGAGTTCCAATTTTATTGGGAAAATCAAACAAACCAACCAAACGAAAAAGCAAAAAAAAAAAAAAAATTCATTACAGATAAATATGACACTATATCTGGAGGTTTTTTTGTGTGTTGTTTCATTTGTTTTTGGTTTTGTCATCGGGTGTGTGTGCTTGCTGGAGAGAGACAAAGAGAGGGAAAGTGAGAAATCATCACCCAAAGGGGATGGCCATACCACAATCCCTTCTCCTCTACTCTCCTCTTGGGATTTTAGGCACACATGCACATACACCCAGTGTGAGTTTGAAGCCCCTGGGTCCAAGACTCAAACTGGGATCAGTAACATTTTTGAAAAATCTGCCAAAGGATACATTCACTCACAGGGGAGAGACAGAGAGAGATGGAAAGTGAGAAAGCACCCCCTCATGGGTATGGTCACAGTGTAATCCCTTCTCCTCCATGTCTCTCTCCTTTCAGATTCTGTGTATGCACACACACACACACACACACACACACACACACACACACACTTGGTAAGTTTCTGGAATGTTTCTGAAGTCACCAGGTCTGGGACTTGAATTGTGTAGTCAGTCACATGAGATCTAACCACCTTAACCACCATGCCACCAGCTGGGCAGACACAGTAATAATTTTAAAATGCAATCCCAAAATAGCAATGCACAAAAATTGACCAGTGAGTGGAAGTGACAACAAATGTTAAAGTTGTCCAGAGAAGAGAGAGAGCAAATGAATGAGCTAAAGCAGCCTGAAAGAGCTTCCTGGATTTTAAAGGATGGGTAGAACTCAAAAGAGTGAAGAAAATGAGAGGCACTGCAAGCAAAATAAGATTGGCAATTGATAAGTGCAAGGAATATTTGGGGAACGAACACTGCCTGAGAAGTGACTATGGAGAGCTCTTAATGCTAGCCTTTAGCAGGAGACGGCCTGCTCTGGTCCCCACGCTTGGGGGAGTCATCCCCGTAGGTACCGCCTCCTGGGAATATAGTCTTCACACTTAGAGAACGAGAGGGAAACTGGGCAAGGACAGAAAAAAAAAAAAAAAAACACAACACAAAATGAAGCTAGTCTGAAAATAGCTGCTAACTGATATTTGCTCTCTTATAGTAACAAACTTGCTTTCAGGTTTGGAGAATCAGAGAAGAGAGAAACTGTCAAATCTTGCTAAAATAAAACTAAGAAATAGGCATATGTCTTGATATATAAAGAAACCAATTACAAGCATGAGTTTTAACCATGCAAGTATTTTAAACCTCAAATGAAGGTATTACAAGCACTCAATACATTTTACCTAAAAGTTGGTCTTAATGTAAAAGCCATTTTACATTAAGTGGAGCAGTGGTGTATTTGGTAGTATACTGAGCTGCAGGGCTGGAAGCTACACAGGCAACCTCAGGTTTGGATCCATGACCAGGCTGAAACATGGCAGGTGTGCATACAAGATCCTGATGAGTGGAAGGGCTGGGGTAAGGGGATCAGGTGCAACAAAACCCTGTTGAGGGTGCTATTCTTTCTCTCTCATGCACTTGCATGCACACATGCACTCTTGAATAACATGAATAAACTTTTTAGAATGTAAAGCTTTTATTAATATAGTCTAACAGCTTTCAGAAGAAAAGGAGTATAGCTCTAGTTATGCCATCTTAATGGAACCGGTGAGGAAATGAGATTGCTTTCATAGAATGGAGCTAAACAGGTCCAGGACTTGGGTCTCCCATTCAGTCGGCACTTAAGCAGCCAACAAGATAGACACCAGGGAAATTCTGACATAATTCTACCCTTAAGAGGCCCACAGTCTGGAGGAGCACACAGATAACCAATAATTGTAAGTCAGAAGGGTAAGTTTTATATCTCCAGAGGGTTGAGGGGGCACAGAGCATGCGCGGCTTGGCTACTGTGCTAATGCCTGCGAGAAGATAAAAACCAAAACCAACAAAATTATGCAATCGACTGCTACAGAAAGGAAGGAGGGAGGGAGGAGATGGAAGGAGAGAGGCAAAAAAGAAAAAAAAAAAGGCAAAAAATATCTATTCTGTCTATGTAAGAAAACAAGGAGCAGGAAATACGTTGTATGTTTTTAAGTGAACGTCTCACGCAGGCATAATACACTTCAAGATCTACTGAGCTGTTGTCTGTGAAGAGAGCTTGTGTTGAGTATAAACTGCACAGGAACAGTCCTAGTAACTGTTGTTACAGGAGTCTTGTAGGGGAGGCTAAATAATGAAGTTTAATTGCAGCCAGCCATTTAAATCAAGGCATCATTGCTTTTAAAATGTCCTTATTTGCAGTACTTTGAAGAGAATGGAAAGGAGGCAGCCAGCCGGCTAGTGGTAAGAGTAGATTTGAAGTGTTCATTAATAATGATAAGGGCATGTTATCAAAGCAGTAGACCTCAAAATTCTAAAAACGACATACTCAACTAGGCTAGTAGAGATCATCCAGCCCAAATCTTATCTTACAGAAAGGAACAACAAAGTGTCCTTTAGATATCAATCATGATTTGAAACTCTGCAAGAGAAGTATTTCCATTTTAAAAGTAGCTTGGAGATAGTAACTTGCCCAAAGCCACTTCTGATAGTACTGGAGGTTGGATTTAAACTCAGCTACATCTGGTGTCATGACAGGGAGGCCCAAAAAGAGAAAAATAACTGGCCAGAGTCACATAGCTCACCAGTGGCAGAGACAGCTTTGTGATGACACCTGGAAAAAATCCATGGCAAAAGTCACACTCAGAGGCATGCTGGGAAAGGACTGATGGCAAATGACTCAGCTTTCTGGTGTGGTCTGGGATGACTAGAACCTGCGACATAATTCTTACTCCTTCTTCAGAATACATTGGTAGTATGTGCTTACGACTGGTAGTACTGCACTTTGAACCACATCTAAGTGAGGTGAGGCATGTAAGTGTGCTGCCCTTATAATGGAGCTATTAATCAAAAATGTTTTCTCCAAGAGAAACTATTTCATAGCTTGAAGGAAAAAGTTCTTTCCAACCAACTAGAGATGTTTTCTGAAATCAGACATTGGGTCACATAGCAAGGAGGGCTCCTTTGGTTTAAGGGAAAATAAACTATTCAACTTCAGAGAAGCACTCAACACTAAGGAGAAATATTAATAGATTTTCTGGCAATAAATGACAATGGAATAATGAACTTCTATTCAGAAGTTCTCAGGTGAATGTCAAGGGGCTCAAGGGTGGCATGGTGGTTGAGGTGGTTAGATCCCATGTGGCTGACTACACAGTTCAAGTCCCAGACCTGGTAGCTTGAGAAACATACCGTGTGTGTGTGTGTGTGTGTGTGTGTGTGTGTGAATATGTGCATACTCAGAATTCTGAAAGGAGGGAGACATGAGGGAGAAGGGATTGTACTGTGACCATACCCACGAGGGGGTGCTTTCTCACTTTCCCTGTCTGTCTCTGGCTCTCTCTCCCCTGTGAGTGCACGTATTCTTTGGCAAATTTTTCAAAAACCATTACTGACCCCAGGGGCTCAGGTGGAAAGAGGGTGCTGCAATGAAACAGTAGGGAATCTGAAGTAAGCAGTTCAGTCCCCACATTTATTAACTGCAGGACCTGGAGCAGATGTTCACTCTCCAGATTCCCTATTTACCTCTAGTCTCTCTTCCCTAACAGAATTCCAATAGGTTTAAGAAGCTAGTGGGAGGACCAAGGTGGTATGGTAGTTAAAGTACTGGACCTCCACCCCGCCCCCAAGGCCAACCACTGTTTGAGTTCTGGACCTGGCAGCTTGCTTTCTCACCTCTCTCTCTCTCTCTCTTCTCTCTCTGGTGAGCACATGTGCTCTGTAGTAAATTTTTAAAATAATAATAATAAATAAAATTAATAATAATAATTTAATAAATAAATGCTTTTTTTTTTTTAAAGAAAAAAGAAGCTAATAGGGAATCTCTTGTTATCTCTTCTCCAGTCCAAGGGAATGACAGACAGTGCAGTGGTTAAGTGTTTGTCGTGCACAGCGCGCCAGTCACATATGGCTGGCTGCTGTCTGAATCCCAGCCCCAGGAACTTGACAAGCCAGGTACACGTGCATGCATGCCCCAAAACCTGACTGGATAGAGAAATGGAGGAAAAGAGATTGTCCTGTATCCACATCCCACTGAGGGTTTTTTTTTTTCCTCTCTCTAGTGAGCACACACAAAAAAACAAGGGAATGAATCAGAATTGATCTGAACCAATTATAGTAATCCCATTAATCCCATTACCTACTGATTGGTTTTAGGATGGGCATGTGACCAGTTCTGGGTAAAGAGACTTAAGGGGAAAATCTGCAACGGGACTATTATTTCGGGGGGGGGGGGGTGAAGGGGGGAGACAAGCTTAGCTGGGGAAGGGCCTTTGTCCCATTTCTCCCTTTTTTATTTGGAAACTTAAGGAGTAAGTAGAGGGGCAGGAAGGTGAAATGGTAGCTAATGTGCTGACTCCCACATGGCTGACTGAGGTCTGAGTCCCAGACCTGGCAGCTTGCTTTCTCGCTTCCTCACTTTCTTTCTCTCTCCCTGCTCAAATTTTAAAAATAATAACAAGTTAAATTAAATCATTGTTTTTTAAAAAGCAAGTAGGAGTGATAGTGTAACTATAAGGTGATAAGCAGGAGGGAAAAAAGTCACTATTGTAAGGATGGCAAAAGAAAGGATACAAAACATGTGGGTTCTGAATCACTAAATCAACACTGCAACATCTATCAAGAATAAATGTCTTTTCAAACTACAGTAAATTGATAACAGCAAGTCAGGTTATTTTACATTAATGTAATGCTGCTAATTTGAATTTGGAGATTTTTTGGTAGATTTCACTGTATTTAAATAGTAAATCTGGGGCTGGCCCCATAGTCTAGTACTTAAGGGAAGTCAGATCCCACATGACAGACAGGGAATTGACTCCCGGCCCAGAGCATGGGCATGCATTCCCCAAATTCCCACAGGTTGCGAAATGAAGACACTGCTGGGTGACCAAACCCCATTGGAGGGTGCTTTCTCCCTCTTCCTTCTCCCCCAAGCACATGTGCCCTCTGGCAATGAAAAAAAAAAA
>NW_006159505.1:3400360-3402367 GCF_000334495.1 Tupaia belangeri chinensis | reverse complement strand
GGGGGTGAAGGGGGGAGACAAGCTTAGCTGGGGAAGGGCCTTTGTCCCATTTCTCCCTTTTTTATTTGGAAACTTAAGGAGTAAGTAGAGGGGCAGGAAGGTGAAATGGTAGCTAATGTGCTGACTCCCACATGGCTGACTGAGGTCTGAGTCCCAGACCTGGCAGCTTGCTTTCTCGCTTCCTCACTTTCTTTCTCTCTCCCTGCTCAAATTTTAAAAATAATAACAAGTTAAATTAAATCATTGTTTTTTAAAAAGCAAGTAGGAGTGATAGTGTAACTATAAGGTGATAAGCAGGAGGGAAAAAAGTCACTATTGTAAGGATGGCAAAAGAAAGGATACAAAACATGTGGGTTCTGAATCACTAAATCAACACTGCAACATCTATCAAGAATAAATGTCTTTTCAAACTACAGTAAATTGATAACAGCAAGTCAGGTTATTTTACATTAATGTAATGCTGCTAATTTGAATTTGGAGATTTTTTGGTAGATTTCACTGTATTTAAATAGTAAATCTGGGGCTGGCCCCATAGTCTAGTACTTAAGGGAAGTCAGATCCCACATGACAGACAGGGAATTGACTCCCGGCCCAGAGCATGGGCATGCATTCCCCAAATTCCCACAGGTTGCGAAATGAAGACACTGCTGGGTGACCAAACCCCATTGGAGGGTGCTTTCTCCCTCTTCCTTCTCCCCCAAGCACATGTGCCCTCTGGCAATGAAAAAAAAAAAGAAAGAAATTCAAAAGAAAAGTAAATCTGTTGAGTTTTATAGTTATATACATGGAATATACTCTATTTTGTCTTTATTCATCTAAGAGTGTGTGAGATAAAAAGGAAGAAGCACCCAGTACAGAATCTCGTCAACACTTGATTGCCTTCCTCCATTCCATCAGATCTTGGACCCCTACATGTACTCCACATATTTCAAGATAACGAGGCCAGAGGTTCTAACCACAGTTGCCATGTGGGACCTGGCTTCTCCTGAGCAGTGCCTTACCACTACATCATGAAGCCGGCCCCAAATTTACTCTTAAAATAAGGAATCTACTTCAGTTTTTATTTATTATATATTGAAGTAATATTATATTAAATAAAATTTAGGTCAATAGTTGGGGACTGCAATGTTTTTCCTTCAAAAGGGATTCATACAAATTGAAAGACACTATGTTTCTTCAAGGAAATCTCAATGTTTAAAACTGTCTATTCTAAGTTAATTTGTGTATTTAATGAATCCCAATAAAAATATTATCAGAATATTTTTCTGGGGCCAGCAGGGCCAAGGTGGTTAAGGGCACTGGACTCCCACATGGCCGACTACAGTTCAAGTCCTGGACCTGGTGGCTTGCTTTCTCACTTTCCCTCTCTCTCACTTGGTCTCTCTCTAGTTAAATTAAAATAAATAATTAATTAATTAAGTTAAATAAATAATTCCTTTAAAAAAATTTTATTTTTCTGATACCAGTCTAGTTAATTAGAGAGTTTATTTGTAAAAATAAACAGAGAGAAGTAGCCAAAAAAAAAAAATCCTTAACAAAGATATGAGGAAGCTTCTTCTACTACCTATTAAAACATATAAACCTGATTAAATGGAAAATTAGTGGTGACTCATAAATAGGCTGATAGAAAAGAAATAAATTCCATACACAGACCCAAATCTACTGGAATTTGAGTATGTGATAAAGATTTCAATCAGTAAGAAAATAACTATTTCTTTATTTAAGTAAGAGTCACATAATAGGAAAAGGACTTTTTTTTTAAGAGAGATTTTTTGCTATAGGGCATGTGCACTTGCTGGAAAGACAAAGAAAGACAGAGAGACAGAAAGCAAGAAATCACCCCTCAGGAGGGATGGTCATGCTGCAATCCCTTCTTCTCCATTCTCCTCTTGGGATTTTGAGCATGCACATCTGCGCCTGGTGTGTTTTAAGTCACTGAATCCAAGACTTGAACCATGGTCAACTACGTGGGAGTTCAGCAATGTAACCATTACACCATCTGCTGGC
>NW_006159505.1:3385465-3396123 GCF_000334495.1 Tupaia belangeri chinensis | reverse complement strand
GGGGGTGAAGGGGGGAGACAAGCTTAGCTGGGGAAGGGCCTTTGTCCCATTTCTCCCTTTTTTATTTGGAAACTTAAGGAGTAAGTAGAGGGGCAGGAAGGTGAAATGGTAGCTAATGTGCTGACTCCCACATGGCTGACTGAGGTCTGAGTCCCAGACCTGGCAGCTTGCTTTCTCGCTTCCTCACTTTCTTTCTCTCTCCCTGCTCAAATTTTAAAAATAATAACAAGTTAAATTAAATCATTGTTTTTTAAAAAGCAAGTAGGAGTGATAGTGTAACTATAAGGTGATAAGCAGGAGGGAAAAAAGTCACTATTGTAAGGATGGCAAAAGAAAGGATACAAAACATGTGGGTTCTGAATCACTAAATCAACACTGCAACATCTATCAAGAATAAATGTCTTTTCAAACTACAGTAAATTGATAACAGCAAGTCAGGTTATTTTACATTAATGTAATGCTGCTAATTTGAATTTGGAGATTTTTTGGTAGATTTCACTGTATTTAAATAGTAAATCTGGGGCTGGCCCCATAGTCTAGTACTTAAGGGAAGTCAGATCCCACATGACAGACAGGGAATTGACTCCCGGCCCAGAGCATGGGCATGCATTCCCCAAATTCCCACAGGTTGCGAAATGAAGACACTGCTGGGTGACCAAACCCCATTGGAGGGTGCTTTCTCCCTCTTCCTTCTCCCCCAAGCACATGTGCCCTCTGGCAATGAAAAAAAAAAAGAAAGAAATTCAAAAGAAAAGTAAATCTGTTGAGTTTTATAGTTATATACATGGAATATACTCTATTTTGTCTTTATTCATCTAAGAGTGTGTGAGATAAAAAGGAAGAAGCACCCAGTACAGAATCTCGTCAACACTTGATTGCCTTCCTCCATTCCATCAGATCTTGGACCCCTACATGTACTCCACATATTTCAAGATAACGAGGCCAGAGGTTCTAACCACAGTTGCCATGTGGGACCTGGCTTCTCCTGAGCAGTGCCTTACCACTACATCATGAAGCCGGCCCCAAATTTACTCTTAAAATAAGGAATCTACTTCAGTTTTTATTTATTATATATTGAAGTAATATTATATTAAATAAAATTTAGGTCAATAGTTGGGGACTGCAATGTTTTTCCTTCAAAAGGGATTCATACAAATTGAAAGACACTATGTTTCTTCAAGGAAATCTCAATGTTTAAAACTGTCTATTCTAAGTTAATTTGTGTATTTAATGAATCCCAATAAAAATATTATCAGAATATTTTTCTGGGGCCAGCAGGGCCAAGGTGGTTAAGGGCACTGGACTCCCACATGGCCGACTACAGTTCAAGTCCTGGACCTGGTGGCTTGCTTTCTCACTTTCCCTCTCTCTCACTTGGTCTCTCTCTAGTTAAATTAAAATAAATAATTAATTAATTAAGTTAAATAAATAATTCCTTTAAAAAAATTTTATTTTTCTGATACCAGTCTAGTTAATTAGAGAGTTTATTTGTAAAAATAAACAGAGAGAAGTAGCCAAAAAAAAAAAATCCTTAACAAAGATATGAGGAAGCTTCTTCTACTACCTATTAAAACATATAAACCTGATTAAATGGAAAATTAGTGGTGACTCATAAATAGGCTGATAGAAAAGAAATAAATTCCATACACAGACCCAAATCTACTGGAATTTGAGTATGTGATAAAGATTTCAATCAGTAAGAAAATAACTATTTCTTTATTTAAGTAAGAGTCACATAATAGGAAAAGGACTTTTTTTTTAAGAGAGATTTTTTGCTATAGGGCATGTGCACTTGCTGGAAAGACAAAGAAAGACAGAGAGACAGAAAGCAAGAAATCACCCCTCAGGAGGGATGGTCATGCTGCAATCCCTTCTTCTCCATTCTCCTCTTGGGATTTTGAGCATGCACATCTGCGCCTGGTGTGTTTTAAGTCACTGAATCCAAGACTTGAACCATGGTCAACTACGTGGGAGTTCAGCAATGTAACCATTACACCATCTGCTGGCCCCAGAAAAAGACTTTTTAATAAAGATTGAATAACCCTAATCTGAAAATCTAAAATCCAAAATGCTTCCAAATAAGGAATTTTGAGCAATGACATGATAACCACAAGTGGAAAAATTCCACACTTGACCTCACGTGATGGGACACAGTCAAAGAACTACAACACAAAGATATTGTCTAAAATTACCTTCTGCTACGTGCATAAGGTGTATATGAAAGATAGATTAACTTTTGGGTTTAGACTTAGGTCACATGCCTAACATATTCATCGTGTATATGCAAATATTCCAAAATCCCAAATCTGAAACACTTCTGGTCCTAAGCATTTCAGAAAAGGTACACTCAATCTGTAAATGGTGTTACAACTAGATAGCCTGTGGATAAAAAAGAAAATTGCATCTGTTCTTCATTTTGTATAGCAAGATATGCTTCAAACAGATGGTAAAAAAGAAACCATATGGATACTGTTAAAAAAAATATGTATACACACACACACACGCACACACACGTATTATTTTATACCTGAAAAAAGGCAAATTCTTTCTGTTACTCAAAATCCAAAAGTAATATATGCTGGATAGACAAATACATTAAAATAATGAAATTTAAAAATAAAACTTTTTATATGGCAAAAAATACAAGAAAAGTAAGAAGGCAAGTGGCAAAAACACTTAACATTCACAGAGATAAAATATCCCTAACACATTAAAAGCTTCAGTGAGCCACTTGGAAAAATTTGGTAGATTCTTAAAAAGTTAAACATATGGATCCAGCAGGTGGGTAGTGGTTAAGGCGCTGGACCTCCACGTGGTCGATCACAGTTCAAGTCCCAGATCTGGTGGCTTGACATCATGCTGGATGCTCATGTGCCCAAAATCTTGAGAGGAGAATGGAGAAGAAGGGATTATGGCATGGCCATCCCCCTGGGGGATGATTTCTTGCCTTATGCCTCTCTGTCTCTCTGGCAATTACACACGCCCTATAGTAAAAATCTCTCAAAAAAAAAAAAAAAAGTTAAACATATGACCAAACAATTTCATCCTTAGGTATCTACCCAAGAGAAATCTAAACATATTTCTATACATATATTTGCATGTGAATGTTTACAGCTGTATTATTCATGATAGCATAAAATAAGAAGCAACCCAAATGTCCATCAACTGACAAATGGGTAAATAAAATGTGGTATATCCATGCAATGGAATCAATTCAACTATAAAAAGAATTGAAGCACTGACACATGCTACATGGATGAACCTTGAAGACATTATGCTAAGTAAAATAAACCAGTTGCAAAAGATCACACATTGTTTGATTTCTTTTATATGAAAGGTCCAGAATAGGCAAATTCATAGAAACAGATTAGTGGTTGCCAGGGGCTGTGGAAAAATAAGCGACAGCTAATAGGTAAGTTTCTTTATGGGATGATGAAAATATTCTGGAAGTAGTGGTGACAATTGTGAAGTGTGCTAAATATACTAAAAATCACTGAATTGTAAATTCATCTAAAAGGATGAAGTCTAGAGTATGTGAATTTTTTTAATAATAAGGTAACAAAAACAGAAAAATTAGGATTTGATTCTTTCAGTAATACGACCTGTACTTTGAGAGAATCATTCCACTTTGCCCTTTATTGCGCTGAGTGAATAGCTCATTAAAGTCTTCCTAAGAGGACTTATATTCATAATAAATATAAGAAGTATGAAAGACAATCTAATCGGGGCCAGCAGGTGGTGTAGTGTTTAAGGGCACTGGCCTCCCACATGGCCAACTGTGGCTCGAGTTCTGAACCTGGCGGCTTGCTTTCTCACTTTCCCTTTCTCTCTCTTGCTCTTTCCTTTTTGGTCCAATTAAAATAAGTAAATAAATAAAGTTACATAAAATAATTCTTTTAAAACAAAAAAAAAGAAAGACTATCTAATCAGATATGAATAAATATACAGCTTGAGGAGGAAAAAGCTGATGGTATAAGAAACTGAAAGAAACTGAAGAAGAATTGAACTTCTACTTCATAAAGCATAAACTTTTCTCAGTTCTCAATACATAACACAGGTACTCCTCCCTTAACAACCCAGTTCCATTCCTATAATTAGGTTGTTAAGTAAATTGGTCAGTTAGAAAGGAGCTTAAAGATGGATGTCTTAAGGTGTGTTGTAATGCCATAGGGTATGTATTTTTCAACAGATGATACCATATGATACCACACTAGAATAATATAATACTATCCATACAAAAAGTATACATTAGATAAGTGCCAGAAAGTGACAAGACACAACACAATAATATAAATCTGGCATAATAGTTTTTAATTTATTTTTAATATTACTGTAATAGTACAATAAAGTACAAATATGGCATGATTGCCAATGTTTAGTATACTGAATACTGACTCACTTTAGAAACACAAGACTAAGAAAGGGGATTACACAGACTGAGCAAGGGACTTCCCTATACTAGAGAACTGGTCATTAGTCTTAAACAGGTAGGTGGTTAAAAGTAAGGCATTACTATAATCTGCTATTCATAGCTATCATTCCTTAAGAGCTATGTATCAGGGTACCTGTTTTTCATGTATTATCACATTCTCAAAACACTCTAAGATAAACAGAGGTATCCTAGTTTATCAATATGAGGAAAGAGACGGAGAGGTTGAATGACTTGACCAACGTAAATACTCAAGGTGGGCCTCAAATTCTGATCCATGTCACTTCAAGCACCAAACTCTTCAATCCAAGGAATAAAAAGAAAAGTAGACTAAAAATCCAAAGTCCTGAGTCTGAATGTTGTTTCTGCCCCTTAATAATTCTGTGATATTTCTGAAATCAATATACATTTGCATATTTTCATTTTTTAAAGGAATTATTAACCCCTACTTATTTTACCTGATAGAATACAAAAAGGCACTAGCATATACTGTCAATAAAAGGAATGTAGAAATGTATGAAAAAAGTATAGAAAAGTAGAATTGATAAACCAAAAATGTGTTGAATAATAAATGGCTCTCTAAATAATGGTATGTACTAAAGCAGTTGTTTTTGTTTGTTTGTTTGTTTGTTGTTGTTGTTTGTTTGTTTGTTTGTTTTTAAAGATTTTGGTCATAGGGTACATAGACTCCTGGAAAGAAACAGAGAGAGACAATGAAAGGGAAAGTGAGAAATCAACCCCTGGGAGGAAGGTCTATGCCATAATCATCCTTCTCCATTCTCCTCCTGGGATTTTAAACATGAGTAAACATGTGCCGGGTGTGTAATTTTTTTTTTTGAGAAGTTTTTTGTTTGTTTGTTTTTGTTTTTTTGTTGTTGTTTTGTTTTGTTTTTGTTTTTGCTATAGGACACGTACGCTCGCCAGACAGAGACAGACAGAAAGACAGAAAACGAGAAATCATCCCCAGGGGCTGGCCACGCCACAATCCATTCTCCTCTCGGGATCTTGGGCACACACGCACACACGCCTGGTGTGAATTTAAGCCACCAGGTTCGGGACTCGAACCACGGTCAACTGCATGGGAGTTCAGCAACAAAGCCATTACAATCACTGCTGGTCCCAGCCGGGTTTAATTTTTTAAGCCACTGTGTCCAGGACTTAAACCACATTTGGCCGTGTAGGAGTCCAGCACATGCAGTGATTTTTAAAAGTTACTATTCTCAAGTATACCAGGGATGCAAACCAAGTAGAGATTCCAAATCCACTTTAACCAGAGTAGTTCAAAAATCTTTAATGAAAAAGTTCAAAACCAGTCCAGCCACAATAACACAGGCTAAGATACTGTGCCCCACAGGATGAGAACACATAGGAGCTTAGGTTCGATTTCCTGTCCAACTTAAAGGCTGGGTACAGAACTGTACCCATAATCCTAGTGATTCAGGAAGGCTGAGGAAAGTGGATTGAAAGCTCAAGTTCTGCCTGGCCAAGATGGGGAGTCCCTGTTCGGAAAAGGGCCAAATATGGTGGTACCCACTTATAGTATAGTCCCAACTGGGAGGCTGAGGCAGGAGGAGAACATGGTTAGATTCTTTCTTAAAAAAAATTCAAAATTGCAATGTTTTGGGCATCCTCTCCTGGTATCTACTAAGGAACGATGAAATCAGGGTTTCAGGCCTTATCCAAGGCCCAATTCTAGCTGGTGACCTTAATCTAAGTCTGATTTTCCTTACTTATAAATGCAGGTAAATATCTACCATGCAATGCTGTGGACAGATTAAATAAAATAACCTACATAAAGATACTACTACAATGCTCGGCACATATTACTTTTAAAAAAGTGCTATTATTATATTATCCAGCAGTCTTTTGGAATTATAAAGTCCAAATGAAAGAAAAATTAAATTATAAAAACTCAAGAAAAATCAAGGACCAGCAGATGGTATAATAGTTATGTTATTGGACTCCCATGTAGTCAAGCATGGTTCAAGTCCCAGACCTAGAGACTTAAAACTCATGCTCGGTGCATGTGCATGCATGCCCAAAATCCTGAGAGGAGAACAGATGAAAAGGGATTGTGGTGTGGCCATCCCCCCTGGGGGATGATTTCTCACTTTCTATCTCTCTATCTCTGTCTCTCTAGCGAGCGCACGTGCCCTATAGCAAAAAAAAAAAAAAAAAAAAAGAGTGACATCTCTGTGTGCAAATGGTACTGACATGTGTATAAGTCTCTCTCCTCATATCCTGAATTTCGACCTGGGATGACTGCGGAGCAGAAGGCATGTTTTCTGGGAAGATCTAAACCGACTAAACCCCACCTATCCCCTGCCCTCTGTCCTTCTCCCAAGTGGTAAAACATTACCTGGGTACATGGTGATCCCTACCCTGGGACCCTGAATTATGACTTAACTAACAGTAAAATTTCATTGGAAAAAAAAAATCACAAATTCAAAATCAAAGGTAAGAGATAATGAAAAACAGCTGAAAGGGTAAGTCACACAAGAGAGTCAGGGAACAGGCCCAATCTAAGAGACAAATGGGGTAGGGGAAAAAAAAGAATAAAGCAAGTGAGTAGGAGAAATAAAGATGAATGCTTTGAAACTGGTAGAAGGGAGAATTCATAAATCAAGACCAGGGGGTAAAGAAAGACCAAATCCTAGAGTATTTGTAAAGGAATAAGATATATGAATCAAATTAAGTATTCCCAGGATGACAACTACAAACCCCAAAAAACGCAATGGGTATCAGAAACGAGACTCAGGATGTAGTCTTTAGAGGCCCTATCACCAGGTTTCTACAGTGCCACTAAGTATTAGGAAGATAGCTTCTCATTTATTAAGAATATTTCTTCTGACTTTGTTTACCTTTTTTTTTTTTTTTTTGAGAGGTTTTCGCTAGAGAGCACGTGCGCTCACCAGAAAGACAGAGACAGAGATAGAAAGCAAGAAATCACCTCCCGGGGGGATGGCCACGCCACAATCCCTTTTCCTCCATTCTCCTCTTGGGATCTTGGGCACGCACGCACACGCGCCTGGCGTGAATTTAAGCTGCCGGGTCCAGGACTTGAACCACGGTCAACCAAATGGGAGTCCAGTGACATAGCCATTACACTAACTGCTGGTCCCAACTCTTCGTTTACCTTATAGAATATAGTCTTCTCTAAGTCTCAGGTTCTTCAACATGATGAGATGGTAAAATGAGATAATTTTTAAGTTCTTTTCCAGCTTTATCATTCTAGAGGAAAAAACAATCTACATTATCATTAACATGAGACATAGGTGAGTCTCATGTACCAATAGGGAAGTAGAAACAAAAAATACAGAAAAATAAACCACTTGAGCACATAAAATGCACCAACACATGTTCTTCTCTTTACAGTATTATGAGAACGATGCATCTTTCTCTCTTTTATTAAAAGAATTATTTTTTATTTAACTTTATTTATTTATTCATTTGTTTAATTCAGTTTGATTTTTAAGGGACAGAGACAGAAAGAGAGAGAGAGAGAGAGAAAGTGATAAAGCAAGTTTACAGGTCCAGGACTCGAACGCAGTCCATCCTGTGGGAATCCAGCACCTTTAACCACCCACCACGCCACCGGCCAGCCCTCAAGAATGATGCATCTTTCTAAAGAACTTCCTTTTGCAGGATAACCAGTTAGCCTAAATCAAAAAGACCAAAGCATCTACTTAAAAAGGATAAGATTACTAACAACTACACATTTTCTGATGAACAGATTTCTCCTTTATTTTTGCTTGTTTTTTTTCCCCAATTCTTCCACTTTGAAAAAGTTGTTCTGACAAAGTGAAAAGCTGAACTCTAATTAAACTTAGCTGGAACATATATAATTATTAAAAGTCTAGTATGTTTATGCATTTGTACAAAGAATATTGGTGTACTTAAAGTTCAAATTTTAGCTTAAGGAAGCAACTAAGATACATGCCAACAATTAATATTACTGTAATTTTGTACTCCAGGTTAATGCTCCCAAATAATCTGGTAAGAGCAGTTTCCAAATTCTCTTTATTCGTGTTATAGTCTAATTTATCTGTCTCCTAAAGCCAAAACAATCTTGACTATATTCGATAAGTAGCCTTCTATCTCCTCTTCCTACTGTGTATCCATCAACCTATCATCTATCAATCAAAAGTTTTCCCAATCTTCTACCGTGTATCATAGTTTCCACTTCAATTCTCAAGTTTCCTTCCCTGTTTTTTTCCAATCACTCTCACTATCCCTCTACATCACTGTTTTAATTTACAAGGTTCTCTCTCTTTGTTCCTAAGACCTATTTTCTCTTAAACATTTTCTTAAATTTATTTTATTTTTACTTATTTATTGTTATTCTTCCATTTGACCAGAGAGAGACAGAGAAAGAGAGGGAGAGGGAGAAAGCAAGCCATCATCAGGTCTGGGACCATAGTCAGCCATACAGTGCCTTAACCACCCTGCCACCTGCTGGCCTCCAAGATTTTTTTTGAGAGATTTTTGTTATAGGGTATGTGCGCTTGCTGGAGAAACAGGGAGAGACAGAGAGACAGAAAGCAAGAAATCATTCTCCAGGGGAATGGCCACGCTACAATCCCTTCTCCATTCTCCTCTCGGGATCTTGGGCATGCACACACACGCCCAGCGTGAGTTTTAAGCCACCAGGTCCAGAACTTGAACCACGGTCAACTACGTGGGAGTCCAGTGACATAACCATTATGCCATCAGATGGTCCCTCTAAGCCCTATTTTTAACAATAGTGCAACTCCAATCCTCATCTCCTTTTTGATCAGTTTTCAAATTTCCTAGGAACTTAAAATTTCTCTTTTGTAGTCTGTTTCCCCAGATCATCTACCAACCCATCTCTAGAATACCAAATACATACTCTTGTGTACTTCATACCTTTTGCACTTTACAATCACTAAACTCCAGAATCCTGCCTGATAATATAAATCGCTCAAAACCAAATACCTATCCAATTCTCTCAGCTTTCCAGCAATTTCCTCTCCCATGTTTTCTTTTCTATGGCCAAGGATCTCCTAACCTGGCACAAGTCATTCAATCCCAAAATTGAATGACCTAAAATTCCAAAGCCTGTCTCTTCAACAGCTCTCCTCCCTGTCCAGCAAACTGTTTCACCCAAAGCATGTTATTTGACAAGACCACTCCCAGTACTTCACAAATTCTGCCTCTTACACCAGAGCACAACTGCCTTCAGGCCTATTTGCCCGGCAAAAATCAACTGTACAAGTTTTCTCTTAAAGCTTCTTAGACCCTACCTCTGAAGCACTTCCATTCACCAAAACCTATTCCTAGTCATTTCTCAGTTTCTAAAGCCTGTAATTACTTCTCTGAACGCCTCCCTCCTCTCTCTCATCACTCCCGGGCTTTCTCCCCACGCTTTGTCAGTTCTCCCCTAAAAAAACCAATCTCTTAGTCACCGCAGTCCCACCTCCCTGAATTTGCTTCTGACACCTCTAGGAACTCCCTCTACAATCTTTTGGTCCCTTGTTTCCTCACCCCGGCCTCAACTTGTTCTAATATCTAGTTCTCACGATTTACTCCTCCCAAATCTTTCTCCCAGTTTTTCCCTTTAACTTTTCTCCCAGTCATTCTCCATTTCCCTCAACACTCCCTGGCAGATTTGTCCCCCACCTTGTCATCATTCTACTCCCTTTCCCTCAAATCCTTTTCATTCCTTCTTCTGGCGGTGCCTCCCACGTCCCTTAAATTATTCTATCTCCCCAGGCTTTGCTTCATTTCCTTTTCCCTTCAACAATGTTATTTGTCCTCCAATTTCCATTGACTTGGCGCCTCCCCTAGTCCTCAAATCAGCCTGCTACTCCGTCTAAACGTCTCCAGGCCGCCGCCAATATTTCCCATCGTTAGCCTCCCTGCCCGTGCCGCTCTAAACGCCAGAGATACCAGGCCAGGCCTGCCTCTAGGGAGCAGGGGTACGGATCACGTACCCCATTCGCATCTTGGATCCGCTCTGACTGCCCCCGCTGCCGGGTACAGGAGGGCGAGAGGGCAGGCGACCGAGGTGCATGCTTTTCTCGAGGGCCGACATCAAGGGAAGGCCGCACGTAGTCACACAGTAGCCCAAGCTTCGTCCCACGCTAAGTGCGGCCCAACCGATCACAGCCAGCACCCCTAACGACGCCCAGTCGCCTCTGGACAGCACCCAGCTCCCGGCAGCACCGCCTACCGCCCACCGGCTCCGCAAGCCCCACCCCCTCGCCTA
>NW_006159505.1:3377486-3385344 GCF_000334495.1 Tupaia belangeri chinensis | reverse complement strand
CCCCCCAAAGCCCCACCCCTTCGCCTAAGCGCTTCCACCGGAAGTGCGCAACAGCCACCCACAAAGGAAGCTGGGTAACGGAGTCTGCGGACCCCGCAGGCCCCGGCGGAGAACCCAACAGTCCTCGACGGAAAGAGCGGCGCTCCTACGGGCAATGCACGCTGGGCAATGCAGTCCTCAAAGGGCGTATCCCTCTGCGCTTGCGCAGCTGGAGAAGCTCGCGTCCAACCCCACAGAGGTAGCGGGGCAAAGCATCCTGGGTGTTGTAGTCCACCGGCGGGGAGGCGTCTCGGCGCCTTTTCTTCGCACTGCTTTCCAGAGACTGTTAGAGGAAGAGCTGCGTCTTCCGCCTCCCAGGCTGCCCAGCGGCGCCGGTTGCCCAGGAACAGAGGCGCCATGGGAAGGGATGGCGGGAGGGTACGGGCTAGGTGCTGGGTCCGGAACTAAGTTGGTGAAGAAGAGCTCGGGCTCGTCATGAAACAACGAAAAGCCCAGGGGGGCGGCCGGGGGCGCAAGAAGAGAGGTAACCTGCCCGATCAGAGGTTAAGGAGAGCGTAATAGAGCGGGAATAATGGGGAGCCGGTAAAGAACTCTTGTGAGAACCCCCTTTCCGCTGGTAAAAAAAAAAGGGGGGGGGATGAAAGAGAGAGAATAACCAGGGTACTATTGTAGTAAATTAAAAGAGAGGGCCCTCCAGAGGATCTAAAGGAACGAGGGGCTGGAATGGGGAGATGGGACAAAAGGGATGGTAAATGAGGCGAGATCGGGGACAAAAGGCTACGAGGTAGGACCATTCTAGAGGAGAACAAAATAACTGTAGCAGTGTTTTTGGTAATAAAGGTAGGAATGTTTGTGTCCGTGCCTGTTTGTAGCACAGGGGATGGAAATAATAATAATAATAATAATAATAGCGAGAGAGTAGGGTATTCATGATTATTAATGATTGTAATGGGCCATATCAGTTTTATTCATTACTGAACTCCTAAGGACTAGCACAGAGCAAGACTCATAAATGTTCGTTGACTGAATGAAGCATGAGGCAGTTAATCATGAAGCATGAGGGGCTGCTAGCAGGATTTAGCAAAGATAATTGCGGGTCATAGAGAAAAAGTGGGGATGACAAGGTGTGGTAGGACTGGAGGGGGGGTTAAGGACATGAGATGGTCAAAGAGTGGATAGCAGGTGGCCCTCATCAGGTTAGGAGAAAGGAACTGGCCAAAAGAGTAGGGAATATGAACTGTAGTGAGAACAGTCACCCTAGTAACCCAGGGCAGATGAGGAAACTGGAAATTCAATCTCTGCAGGTCAGCCTCCAAGGAGAAAAAGACAGAAAAGGACATTCATGGGGTGACCCCACCGTTACAGGCTCTTTAGTGAGAAAAGAGGTATTGAGATACTGATAGTACATAAGACCATTGGATTAAGGACTGAATCTACAATCTGAGAACAAGTCTTATCCAAGCTGTTTAAAGATCACGAAGGTTTTGAGATATCTTTCCTGTCAAGACGGGTGGAGAATCTGAGGCTGAAACAATGCTGTTCCTCTCTGTGTCAAACCAGTCAAGCATATTTGACTGTTAGGAGGAAAGCCAAAGTAGAGATAATGTAACAGTGTAGAAGAGAATGTTCTCCCTTGTGCACATACAGTAATGCTCATGCACACACCTGAGTGCAATTTCTGTACTGAAACTAATTAACCATAAAGATTATAGTGGGTCTTTTAGAAGGCAAAGAGTATGTTAACTTTGGAAGTACAAAGATTTAGTTGTAAAGATTTCTGATCTGATAGATTCCAGTATATTTGCTTCTTGTGAAGCATAACCACTCCCCAAAGTCCAATAAATAATCAAGCCAATAAATATTTAGGACCTAACACTGCTAACAAATAGTGGCAGAATCTGAAGACGATCGTCTTTGCCCTCACAGACTGTAAAATCAGGACAGGAAAGAAAAGACAGACAGTTGAAGATGGTCCTCAGAACTAGCTAGCGGCATGGTGGTAAAGATGGCTGTTAACACATGACTGTTAATACATGGCCGATAGCACAGTTTGAGTCCCAGACCCAGTGGCTTGAAAAACATGCCAGGCACACGTGCATGCGCACCTAAAATTCTAAAAGGAGGGAGGAATGGAGAAGGAATTGAGGTGTGGTTTCCCCCTGGAGGGTGCTTTCTCACTCTCCATCCAGGTAACACATACATACTACAGGAAAAATATCTTAGAAAAAATTTCACCTACTTCTGAAATTTTAAGAACTTATCTGCTTTTACCACTATATTTTTATTTTTTTAAATAGTATGTTTTAAGTAAAGAGGAGTTTGTATTAGCGTGTCTTAGCTGGTATGTTCTTTACTTAGAATCACTTGAGTCAAACCCTAAATACAAATTAGTTATTATTATAGTGACTTAAGTGACCAGATAGCTTGTTCTCTGGTCTACGTGCTAGTTATTTCTTATGTATTGAAATAGGTAGGATAGGGACCAGCAGTTAGGGTAATGTCTATGTCACTGAACTCCCATTTGGTCAACCATGGTTCGAATCCCGGACCCAGTGGCTTAAACTCACGTTGGGTGCGTATGCTTGCGTGCCCAAGATCCCGAGAGGAGAATGGAGGAGAAGGGATTGCAGCATGGCCATCCCCCCTAGGGGATGATTTCTCATTTTCTGTCTCTCCGTCTCTCTCTGTCTTTCTGGCGAGCACACGCATCCTATAGCAAAAACCTTTCAAAAAATAGAAATAGGTAGGATAAACCTTGTCTCTATATAGACATTAAAATGTTCCGTTATTCCAAAAGTAGATGATATGTTTTCTGTATTTAATCTAAATGTTAAACAGTTTTAAAACTTTTACCTACTTCATAAGGTAGAGCTAGGTCTCACCATGCTGCAGTTCTCGGTGTAGCCCTCCAGTCAGCCAGGACCACACACCTGGCATGTTAAGGTTGACCCAGGGGCCTTCCTCTATGGCTCTACTCTCATGCAGGGGCACCCATCACCTATACTACCAAAGCTGGGCATTAGTCTAAATTTGACTTGTTGTTTATCCATTTTTGGATTCCTCCACAGGTTTGAGTGACATTTCTCCATCTACAAGCCTTCCACCTCTGGTCGAAGGCCAGCTACGCTGCTTTCTAAAACTTACTGTTAGTAAAATAATATGGAAGATTGCAAAGCCTCCTACTTGTGTTCTTGTCCGAGTGAGATGGTGGGGAGAAACATCCGATGGAACCCTCTTTTGTCCCAGAGATGCATTGCAGACTGAACCAAAAGCTGTGAGAACAACTACACGTTATGCTATTCGCTGTGGTCCAAAGCAATTTACCTCTTATCTGACAGGTATGTTTTTATCATTTTATCTGTAGACGTAACAGGAAGCATGTACTTAGGTTGTCATCGACAGGTATTATTGTGTGCCTAGTATCAATGGACATGATTAATTATTCAGGAGTCAAAGAGATTTTGTAATACTGCCATTTATTGAGCAAATACTATGTAGTAACATTTGGTACATATTACTTCTAGTTCTTAAAATAACTTTGCAAGATAGATATTTTGTCTGTTTTATAGACAGTGAGACTTAGGTTTAGAAAGATGTAAATACGTCTAAGGTCACATAATTGGTTAATGGCAAACTAGAATTTGGGCCCCCTTGTTTCTAACACTAAGCTTGACTGCACCGTGCTTCAGTAATAACTATATGTCTCTGCACTGAACCCTACATTATATGCTTGAGGAAGAGAATATAAATGTTAAGTAGACTAATAACACAGGGTAACATACGCTATTGCTAAATGAGTGGCTTAAGGAGTTAGTAATAATATAGGTTTTTAGAGATTGAAAAGTTTTCTCTGTAGGGATCCAAAAGCCATTTCTGTATAAGGAGGGCATTATAAAGATACTGTGTTATGTCTTCATTAAACTCAGGCTTTCACATAAACATATTTTGGTTGGTGGAGTTAATTTTTCCAATCAGTCCATTTCAAGTTGAAATAAAAATATCGCATTTATCACATAAACATTGTTCAGCTAAGGATATTGGAGAGTGAGAGGTGAATTAAAGATGAACTTGTCCTCAATGCAGCCATGATACTATGTGCTAGTTGTAGCTGCTTAGCCAACTGAAGTTATATGGGAGGCCTGGGTTCAGTTCCTGCCTACCCTAAAAGCTAGGCACAGTGGTACACACCTGTAGTCCTATCTGCTCAGGAGACTGAGGCAGGAGGATCACAAGGTCATGGCTAGTGTGGGCAACATGGCAATACCCTATCTGAAAGAGCCACATGATGGTACATTCCTGTGGCCCAGCTTCTCACCAGATTGAAACAGAAGGACCAGAGCATAGATGCTTTCTTAAATTAAAAAAGAAAAAGTAAAAGAAAAACAAAGATTTTTGAAATGCCAAAATGTAAAGGACCAAAAAATGCTGCAATTTGGTCATTTGAAAACTAGCAAATACTTAGCATGTGCTAGTTAATCAGGATGGTATTTAATGCTAATTTGACAAAGGAACTCAGTTATAATAATAGATCAAATTTGTTGCCTTTTTTAACATTTATTTTATTTTATTTATTACTTTTTTACATTTGCTATCTGGTGTGTGTGTGCTCACAGAGAGAGGGAGAGAAGAGAAAGTGAGAAAGCAAGCCAGGGACACAAAGAGCGGTCTGCTATGTAGAATTCCAGCACCTCAGACACCACGCCACCTGCTGGCCTCAAATTTGTTACTTTTATATTTCTAAACCAAAGCCCAAGTTTCTTGGCAAATCATTTATTTTTTTTAAGACTTATTTATTATTATTATTATTATTATTTTATTTGCTATAGGACTTGTATGCTCACTAGAGAGAGAAAAAGTGAGAAAGCAAACCACCAGGTCTGGGACTCAAACCACAGTTGGCCATGTGGGATTTCAGCACCTTAACCACCAAGCCACCAGTTAGTCCCTTGACAGATCACTAGCAATACTCTTCTAAAAGTGTTTCTCTTTCTCTTCCACCCCATGGCCCGATGTTTAATGGAGCCAGATCCCACATGACCAACTGTGTAGTTTTGAGTCCCAGCCCTGGCAGCTTGAAAAACACTAGGTATGTGTGTATGCAGATCCAAAATCCCAATGGTGTAGAGAAATGGAAAAGGTATGATATGACCATGCCCTGTTGGGGATGCTCTCTCCTTGTCCCTTTCTAATGAGTGCATGTGCCCTCTGGCAAATTTAAAATACAAATAAATAAAATTTTTTTTTCTTTTTTTAAAAAATGTTTTCTTTTAATGTGCTCGAAGGTACCTGCACTCACCAGAAAGCAACAGCAACAGAGAGAGAGAATAAGAAAGCACCACCCTTGGGAGATGGTCACACCATGATTCCTTCTCCTCCACTTCTGCTTTTGGATTTTGGGTATACACACACACCTGGCATGTTTTTCAAGCTGCTAGGTCCAGAACTCTAACCATGCATTCAGTCATCACGCTACTGGCTAGCCCTTTATTTAAATTAAAAAACAAATTTGTACTGCCAAAGGGTGCATGCACTCATTAGAGAGAGAAAAAGCATTCCATAGTGGCCCAAAGAACCACAATTCCTCTTCCTACACTTCTTCCCATAAGGATTTTGGACAGGCATGCATACACATGCATTCAGCATATTTTTCAGGCCACCAGGGCCAGATTCAAATGTGAGATCTGGCTTCCAGTGCATAGCACTTAACCATTCCTCTGCAGGGCAGGCCCAAAGGGGTTTTTCTTATCAAATACTTAGTTACTAGATTTTTTTTTTTAGGTTGTGCCGTAGGGCACATACACTCTCTGGAGAGAGACAGAGAGAGGGAAAGTGAGAAATCATCTCCTGGGGAGATTGCCCACATTACAATCCCTTTTCCTCTATCCTTCTCCTTAGATGTCCAGTGCCTTAACAACCCCACCACCTTCCAGCCCCACTCACTATTTTTATTCAGTGTAATCTTTTTCTCAGGATGAGATATTTGTCATTCTTTTCTAAAACATCATTATTTTGATCTTGGGTTCATACTCCTCTGTCTTCAGGATGGTATGGTAAGTGCTTGGTTTATTTGAAATTAAAATAATTAAATGAAACTTCTCAGCGTATGTCCCTCTGCCCATTCTCCTTACCCACCCAAGAATTAAAAGTAAATGAAAACTGAGTATGTTGCCATTGTTTCTGATTAGATATGGCTGTGCTGGTTCTGGAAGTAATCACCAAACTTGATCATCTTCCAATTGGCAGAGTTCAGATCAGTGGACTAGCCCAGCTTTCTCCAACCCATCAAATAAATGGATTTTTTACCATTGTTTCACCAACATCTAAGAAACTCGGAGAACTGCAGGTAAAAATATTTTAATTCTTTGCTGCATAGAACAGAATATTTGGGGCAGAAATAGTTGAGTCTATTTGCAGAATGGATAGGTACATGACTCCTACATTTCATACTGTTTCTCACTTTATTCCTTTGATCATGTTTTCACTCGTAGACATTAACCTGTATCTGTTTCCCTCTTACTCAAAGCCACTTAGTGCTTTACTTTCCATCTCTAATTCTAAGAATCCTTTACAGTTCTCACTGCACTCATTCTTCTCTACACTCTTTATTAAATGCATAAATTAATTACACAAGATTGTTTATTGGTAGACTCCTTTTAATTCCCCTGACCTTTAGTTCTGGATTCCCTGAGAGGCAAGACTGAATTTTCCACTTTCTTTGTTTCTCCCACAGTTCCTAATATAGTGCCAAGCAATAATTGCTTATTTGACTTGTGTAAGTGGTATCTTTGAGGTATTCATTCATTGAATAAGCTTACATTTTTTAAAAGAATTATTTTATTTAACTTTATTATTATTATTATCATTATTATTATTTTCCAGTTCAATCAGAGAGAGACAGAGAGAGAGAGAGGAAATGAGAAAGGAAGCCACCAGGTCCGAGACGTGAACCATGGTCGGCCATGTGGGAGTCCAGTGCCTTTAACCACCATGCCACTTGCTGGCCCAAGCTTACATTTTTTGATACACTATTATATACCACTAACTTAGGATATAACAATAAGAGATGGTCCTTTCATTTGGTTTTTTAGAACACAGTGTGATACATATTAAACTGAAGCTAAGCAAATCCCCAGTAGGATGTGGTCACCCTACAATCCTTTAGTCTCCATTTCTCCATGCAAACAGGACTTTGGCCATGGATGCATGTACATCCAACATGATTTCCATGCTACCAGGGCCAAGATTTGAATTGTAGTTAGCTTGGTGTGACCTGACTTTCTATTCTAAGCCCTTAACTACTGTGCTACAGAACTGGCCATGTTTTATTTTCTTGATGATGTCTTTTGACAAGCGCAAGTTTTTCTTTTTTCACTTTGTGCTATAGGGCACATGTGCTCACCAGAGACAGAGTGAGAGGAAAAGTGAGAAATTACCCCTCAGAGGGGATGGCCACACCAGTCCCTTTTCATTCATTCTCCTTTTGGGGTTTGGACACACACACTCACATATCCAGTCTGTTATTATCTTCCAAGCTACCAGGTTTAGGACTTGAACTGTGCACTCTGCAATGTGGGATCCAGCTGCCTTAGCCGCCGAGGTAAAATCTGCATTTTTATGGTTTGTACTTTTGTATTGTAGCAAAGGAATCTTTATCTAATCCAAGGTTGCAAATATTTTTTTCCAGTGTTTTCCTCTAAAGTTTTTATAATTTTAGCTTCTACATGTTTAACTCATGTCTGGTTAATGTTATATATAGCATGAAGTCATGTCAGGCTTTATTTTTTTTCCTGTACTTGTATCCACTTGTTCTATCACCATTTTTTTTAATAAATAATTATTTAATTTTAATTTTTTTATG
>NW_006159505.1:3376791-3377455 GCF_000334495.1 Tupaia belangeri chinensis | reverse complement strand
TTTTTATTTATTTATTTATTTATTTTAATTTGTTATAGGGCATGTTCTCTCACCAGAAAAAGGGAAAGTGAGAAAGCAAGTTGCTGGGTTCAGGACTTGAACTGCGGTCAGCCATGTGGGAGTCCAGCATCTTAACCACCACACCACTTGCTGGTCTATCACCACTTTTTAAAGATTGTTTATTTATTTCAAGAAAGAGACAAATACCCCAATACCACCATCTACCATCATTTCAGCCTACCTGGATTACAGGCACACACATAGGTCTAACATGTTCTGGGAGGTCCCAGCCCAAGACCTTTCCCATGTGGATCCAGTTGCATTACAACTATGCCACCACTGGCCCCTTTATCATCATTTCTTGAAAAGATTATCTTTTATGTTGGAATTTTATAAAGTCAATCAATTATATATGTGCAGGTTTATTTTTGGACTCTGTTCTATCAATCTGTGTTTCTGCCTATGTCACTGTTACTGAAGCTTTATTGTAAATCTTAAAATCAATCTGGAGTTCTCTATGTTGTTTTAGAAAATTATTTTATCTAATTTAGATAAATTTCTATGCAAATGTTAGAACCAGCATATCAATTTCCACAGAAAATTGCTGCTGAGATTTTTTTTTTTAATTTGCCATATGACACATGTACTTACTGGAGAGGGAAAG
>NW_006159505.1:3332438-3376720 GCF_000334495.1 Tupaia belangeri chinensis | reverse complement strand
TGGTTGGTGTTCGCGCCCCTCTCCCCCCCCCCCGCCACACACACACACACACACACATACACACACTTGCCTAACGTGTTTATCAAGCTGCCGGATCCAGGACTCAGAGGATGCAGTCGGCCATGTGCGATCCAGCTTCCTCAACTGCCACACCACCAGCTGGACTGAGCCTCTTATTTTTTAAGTTTTTTTTTTTTTTTCCATGAGTGGTAGAGCTAGAGAGACAGAGACAGGAAGACAGCACCCCCAACAGGATCGTGACATCCCAGTCCACCTGAAATAATGGGTACACATGTGCCTTGCATATGCATTGTGGTCTCTGGATGTAAACCCTCTCATGTCACAGAGTGTATCACGTTTTACCATTGTCATAGTCTATCTCTGCCTGCTGAAATTTCTGTTGATGGTGTAGAATTTGCAAAACAAACCAGAATTGACCTCTTAGGGCTAGCAGATGGTGTAATGGTTAAGACTTTGGACTCCCATGTGACGATGACAGTTTGAGTCCCGGACCCAACAGCATGAAACTCACACCAGGTGCACATGCCCATGTACCCAAAATCCCAGGACAATAGAGAAGGGATTGCAGCATGGCCATCCTCCTTGGGGGTGATTTCTTGCTTTCTCTCTGTGTGTCTCTCTGTCTCTCTAGCAAGTGCAAGTGCCTTAGAGCAAAAATCTCCCTTAAAAAAAGAAAAAAGGAAAAAAAACAGAATTGACCTCTTTGGGGGAAATTTTTATTTATTTATTTAATTCCTTTTTTTTTTTTTTTTTCAATTTCGCCAGAGAGAGGAATGGAAAGCAAGAAAGCAAACTGCCAGGTCTGGGACTTGAACCAAGGTTGACCATGTGGGAATCCAGCACCTTTAACCATCACGCCACCTGCCGGCCCCCACAATTCACCTCTTAACAGTACTGAGTCTTTTTTTTTTTTTAACTATTTTATTTAACTTTATTTATTTATTTATTTTAATTTGACCAGAGAGGGACAGAGTGAGAGAGAAGAAGTAAGAAAACAAGTTGCCAGGTCCAGGACTTGAACCACAGTCAGCCATATGAAAGTCCAACGCCTTTTAACCACCATGCCACCTGCTGACCCCAACAGTATTGAATCTTCTGATATACATGAGCGTGATTTCTCTATTTACTTAGATCTTCAATTTCTCTTTGCAGTCTTTTGTAGTTTGCAGCATGTAGGTCTTACTTTTTTTTTTTTTTTTAATTTACCCCAAAGTAATAATGCTTTTTGTTGACTTTGTAGGATTTTCTAATAGATAGTTATATCATCTGTAGATAAAGATAGCTTTACTTCTTTTCAAATCTGTGTGTGTTTTATTTCTATTTTCTGTCTTATGGCATTAAGATCTCTAGTATAATATTGAATAGAAAACACTTCCTTACCGTGTTCCCTTTATTAGGTGGAAGAATTTGGTCTTTCTCTGTTGAATGTGGTGTTAGATATACGGTTTTTTTTAGAGATGCCCTCTGTCAGTGAGAAAGATACTCCTTTTCCCAAGTTCTCCAAGAGATTATATTGTGAATGTGTATTCAGTTTTATCAAATATTATTTTCTATATGAAGATAGTCCTTTGGGTTTTTGCCTATGGTCTGTTACTATGACTTATTACAGTGGTTCATTTCTGAAAAGTAAACCTGTCCTTGTTCCTGGATAAATTCTGGGGGTTCATGCTGTATTAGTCATTTTACACTTGTAACTAGAGGTGATTTAATATTTTACTGAGGATTTTTATATCTTCATTCAAGAGGGATCTTGGTCTGTAGTTTTTTTTTTGTTTTTTTTTGTTTTTTCACTATAGGGCGCATGCACTCGCCAGACAGACAGAGAGAGACATAGAGACAGAAAGCGAGAAATCACCCCCCAGGGGGGATGGTCACGCCACAATCCCTTCTCCTCCATTCTCCTCTCGGGATCTTGGGCACGCACGCACATGCGCCTGGCGTGAGTTTTAAGCCACCGGGTTCGGGACACGAACCGCGGTCGACTACATGGGAGTCCAGTGACATAGCCGTTACGCTAACTGCTGGTTCCTGGTCTGTAGTATTTTTTTGTCTTTGGTTTGGATGTTAAGATAACGTTGGCATCGTAAAATGATATGTGAAAAGTTTCTTTTCTATTTTTTGGAAGAATTTGGGTAGAATTGATTAAATGTTTGGTAGAATTTGCTGGTGAAGATAATGAGTCCCAGATTTTTCTTTGTTAGGGTTGTTTCTACTTACAACTTCAATTTTTTTAGTGGCTATTTAGGTAATATTTCTTTATAAGTGAACTTTGTTAGTATGGTTTTCAAATAATTTATGCATTTATCTCAATTGTTGAATTTATTGATACAAAGTTGTCCATAGCATTTCTTTTTTCTTCAGATGTGAAAAGCATTTGTAGTGATAATCTTTCACTTCTCTTATTGGTAATTTATGTCTTTTTTCCTTTTTTTCGGGTCACACTGGATAGAAGCTTAACAATTTTATTAAGCTTATCAAAGATCCAGAGTGTGATTTCATGAGACTCCAAATTCAAGTGTCTTCCACTGCCTTCTATTTCTTTTACCCAGCTACAGAGTTTGTTTTTTCCCAGTTCTTTTTTCTCTATTTTATTTCTAGTTTCTATTGCTATATATAAAAATTCACTGGCCTTTTTATGCAGTATCTATTCTGTTTTTAATCTCATCAGCCAGATTTTTACTTTAAATAGTGTTTTTCATCTCTAAAACTACATTACTTTTCTTTTTTTTTTTTAAGTTTGCTGTATGGAACGTGCACTCAACAGAAACAGAGCAAGTGTGAAATCATCCCCAGGAGGGATGACCATGCCACAGTCTTTTCTCTTCCATTCCTTTAGGATTTTGAGCATGGCACACACATACCTAGCGAGAAGCAGGCAGGTCCAAGACCACATAACCTGCCATGTGAGATCTAGCTGCCTTGACTTCCGTGCCATCTGCTGGCCCTACATTGTATTTTTTCCTCTGTATACAATCATATTTTCTTTAATATTCTTAAGCATTTGAAGCATCTGTATAATAGCTGCTTTAAAGTTTTGTCTGCTAATTTGATCATTTCTGACATTTTGGGTCTGTTACTATTGATTAACCCTTTACCAGGCTACAGGGCTTTTTCATGCTTCAAATATTTTCAAGTGCCTACTGGATAATGTGTTTTACATGTTTCGTATTTTATTTTATTTATAGAATTTTGGGTCTGACCAATAGTTTGAAAATACTTCCCATTCTCATAAATATAGGAGTTGCCAAATTATAAAAACCTAATGTGGAACTTCTTGAATCCTGATTCATACAAACCAATTATAATATATTAGAGACAGAGAAATTAAAATGTTGATTCAGTTTTTTATCATCTTAAAAATTTTTATTACTTTTTAGATGTGATAATGATATTATGTTCTTTTTTTAAAAAATGAGTTTTCAATCCAGCCTCTGTGGTAGACTGTAACATACTTGACTGCAGAGCTGGAAACCACATGACAACTGTGGTTAAAATTTCTGGCTCATGGAGCCAGCAGGTGACATGCTGGTTAAGGTGCTGGACTCTCCATGGCCTACCACAATTCAAATCCCAGACCTGGCAGGTTGAAAATCATGCCAGGCACATGTGCATATATACCCAAAATCCCAAGAAGAGAATAGATTATAACATGGCCATCCCCTCAGAGGATGATTTCTCACTTTCCTTCTTACAGTCTCTCTTTGTCTCTCTCCAGCGAGTTCATTAGCCCTATGGCAAAAACCTAAAAAATAAAAATAAAAAATTTCTGACTTAGTTGGCCTGGAAACATGCTAGGTATGTACACACAACCCAGGATCCTGACAGCTGAGAGAAAAAGACTCTCAACAGGACTCTACCATGTCACAATCCTCCATCCCCAGCCCAGCTCCCCAGGATCCTGGGTGCCACCCAGGGACCTGCACCTGCTGTCAGCCATGTGACCTTCAGTACCACAGTCCAATATACTCCAGTACACCATAGATTGCTCCACTGAGGCTGGGCCTGGAGCTAAAGTCTTACTTGTATTAGGAAGTTACAAAGTAATGCATGAAAGCTGGGGGAAGAAATCAAGATAGAGGTCACATTCTTCAGAGCTATAGAAGTAAACACCACAGGAATTAGGTACAGGAGTTGAAAGTGATAGTTGCCTCAGAGGAGGGAGAAATGGGGGTCTATGTGAGGTTCCTGTTTTTTGGTAACAAAACCGTAAGACTGTTGGACGCTAAATTGTATGCATGTATTGTAACTAAAAATGACTTTTAAAAAAAGAAAGCATGTAGTGAACAATAGAACCTGAATTCTTGTCTTACCTCAGCTTTGCTGCTCCAGTGAGAGTATTGAGTTGACTAAGCATGAGATCTCCCCTAATAAGAGGGGTCAGCGAGGACAAAAGAGATGGTAGATTGGAAGATAATGGAAGAGAGGTGGCTTTAGAATATTGCTGTGAAGGGGAAGGTCAGATTTATTCAGACTGAGGAGTGAGGACCTCAGAAAAGATAGATATAATTTATTACAAGACCACTACAATCAAGCTGATTGAGGGAGAAGGTTTTATGTATTCCTTTATTAGTGTAGATTAGATATCCAAAAAAAAAAAGATTAAAATGGAAAGAACTCTCCCAAACTCATTCTGTGACACCCAAGACTACCCTGATATCAAAACCAGAGGTGCCACATAAAAAGAAAATCTACAAACTAATATCCCTGATGAATATAGATGTGAAAATCAACAGAATACTAATAGAACAACTGCAGCAGCACATCAGAAAGGGTATATGCCACGATGAGAGTTGTATTTTAATCCAGAGATACAAAGGTGGTTCAACATACACAGTGAGTTTCATACACCATGTCAACAAAATGAAAGAAAAAAACCCACATGATCATGTCAGTAGATGCAGAACAGGTTTAGAAGGAATGTACCAAAACACAATAAAATCCATATGCCAGACCCACCCCTAACATTATATTAAAATAGAAAATCTGAAATTTTGGGGGGGAGGGGAAAGATTTTTGCTATAGGGTACATGTGCTCGCCAGAAAGAGAGAGACAGACAAGAAAGCAAGAAATCACGCCCCCCCCCGGGGGGGTGGCCACACCGCAATCCCTTCTCCTCCATTCTCCTCTCGGGATCTTGGGCATGCACACACATGTGCCCAGCATGAGTTTAAGCCACCGGGTCCAGGACTCGAACCACGGTCAACTACTTAAGAATCCAGCAACATAGCCATTACGCTAACTGCTGGTCCAGAAAATCTGAACATTTTTTAAGAGCCAAAGAAGTAGAGTTTGACCACTTCTAGCATTCTTGTTCACCATAGTACTGGAGATCCTAACCAGGGCAGTAAGGCAAAAGAAAGACATGGGGCATCTAAATTGGAAAGGAAGAAATCAAACTGCCTGTTTGCAGCTGACATGATCTTATATATAGAAAAAACCTAGAGTCCACCAAAAAATTCCAATAAATTTAGTAAAGTTGCTGGATACAAAGTCAATATACAAACATCAGTAGTGTTTTTATACAACAATAATGAACTAGCTGAAAAGAACTTTAAAAAGCAGTCCCATTTGCAATAGCTACAAAGAAAATGCAGTAACTAGGAATAAATATAACAAAAGAGGTGAAAGAACTGTATAATGAAAACTATATAACACTTATGAAAAATATTGAATGAGACACTCTAAAAAAAAGGACATTAAGTATTCATGGATTGGAAAACTCAATATTGTTAAAATGTCAATAGTACTTAAAGCAACATACAGTTTTGATACAGTGCCTATCAAAATACCAGTGACATTTTTCACAGAAATAGAAAATCTCACATTTCTAGGAAGTCACAAAAGATTCCAAATAGCAAAGCAATTCTGAGCAAAAAGGATGAAGCCAGAGACATGATATTACTAGATTTCAAAATGCACTACAAAGCCACAGTAACCAAAGCAGCATGGTACTGGCAAAAAAGAAAAAAGATACATAGACCAATAGACCAGAATAGAAAACCAGAAATTAGTACACGTCACGTACAATCAGTTGATTTTCAACAAAGATGTCGTGAACGTCCATTGGTGGAAAGATAATCTCTTAAATAAATAGTGCTTGGAAAACTGGACATCCATATGCATAGTAATGAAATTAAACTGCTATCACTATGTACAAAAATCAACTCAAAGTCGATTAATTGGGGACCAGCAGATGTAATGGTTACATCGCTGGATTCCCGTGTTGTCAACCCCAGTTTGAGTCCCAGATCTGATGGCTTAAAACTCACATTGGATAGGTGTGCATGCATGTCCAAAATTCCAAGAGGAGAACGGAGAAGGGATTGTGCAATGGCCATCCCCCCGGGAGGTGATTTCTTGCTTTCCATCTCCGTCTCTCCAGCAAGTGTACACACCATATAGCAAAAATCTCTCTTTAAAAATAAAATAGATTAATTGGGGCTGGCAGGTGGTATGGAGGTAAAGGGCACTGGACTTCCACAAGGCCGACTACAGTTCAAGTTCTAGACCTGGTGGCTTGCTTTCTCAATTTCTCTCTCTCTCTCTGTCCTTCCCTGGCCAAATTAAAATGAATGAATAGTTAAATAAACTAATTCTTTTTTTAAAAATGGATTAATTGTACCCTGTTATATATTTTATGTCAATTGCTTTTAAAAGGTTAAAATATAACAGATGAGTCAAGTAGGCTAACTGTAAGAAAAATCAACAGTCAAAAATATAATCAGATTTTGGTTGATAGAAACAAAATTACATAGAGATAAGAATACATTCTGGACCAGCAGGTGGCCTAATGGTTATGTTGCTGGACTCCCATATAGTAGACTGTGGTTCAAGTCCTGGACCCAGCGGCTTAAAACTCATGCCGGTGTATGTGCATGTGAGTCCAAAATCCTGGGAGGAGAATGGAGGAAAAGGGATTCTGTGTGACCATCCCCTCAGGCAGTGATTTCTCATTTTCTGTCTTTCTGTCTCTGTCACTCTGGCAAACACAAGCACCCTATAGCAAATAAATAAATAAATAAATAAATAAATAATAATCTCTTTAAAAGAAAAGAATACATTCTGATACATAGGGTAACTATAATTGACAGCAATTTACTATGTAACTGAGACTAACTAAAAATGATTTTGGATGTTCTCAGCACAAAGTAATGATAAAGGTTTGGGATGATGAATATACTAACTACCCTAATTAATCATCTCACATTATTATCTTGTACTGAAAAATCACATAACCCATAATTATGTATTTTATGTCAATTTTTGAAAGGTTAAAAAATGTATTAATACAAGTACATTAACATGGGACCAGCAGTTAGCATAATAGCTATGTCACTGGACTCCCACATGGTCGACCACGGTTCGAGTCCTCAACCCGGTGGCTTAAACTCACGCCAGGCACATGTGCGTGCATGCCCAAGATCCCAAGAGGAGAATGGAGAAGAAGGGATTACGGCGTGGCCATCCCCTCTGTGGGATGATTTCTCACTCTCTGTCTTTCTGGCGAGCACACACACCCTATAGCAAAAACCTCTCAAGACCAAAAAAAGTACTTTAACAAAATATATTAATAAAAATATATTAAATGAGTCAAGCAGGCTACCTGTAAGAAAAATTAATAATCAGTTATAATCAGACTTTAAAAATCAGGCTCATGGCCTGGTGGTTGAGGTGGTTATATCCCAAATGACCAACCATACTGGCCAACCAGCTACTGTCCGGATTGAAGGGCATATAGATATAGCCTTTGGGCCCAACATCCCCAAAAAAGTGAGGGAGAAATAAAGGAAAAGGGATTGTGCCATGACCAGGCCCCATGGAGGGGGGGGTTTCTTGCTTCTCCCGTCTCTCTTTTTATGTGTCTTTTTTATTTCTCCAGGTTTTTTGGGTTTTTTTGTGTTTTTTTTTTTTTTAATACCCATTTATTCAGGTCATTTGTCCATTTTCAAATCAGGTAATTTGTTTGCTTTTTTTCCTGAGCTGCCTGAGATCCTTATATATTCTGGTTATTCTGTACATGCATCCTCTGGGAAATTAGGGAAAAAGAAGAAAATTTTTTTTTAATATCAGATTTAAGGATCCAGCAGGTAACATGGTGAGTAAGATGCTGGACTCTCATATGGCTGACTGAGATTTGAGTCCCAGACCTGGCAGCTTGCTTTCACACTCTCCCTCTCCCTCTCTCTCTTTCTGGTGAGTACACATGCCCCACAGAAAATTAAAACAATAATAATAAATAAAATTACATAGGTAATTCTATAAAATAAATATCAACTTAAGTATTACATATACATATGTCTGTACACATATGTATTATTTTTTTGAATTTGATTTTGGATAACAATACTTGAGTATTTTCTTTTGAAATTCATTCCTTTTAGTTGGCTAGATACTGTTGAAACTTTTTTCCCCTGTAATACTACCAGGAATTTTATATATGATGGATATTATAACATTCATTTTTAAGCCATTAATTGTTACCATTTAGTTTTATTCAGTTTTATAACAGAAATAACTGTTCATACATATGGGTATGTCCAAACAAAGATAGAGTTTTGGCAAAATAGTTTTGATAGCCAAGGTACTATTCCTAAGCTATTCAGGAAATTTAAGATTTTAGAGATTGTATTTCATCCTGTATATTGTTCCAGACTTGAATAACTGTCATGTGTTACCCTTTCAGTAAGTTGAAAAGTATAATGAACAATATTAATTGCTATAAAAATCCCAAAACATCTTTTTTGGGATATCAATCTTTAGCTCTACAATTTTAGAAACGTGTTTTATACCATCACTTTCATTTTTGGAAATCCTTTTTCAGCATAGGAAAATATAGAAGCCTACCACAGATTATTCTTTGCCAAAGATACAGGCACCAAGGAATGAAAAAACTGAATCACGTATTATAAGGTTCCTGTGGATGCACTTGCTGATAAGTAATCAAACTGTTTACATAGGCTTCAATGTCAGTTTAAATGGCCCTTTGTTGGATCAATCTATGTTGGTAATCTGAGGCTGAAATTTCTCCTTGAACAACATAAAACTAAGAGACTTCATTCACGTGCCCAGCATGATTTTCTAGCAACCAGGTCAGCCATGTGGGAGTCCAGCACCTTAACTACTATGCCACCTGCTGGCCCTGTTCATTTGGTTTTGATCGTGCATCTTTTTCACATTCTAATCATAGTTCTTACATAGTTTGTGTCATAATGACACAGTCAAATTTTGTGTGCATATTTCACTGTTAATAATATCCTCTTCCACAAAGAAATATATCTTTTCACATTTCTCTTGAAATCCATGTCTTTTTTTCTTTTTACACAATATTTCACTTTATTTTTTATTCTACTGTAAGAAAAACAACAGGCTACAGAACCCACAGATGTTAAGGGGATTCTACAACCAACTTTACAAAAAACTTGATGACTCTAATGTAATGGCCCAATACCTTAAAAAACATAAACCAACAAAATTCATTCAAGATCTGGGACCAGAGGGACCAGCAGTTGACGTAATGGCTGTGTCGCCGGACTCCCATGCAGTCGATCGTGGTTCAAGCCCAGACCCAGTGGCTTAAACTCGTACCAGGCTCATGTATGTGCATGCCCAAGATCTGGAGACCACAGTTCAAGTCTCGGTCCTGGTAGCTTGCTTTCTCACTTTCCCTCTTGCTCTTTCTCTCTCTGTCCCCCTCTGGTCAACATTTAAATAAATAAATGAAAAAAGTTTAATGAAATATTCAAGATCAAAAATCCCCCTCTGGTCAACATTTAAATAAATAAATAAAGTTTAATGAAATATTCAAGATCAAAAGGAAAACCTGAATAGACCTGTAACAATTTACAAAAGTTGAATTTGTTGTTTAAAATCTTCTCCAAAAGTTTCCAGGCCCAAATCTCTTTCCTGGCAAATTCTTCCAAACATTTAAAGGAGAAATAACACTGATTTTACACAAACTTTTCTAGAAAATAGGAGAGGAAAAAAAAAAAAAACACTCACTTTGAGGCCTGCACCACCTTGATACCAAAGCCAGAGAAGGACAGTATAAGAATACTACAGGACATGGGACCAGCAGTTAACGTAATGGCTATGTCGCTGGACTCCCATGTAGTCGACCATGAATCAGGACTCCCATGTAGTCAACCATGAATCAAGTCCGGGGCCTGGTGGCTTAAATTCACCCCAAGCATGTGTGCGTGCATGCCCAAGATCCCGAGAGGAGAATGGAGGAGAAGGGACTGGCGTGGCCAACCCCCTGGGAAGGGACTGTGGCGTGGCCAACCCCCTGGGGTGGGGAGGGGTGATTTCTCGCTTCCTGTCTGTCTGTCTCTCTCTTTCTGCTTAGCCCATGCGCCCTATAACAAAAAAAAACTCTAAAACAAAACCTACAAGACATTATTCCTCATGAGTGTAGGACCTAAAAAAAATCCCCAACAAAATTATTGGGTTGTTGGAAAGTCATGACACATTTTTGCATAGAAAAACATAGAAAAATACATCATGACTTTTTCAACATCCCAATATTAGCAAGTTGAGTCCCATAACATATAAAGAGAACAGTACTGTGACCAAGTGGGGTTTATCCTAAGAATGCACAGCTGTTTTAGTATTTGGAACTCAGTCACTGTGAGAAGCCATATTAACAATAGTTACTGTTCAACCCATAAAAAGGCATGAACACACCACACAGAAGACTCAGAAGCATTTTGCTGAATGAAGAAGTCCATCTGAAGTTTACATGCTGTATAATTTATGTGACATTCTTGAAAAGACAAAGCTATAGTCAGTGACTGCTAGGGTCGTTACAGGTGAGGGAAGGGTGTGACTATGGCAGGATAATACAAGGTAGGTTTTTTTGGGATGATGTGGAAGTTACATATCTTTATTATGGTGGTATAGCTATATACATTTTTTAATTCATAGAACTACATTTATAAAGCTATTCATTTTACTATAAAAATTTCTTTAAAAAAAATAAATAGCATCCCAGCTGTGATTATGAACAGCAGTTGTCATTCTGCCTCACCTTGGGATGTGCTAGAGACGATACAACTGGAGCACAGATCCTGACTAGAAAAACTGGTCTACTCTAGCCATGTTTTTCCCTTTTGGACCCTGCATTGTAAGATCTGATTTTTTATGAGAAGATAGAAATCTGAATTTTTATAAAATATCCAGTTTTATGGGACCATCAGGTAACGTGGTTAAGGGCTCTGGACTCCCACATAGCTGATCACGGTTTGAGTCCCAGACCTGCTAGTTTGCTTTCTCGCTATCTCTCCCTCTCTAGTCAACATAAATAAGTAAAGTTAAAGACTTTTTTTAAAAATCTGATTTTATAAAGCATTGTTAAATCATTCAAAACAATTTTTAAATGCTGCGTGGACTGCATAAGTATGAAAATTAAGCATACTAGCTTGTTTTGTCTGATACTGCTAGACATTGTAGATGTAGTAGGTCATTGTACGCAACTTAGTGCTAAAGAGAACCTTGAGTCTTTGTCAGACGACCCATGAGTATCCTTAAGGATGTTCTGCTACGGATGTGAGAAGCATGGTAGAGTGATAAAATATCTGGATGGCATGGGCTTCAGAAGAGGAGTGATATGTTAGGGACCAGCAGTTAGTATAATGGCTTTGTTACTGGACTCCCATGTAGTCGACTGTGGTTCGAGTCCTGGATCGGGCGGCTTAAACTCAGGCCGGGCACGTGTGCGTGTGTGCCCAGGATCCCTGGAGGAGAATGGAAGAGAAGGGATTGCAGCATGGCCATCCCCCCTGGGGTGTGTGTGTGTGTGTGTGTGTGTGTGAATTCTCGCTTTCTGTCTCTCTGTCTCTCTCTGTCTTTCTGGTGAGCGCACATGCCCTATAGCAAAAACCTCTCCAAGAAAAAAAAAAGAGGAGTAATATGTTTAGGTGAGAGAGCAGTGGTCTGGAGATAGCACTTGAATGGTATAGTCAATTTCCCTTTTACTGCCTAGTGAAAGTAGTTTCCACTGGAGAAGACTTTGAGAAATAGGGACATTATAAGGAAGAAATGTTCAGTTAAAGTGTTAAAGGTAGTCTGTAGAAAACAGAAATTCTACATGGTTCAATGAAGAGGTTGGCAGAGGAGTGAGCACAAGGGAGAACTAGTATTGGGAGGGTATGTCAGGTGGACGCGAGTAAAGATCAAGACAGTGAATGCAGGAGTCTGTTGGGTGCATTATGGGACACAGAGAGGTTGGAGTAGAGGTCCCTCAGATTGATAGGAATTAATGGAACAATTTTTTTTTTCTTTTTCTTTTTGTGTTTCATGGTTTTTACTTGTTTTGTTTTGACAGAGGGTATATGCGCTCACGAGAAAAAGAGAAAGAGAGCACCCCCAATGGGATGCGATCATGACACAGCCCCTTCTCCATTTCTCCATCCTGATGGGATCTTGAGTACACACACACACACAGGCACACACACACACACAGGCACACACACACACACAGGCACACACACACACACAGGCACACACACACACACAGGCACACACACACACACAGGCACACACACACACACAGGCACACACACACACACAGGCACACACACACACACACACACACGTCCAAAGTGTTTTTCAAACTACTGGGACTGGGATTTGAACTCCATGTGGGATCTGACTTCCTTAACACAAGGCCATGGAGCTGGCCCCAATATTCTGTTTTAAACCTCCAGAGTTCTAAATATTCTTCACCCTGCTTATAATGTTCTACCTCAGTTCCCCTCAGCTTTATCTTTCTCAATCACATTTAAGATTCTAAGTTCAGATGTTTGTATTTCACTCCTGGGAACCATTCCTGGCGTTCCTTTTTTACCTCCTCCCCAAGTTCAAACCCCTCCTTGGTATTCCCTTAGCTCTCAGTACATATGTGTATATCAGAACTCACTGTTTTATATTAAAATTGCATTTTTTAAATTCCCCTACAAGGTGCTAAGATCCTTCGGGTCAGGAGACATGTTGTAGTTATCTTTTTATCTCAGGCAGGGAGCACAGAACCTGGCACAGAGCTGGTATCAACAAATAGTTGAACAGAAGATTTAGGCCAGCCCCTGCGTTTTGATCACAAGATGGGTGTGGCAGGTGCCTGGACTTTCTCTGACCCTGACTTCATAGACCAGGAGTAGTATAGGCCAGAGTTGTTCTGTTACTGGTTCAGATCTGCTTAGGGCAAAAGGAAATTTCAGTGGGCAGTCAGCAGGTCATTGTGAAGCCCGGGAATATAGCCTTTATTTCCAGTGCCTGCTTTGTTTCTAGAATGCAGTGACAGTCTTTGACAAGTGATAAGTAGTAAGGGGACACTTCCTGATGTTTGCATTTGGACATTTAGAATGCTATTACAGTGATCTCTGGCAGTATCCATCCCAGTGCATTCGTGTCATTTGTCTCTAGAAAAATCTTGATATATAGATTTGAAGGACTTGATGTTACCTGGTTCATGAAGAGAATTTTCCTCCTCAAGACCCAAGTGTCTTTATTGAGTTTGTGCCTTGGCAGTTTTATTGCACAAAATAATCCATTGACCTTCTCAGAGACCTCTTAAAACACCTTACTGCAATTTTTCATTTTTATGTTAGGTTATTCATCATTATTTAACTTTGCTTGAAAAGTTCCTTCTATTTTTCTTGTCATTGAAACCCAACTTTCAATGCCACTTTTCTTTTCCTTTTTTTTAAAAAATACTTTTTGTTTTTAATTGCTAGAGGGTGCATTTGCTCTCCAGAGAGGTAGAAGAAAGAGAAAACAGGTCCCAGTGGGTCTTGGTCATACTGCAGTCCCTCCCTCTGCCTCCATTTATCTATCCTCAAGATCTTGGACATATACACACACAGTTTTTTAAGCTGCCACGGCCAGGATTTGAGTCATAGTTGGCCATGCAGGATCTGACACTCTTAACCACTGCACTATTGGCTGGCCCATCCACACTGCTCTTCTTTTGTTTTGGAGTATATTCTTCAGGTTCTTTGCCAAGGTCTTACTTCACGATGTGTTTTGATTTTTGTTTCTCCTTTAGCCTTTTCTCTTTTGTGCTTTTCAGAGAACCAGAGAGCCTTTTAGTAAAGAACTTAAACTCACAGAAATGAGATGATAAGGAAACTCCAAGTGATTACTTTTTCATCTTTGGGGTTTTTTTTTTTTTTTCCTTTTCTTTTTTAATTTCCAAAGGACGTATGTGCTCACTAGAGAGAGAGAAAGCACTCACTCCCTGGTGGGGTGTGGTCACACCACAATCCCTTCCCTTCCATTTCTCTATCCTGTCAGATATTTGAGCATGCACACACCTGTGCCTGGCAGATTTTTCAGGCTTCTGGGGCTGCATTTCTAACCACAGCCAGTCAGGTGGGATCCAGCTCCCTTAACCACTAGCTCACTTTTTCATTGTAGTGTTACTCCCTTTTCACCTCACCTCATCTCCAGTGTAGAACTTATTTTCCCAAGCAGTTAACCATAAGGATGCAGTAGATGCCATGTCATCCTTTTATTCATAGACCATTACGTATAATTAAACGTATTAGGCTTGTATACAATGTAAACTTTGTGTACTATGATTAATATTAAATAGGAGAGTCTTTAAGTTAGTTAATCCATGCTAATGAAAATTTTGGATATATCATGTGTCTCTTTCAGGTCTCACTTGTCCTAGAGCCTCTGTCAGAAACTTACAACAGCTATAGTCCTCTTCCTACTACTGATATGACCAAAAATAAACTTGTAAATGAGCAGGGATTCAGAGAAAATACCGAACCCAATAGTACCCAGTTTCTGGTTCCATCAGGGCATCACAGAATACCTGCCGTCAAAACGGATGGAAAAGATTTAGTGGCCAACAGTAGTAGATCAACCACACCAAGGTAAATACCACACCTAAATTCTGGTCAATCTCATAGCTAACTCCCACTGTAATCATGATTTTTGTCTTTGTTACTGGCTGAGTAAAAGACTAGAGGTAGAATAAGACACTCACTCATTCAGCAGATAAGCACCCACTCTGGTCCTGGCTTAATACCAGTTCTTGTTACTGAGGACTGCTCACAGAGTGGAAAGACCAACATACAAATAAATATGGCCAAATGATAGATAGATGCCATGATAGATACCCACAAGGTAAAAGAGGGAAGGGCATTATTTTGTGGAACAGTGGTGTAAGAGAAACGATTTTGTTCTAAGTGGTCATTTATGCAGCATTTGCATTGTGTTGGTTCGGTTGAGCTGTTTATTTTATTGTCTCATTTAAGCTGCACCCTCACCACCATAGATAAAACATCCATTATTTATTTAATTTAGGAGAAATCAATTAGATTTGCCATGTCAAATTACAAGTAAGCCACCTCTTCCAAAGTCCAGGCGACGTTGCTATAAACCACTGGTCTACTTTCTGTCTCTAACAAAGTAGAATGTTACAGAAGGGATTATATACTACCGACGTTCTCCATTTTTTAAAACAGGGGAAAGGACCACTTGTACTTTGCAGAGAACTCAGATACAATAAAGGACCCTTTCTTTGGACCACAGTACCCTGTGAATTCAGCACAGAGTGTAGAGGCTGCAACCCTGAAAGACAAGGCTCCACGGAAGCAGATGTCCCTACTGTCTGAGTAAGTAAAAGACTAGAGGTAGAATAAGACACTCATTCAGCAGATAAGCACCCACTCTGGTCCTGGCTTAATACCAGTTCTTGTTACTGAGGACTGCTCACAGAGTGGAAAGACCAACATACAAATAAATATGGCCAAATGATAGATAGATGCCATGATAGATACCCACAAGGTAAAAGAGGGAAGGGCATTATTTTGTGGAACAGTGGTGTAAGAGAAACGATTTTGTTCTAAGTGGTCATTTATGCAGCATTTGCATTGTGTTGGTTCGGTTGAGCTGTTTATTTTATTGTCTCATTTAAGCTGCACCCTCACCACCATAGATAAAACATCCATTATTTATTTAATTTAGGAGAAATCAATTAGATTTGCCATGTCAAATTACAAGTAAGCCACCTCTTCCAAAGTCCAGGCGACGTTGCTATAAACCACTGGTCTACTTTCTGTCTCTAACAAAGTAGAATGTTACAGAAGGGATTATATACTACCGACGTTCTCCATTTTTTAAAACAGGGGAAAGGACCACTTGTACTTTGCAGAGAACTCAGATACAATAAAGGACCCTTTCTTTGGACCACAGTACCCTGTGAATTCAGCACAGAGTGTAGAGGCTGCAACCCTGAAAGACAAGGCTCCACGGAAGCAGATGTCCCTTCTCAACAGCTCTCAATTCCAGCCTCAAATGAGGACAGCTGCCAAGAGTCACAGTGATTCATGCATTCTTTCCTCAAATAACCCACCTACCAAGGACCTTCTTTCAGGTATGAATATATCTATGAACTGAGACGAAGCCATATTTATTGGGGTTGCCCTGCTTGTTAGCCAGGCTACAGAGAGGAGAGCTAAGACTTCTGTTTGAACTACATAGGCCAATAAAAATAAGCAGCCTTGTTAGAGTCTAGACTCTCTCACCATTTAAAAGCAGCCCTATTAAACCACCAACTAACCTTTTAAATAATTACTGGGTACTGGTAATTGTGAGTCTGGGGAAATAACCATTTAAAAGGAAACTGGATATGAGGGGGAAGTCTTTGCCATAGAAAATTTTTGTCCTTATTTTTTCCCAAATAATTTAAAGCAAATAAGATTTTTGTTTCATCAGCAGCATGTACTTTTACCATTCTAGAATCTAGTACCAAGTCCATTTCACATTCTGAAAACTTAACAGTCTCAGTGGGAACACTTAGTGCAAAACAACTGCTCGTCTTAAGCCTGGGAATTACATATGACTCCTGGCCTAACAAGTAGAAAAAAGACAGTTTACCCATGAAGAGGCTCAGACTGAAATAAAAAAGCACATAGGAACAGAATTAGATTACCTCATATTAGAGGGTGATATAATAAAAGCAGTTGACTTGCATTACACTGTAATGGTCAACTCTATATCTCTTTGACATCAATAGCATGATACAAATTTATCTCCCATCCACAAATAAAATTTCTAGAGTAGAAGATCCACAGCATTAGTGGAAGAGTCTCTTAAATAACTACTTGGGTACATTACATACATTAGTAAGAACATTTTTTTAGATAAAGAAAAACATTCCATTCTTATTTTTCAGCTGAAATGTCTTATTATTCCCTGTTGTTAAAGCTATACTGCAAAGCCCAACCTGGTGGTACAGCCAATAACAGATTGAATTACAGTACTGGAAGCCACAGGCTGAATGGCGGTTCAGATCCCTAGTCGGCTTAAAAACATACCAGGTACATGCATACGAGCCCAGGATCCTGAGGAGCTAGAGAGTTAGGGAGAGGGATTGTGTGATGAGAACCTGTAAAGGGTGTGTTCTCTTTCTTATGCTCAGTCATGTATACCTATGCTTTCTACATTATGAGTGAAATAAACTTTATATATACATAGTTATGTATAAAAATAAGTATATAGTCCAAGACTATAATCTATTAGTCTTCACTGCAGTGACTACATTAATAAAATTGGGGCCAGCAGGTGACGTGATGGTTAAAGGCGCTGGACTCCCACAAGGACGACTGCAGTTCAAGTCCTGGACTTGGTGGCTTTCTTTCTCACTTTCTCTATCTCTCACTCTGTCCCTTTCTGGTCAAATTAAAATAAATAAATAGAATTAAATTTAAAATAATTTTAAAAAAAGAGAAAAGAAAATTGGAGGCCAGCAGTTGGCGTAATGGCTATGTCACTGGACTCCCATGTAGTTGGCCATGGTTCAAATCCCAGACCCGGTGGCTTAAACTCACACCAGGTGCATCTGCATGTGTGTCCAAGATCCTGAGAGAAGAATGGAGAAAGGATTGTGGCATGGCCATTCCCCCTTGGGGGTGATTTCTTGCTTTCCGTCTCTGTCTCTTTCTCTTTCTGGCAAGTGCACACGCCCTATGGCTAAACCTCTCAAAAAAAAAAAAAAAGAAAGAAAGAAAATTGTCCAACTATACTCAGCACTTGTGCACTCCCACCTGAAGTAATTTTTGTGGACGTGGGCACCAGACTTTGAGAAAGATACTTGTTCATTCATTAAGCAGTTATTTATTTAGTACCTCTCACATGTCTGGCAGTCCTCTAGGTGTCAGCAATACTTCAGTTTAAATTAAAAGATACAAACTCCTACGTTATGGCTCTTACTATATTCTAGATAGGAAGATAAATGGTGGACTAGATAAATAAGTATGTAGTGTTAAATGGGGATAGTGGCAATAGGGAACAATGAAGCAAAGAGGGTACAAGGAAGGGGTGTCAGTTTTACATAAGCTGGTAAAGGAAGGACTTATTTACTAAGAAAGTGACATTAAGGATTAAGGTGAATTCTTTCTAAGGGAACTGGACTACCAAGAGATTTTTAGACTAGAGAGAACAGCTCCCATTTATTGAGCACTAATCTTGTGCTAACTACCATGCAGTACTTTATATACATAATCTTATAAAACCATATGAGGTGGGGATTGTTTATCCCCTTTTTAAAATGAAGACACAGGCTTAGAGATAGAGTTAGAGAGCCCCTGCTCTGTCATAGGGGAAAGCTGTTCCTCTGCTCTCAAGCAAAGCCCTCTGCCTCTTCCTACTGTCAGTTCATTATTTACCTAGGCCTGCTTTTTTTTTCCCCCATCCAAACTGTGCTGGCCAACTGTTCAAGCCTCACACAACCCATGGGCTACCAACATACGATCTCTTCTATTAGAGTCACTAGGGTCAATGGATTTAAGGATAAAAGACAGATTATGACATGGTCTGAATTAAAAGTCTGACCTATGCAAAACGGTAGAAGACTGCTTCAAGAGGCTGGGATATCTGCATCAGTGTACATGGTCACACATGGGCTGTATAACTTTCTGATGAGACCCTTACAGATTGGATTAAATTGAGTAGACAGTTGGATGCAGTCTATTTTTTTTTTAATGTTTTAATGCCAAAGGACATATGCACACACCAGAGAGAGAGAGAACAAGAAAGAAAATGTGCCTCACAATAGGGCCTGGTTACACCACAATCTTTTTTTCCTTCATTTCTTTATCCCATCAGGATCCAAGGCACACATTCTACATGTTGCTGTAGGGGCTAGGACTGTGACCACAGTCAACCCTGTGGGATCCAGTTCTCCCTGCACAGTGCTTAATGGCTGCTCCATGGGGTGACCCCTGGATATGATCTTTAAAGATCTTTTACAACCCCAAGATTCTGGGAGACTAAGATTAAGTCATCCAGTTTAGTAGGCCTAGGCTGAGGTCATAGAAGGGATATAACAATACAGAAACCTAAATCTTTTCCTGGATATTCATTATACTGACGGTATACCAGAAGAGGGGGTAAAGAGCTAACTCAGTCAACCAGTGAATATCTATGAAACACCAACTACACATCTGACACATATGAATTGGATTTATATATGAGATAGCAGGGAATTAGAACAAAAACCAGAATATCTGTATTTTCCTGTGTTTAACAGGGGCCTGAGACCATTATTTCTTTCATTAAATTTCTGTGAGTGCCTTTTTGGTGTGTTCAGGAAATGGTTGAGTTAAAGTACTGTGATAGGTCATAAGTTGGATACCAACTTCTTGGAAAGTCAAGATAAAATGTTCTTGTTGGCATGCCTTAGTTTTAAAGGATCTTTTCTAAAGTATGGTTATTTCAACATTGAAACCATTTGAAGGCCAATGAATGGACTACCTGTGCTCGATTTCTCTTACTTGTCTTCCTTAATGTTCATTTCCTTTTTAAAATCTACTTTTGGGGGACCAGCAGATGGCATAATGGTTATGTCACTGGACTCCCACATAGTTGACCATGGTTTGAGTCCTGGACCTGGTGACTTAAAACTTACACCAGGCGCATATTGTGTGCATGCCCAAAATCCCGGGAGGACAGTGGAGGAGAAGGAAGGGATTATGGCATGGCCATCCCCCCACCCCCCACCCCCCAAGAAAGGTGATTTCTCACTTTCTGCTTCTGCCTCTCTTGTGACATGTGCCCTGTAGCAGAAATCTCTCTTTAAAAAAAAAAAAAAAATACTACTTTTGGAAAATATTTTAAGTACCCATTCCTATTTAAATGTTAACGACTGAAGTTAATTTTCAAATATTACCTTTCCCAGAGAGTTTTTATTTAACAGGGATGAAAACTGAGCTCGATTCAATTCAACAGTTATCATTTACGTACCTATCTCATGCAGTCATTGTTCTGAGTTTTGGGGTTACAGTGATAAATAAGTTACAGTTCTTGCCCTTAAGGAATTCAGTCTAAAAGAGACACACTAAAAAGCAGACACATTACCATTATGTGTGATATTGGCAACAGTGGAAGCATTCATCAAAACACTTTGTCAAATGCTTGACATCTGTCAGACACTGTGCCTGACCAAAGATACAATGCCAACAAGAGCTAATCCCTGAACTCAAAGTTAATGGAAAAAGATAGATAATTATAATAATAACGTTGCATGATAAATTCTTTGATAGAGGTAAATGCTTGAGCTTTGAGAACACGGAAGAAATACTGGGCCATCAGAAAAGTCAAGATACATTTTTGCATAGAAAAATACATCATGACTTTTCCAGTGACCCAATATTTTGTTTAAAGAATTGAAAATAGTTAGGGGACTGCCCTATAGCCTACTGGTTAAGGGAAATGGATCTCACATAGCTGACCACAGTTTGAAATCTAGCCCGGGTGGCTTACAAAACATGTTGGACAGATGTGCATGCATGCCCCAAATCCTGATAGGTTGGAGCAGTGAAGGAGAAGGGATTGCAGCATGAGCACACCCCACTGAGGGTTGCTTTCTCCCTCTCCCTCTGTCTCTGGTGAGTGCCTGTTCCTCTAGCAAAAATAAATAAATAACAGTGATACAATTAATTCTTAATAGAATGCTGTATAGCCATTATTTACCTAGAAAAAAGTTAATGCATATTAAGTATAACTAGTTTACAGAATAGTATACACAATATTCCATTTTTGCTAAAGAAATACACACAAACATGCACACAGGAATGTACGTGCAAAGACAAAAACTGTAAGATAAATATTCCAAGACAGTGGCATTAATGGGTATATTAGTTTTCTATTGCTGCATAACAAATTACCACAAACTTAGTGCCTTAAGACAACATTCATTTATTAGCTTACAGTTCTGTAGGTCAGAGATCCAACATGGCATGACTTAATTTTCCTCTTAGGATACCATAGGACTAAAATAAAGGTGTAAGCCAGGCAGAGTTGTTAACAGAAATCTCGAGAAAAATTCACTTCCAAGCTTATTCTTGTTGCAGACAGAATTCAGTTCCCAGCAGTTGTGCAATTAAGGTCCCATTTCTTTGCTGGCTCTCAGCCAGGGAGGGGCTACTCAGCTACCATCAGAGGCTGTCTACATTTCTGGTCTTTCTGGTCCCCTCCATCTCCAAGACAGCATGATCTGTTATGTAAATCCTTCTTATGCGTTAAGTCTCTGGCTTCATGTCTTCCAACAAGCCAGACAAAATGGCTATAAAAATGGTTACATCATTAGGGCCAGCCTACCAAAGTGCTGTACCTTGACTACGTTCCCCTAAAATTCAGATGTTGAAATTTGATTATATTGTTAAGGTATAAAGATTACAGTTGTTATGGTATTGAAAGGTAAGACCTCTGGAGGTGATTAGGCATCCAGGTGGGGCCTGGTGAGTTTATAGGAGAGGGAACGAGACGGAGACACAGACACTGATAGTCTCTGCTAGCTCCACACTTGCTCTGTCTTGCCCTCTGCCATGTTATCTATGGGTCATCAGAAAAGTCTGATGTATTCTTCTATGCAGAAATGCCTCATGACTTTCCGACAACCTAACATACATAAATCGGGCTGGGAATTTTGAATGAACCATCTTAGAATTCTGCCTGACCCAATGATGATCTTTATTTTCTTTTACAGCTTAGCATACTCATAACACACATTAAACATATAATATTTAAGGGTTTCTTTTTTAAGTTTGTAAGTTATCTTTTGAACTCTTAATAGAAACAATTATTATATATGTATGGGTCTGTTTGGCTTGACTTTCCTTGGCCTGACCACTACATCTTTATTTTTAGAAGTAATAAAACTTGTGACTAGGAAGAAGGCACTTTATTTCTAGTCTTTGTTTTTTTCTAAGCAGCTGTGGAACCTCAAAAAAAAAATAATACTTCCCAGTGTTCCTTAGAATAATACCAGTGGTCCTTAACTTGCCCTTTCTACCTCAGTTTTTTCAACTGAAAATGAAAGAAATTATAGTACCCATCTCAGAGGATTTTGGGGGAGGATTAAATGGGTTAATACATGTAAATTACTTAGAATAGTGCCTCATGGTGAGAGTTCAGTAAATGTTAGCTTCTGTAATTACTGTTGCTATTGTTACTTAGAGATGGGATAAATTTTACCTGTCTAAAAGACTGAAGATGGGTTTCTGTTCATTTGCTGTGTGATCTTGGGTGAGTCATAGAAACTTCTTTAGCATTCTTCTCATCAAAGTATAAATTTAGAATAGATTTATCACTATGGCTTCTGTAGATTTAGCTAGCGTAGTTAAGTGTTTCCTGGGTCAGGTTGATTTTAAACTCTTATAAATAATAAAAGAATCCAGTGTGGTATCTGGATACAAAAATAATTTATAGACATTGCTAACCATACAACATACAAATAGCAGTTGCAAGAGTCATATGTGGATATAACAATTCCCAAAAGGAAGTCAGTGCCAGTCCTCTGAAATAGAGAGTTCGTTCACTGCTGTAATGCCAGCATCTCAAACAATGTACATAAGAAGCTCAGTAAACATCTCTTTGGGGCCAGCAGGTGTCATGATCGGTGGGGCACTAAACTGCTGCATGGCAAACCACAGTTTGAATCCTGGACCTGGCAACTTGCTTTCTCACATCCAACCCCTGCCCCCTTTCTTTCTTGTCAAATTTAAAAATAAATATAAAAATTACATTAAAATAATTCTTTAGAAACGAAAAAAAATCTGTTGTTAAGTGAATGTCCTCATGAAGTGCTCAAGCTAGTGGGGAAAATAAGCAAGCCATTATGCTCAGTGAGTCCTGTAATAAAAGGAAATGCACTCTGAATATTGCATGTTTCTACTGAATTTAAATATTTCATGCTTTGCTTTTGCTCTCTTCAGCTCTTTTGGAACAAGGAAACAAACTACGTAATGCCATGGTGATTTCTGCGATGAAATCAAGCCCAGATACTAGCATGTTGTTGGACAAAGTTCATCCTCCTGTGAAGGAAGAGTCTCTTAGAGTTTCAACACAGTAGGTTACACTATAGACATGAACCTCAACAGTTGATTTCTCAGTAGTTGTCAACTTGTATCTTTTGTCAAGTTATGGATTGAATAATCTTTCAACAGATAGTTCTTTATGTAGTGGGAAAGACACCATATTAAGATATTCAAAAAATAATCCTAGGACTGGCACTTGCTAACTATGTAATTGGGTAAATTCTTTGTTCTCTCTAATCTGATGTGTTTATGTATAAAATGGAGATATATCCTCCATCCTACCTCACAGAAATGAAATGGGATTCTAATGTACAAAAGAGCTTTGCAAGTCATGTCATTTTATGCATATTTAAGGTAGTTATGTCTAAAATATGTTAAATTTTTTAATTTGGGACAGCTCACATGGTCTTAGTTTAGTTCATTGTGATTTAGATTTCTCCCATCAATTAACCATTCATGGAGAATATATTTTTCCACGCCTTATAATCAGAGCCTCATCTAGAAATCAACATAAAGATTACATTGACGATCACCTCCTCCCTTCAACTGAGAATACATCTTGGAAACATGACATAAGAACTGATACGAGAGCTATACAGCTGCTACTAGGAAGGTAAGAGCTCCTAACTAGCTTTCTTCCTTTAAAGTTCTTCATCTGTAGTGTATTGTGCACATTGTTAAGAAATTTATTTTCTTCAAGCAATACTTGCTTATACTAATCAAGTTCTTCCTTATTTCTTTTTGAGAGATTTCTACTGTAGGATTCATGCGCTTTCTGAAGAGACAGAGACAGAAAGCGAGAAATCACCCCTCATGGGGGATGGCCACACCATAATCCTTTCTCCAGCCTCTTCTCTGGATTCTGGGCACGCATGCAAACGTGCCTGGCATTAGTTTTAAGCTGCTGGGTTTGGGACTTGAACTGCTGTGAACTACATGGGAGTCCAGTGATGTAACCATTATATCATCTGCAGGTCCCGCTTCTTTGTTTCTTAGCTACTACCCATTGCCTACTAAATAAAAATTCAGCCTTTAAAAAAAAAAACAGAGTCACGTGCACATTCGAGAGAGAGAGGGGAGGAGGAAGCACCCCTCAGTGGGGCACGGACATGCCACAATCTCTTCTCTTTCATTTCTTATTCTCGTTGGGATTTTGAGCATACACAACTGACATGCTCGGCATGTTTTCATGCCTCCAGGGCTAGGATTCAAACTGCCATTGGCCAAGTGGGGTTCGGCTGCATTAACCATGAGGCTACGGGGCCAACTCTCACCTTTTATTTTTGGCTCTACTTACGGAATGGTCTCCATTCCACCTCTCCGATCTTATTCCTAACTCTTTCTCCAAAATCAATACTAGTGTGAAGTGATAAAAAGTTTAAACAGACACAAGTTGAAAATCTCTTATTAGCTGTGTGGCCTTTAATAGATAACTCTGAATTTTAGAAATATCCATGAAACTGGAATTAATCTTGCCAGATTATGAGGATTAGAAATGATATATTTAAAGGAGCTAATGATGTGTTTTACACATAGTAGATATTTGGCTAATAAAGTTTATTTTGGTACAAACAATTTTTTGAAATCATTGCATAGTTTTTTCATAATCATTTTACATGAACTTTTTAAAGATCTCTTGTATTAATATTATTACTAATATGTGTCCTCAATTCATACTCATCTATTATCTCTTGAATAAGAGAGTCTCCAAATTCCTGTGTTGGAAGGTGGTGTAGAACACAGCCAGTAAAAGCAGTATGTGCTGGGGAAAATGTGAGAGAATGTGTTTCAGAAAGTCCAGCTGGCCTGATTTGGTCAGCGTTTAGACTTCTGATAGGGAAGTGACAAGACCACATAATCACTTGGTGTGCCCATGGTGGGATAGGTAGAGTGGGTAGAGGCATAATGGAAAAGGTAAGCAGAAGCCAGACTTTGAAAGACTTTGAATAATATGTTAATGAGTTTATAGAAATTAGATAAACATCAAAATATTTGGGTCAGGGAACCAGCAGTTAGCGTAATGGCTATGTCGCTGGACTCCCACGTAGTCAACCATGGTTCGCGTCCTGGACCCGGTGGCTTAAAACTCACGCTGGGCGCGTGTGCATGCGTGCCCAAGATCCCAAGAGGAGAATGGAGGAGAAGGGATTGCGGCGTGACCATCCCCACTGGGGGGTGATTTCTCGCTTTCTGTCTCTGTGTCTCTCTCTGTCTGGCGAGCGCACGCGCCCTATAGCAAAAATCTCTCAAGAAAAAAAAAATTGGGGGCAGAACTGTAGAATGATCCATCTGGCAGCAATATAGAAAATCAGCTGGTTAAGAGAAATAGGAAAGCACACGGGAGTGTCCCTCCCAACCTTTGGTGGAGAAGTAATACATTAATGATTGAAAGGATTGATAGGATTTTATGACTTACTAGCTGTGGAAAGAGAGCCAAGAGTTAAAAATCATCCTCAGGGCTTTTTCTCTAGTGACTATGTGGGTCATAATGATTGAAATAGAAACCCCTAAGCAGGTTTAAGGCAAGAGTGAAGATAGTAAGGTCAGGTTCGAGCCCGTAAGTCTGTTTAACCTGAGTTCCCTATGGAATGTTCAGGGTAGTCATCTATTAGTAGTAGGTACATGGATTTATAAAGCTGACACTCAGGAGAGAGGGCTACCTACAGATAAAAACTGGGTATCTCTTAACTACACTGCAGTAACAGACCTTGAGAAGGACAGGATCACCAGGGAGAGTATGAAGGAATGAAAGTAAGAATAAAGGACACAACTTTTATACCCACTCTTCTTGCTGTAGGGCACGCCACCTACTGGAGACAGAGCAAGAGAAAGTACTCACTGTCCCAGTGGGGTGGCCACACTGCAGTTCCTTTTCCATTTTTCTCTCAGGATTTTTTGAGCACCATGCATTCATGCACATTGTGGGTTTTTTTTCAAGCCACTGGGTCCCAGACTCAAACAACGCACTCAGCCATGTGGGATCCAGCCACCTTAACCCCCATACCATCTGCTGGCCCATATGCTCACTCTTTTTAAAATCAGTAAAATGATGTAAAGGAATAGAAAAACATAAATTCACAAGAACCAAAAGGGACAATAACAACAGATGAAAGATATCAATTAAATTTTGGAAACTAGAAGCAGATGGACAATGGTAACTGACCTAGCAAAATAGAGGAAGTTGTACCTGTGTGGTTAGAGGACCAACAGTTTGATTGCATAAGCCCAGAAAGACCCAGGAATTAGAAATTCATCGTATCTGTCAGGGCAGTATCTGAATTTAAAGCTAGAAATGAAAATTGGTTAAGAAAAGATAAATAGATTATGTACTATTTTCTTGAAAAATTAAGGGGATGAGGACAGCAGGTGGCATAGTGGCTAAGGACTTCCACATTGCCAACCACAGTTCGAGTCCCGGATCTGGCAGCTTGAAAATCACACCGGACACTTGTGCATGTATGCCCAGAATCCCAGGAGGAGAAGAGGTTGGGGGTATGGCCATCTCCCCGGGAGGTGATTTCTCGCTTCCCCTCTCACTGTCTCTCTCTGACAAGCACATGTGCTGAGTTAAATGTGAGAGGATATGTGTCCTATGGCAAAAGCCTAAAAAGAAAAATGAAGAGGGTAGTGAAACAGAGAAATATTAAATGAAATAAGTAGGGCAGTGTCTGGCACACAGTATTAAACAAGTAATTATTTTTATTATTAAAAACAGATGTTCATTAAGGATTCATTTAGGTCATTTCACAGATGTTCATTAACTTCTACTTACTCTAGGAGATACAAAAACAAAACATACATATTTTGCCCTCAAGGAGTTTATTACCATTTGAGGGAAAATATAAAATTTATACAGTGACCTGAAAGAAAAGGTAGAAAGTAAAGATTGCTATCAAAAAAGTACCAAAGGGGAAAAAAAAAAAAAAGAAAAAAAGAAAAAAGAAGTACCAAAGGGGCCAGCAGGTGATGTGGTTAATGTACTTGACTCTCACGTGGCCAGCCACAGTTTGAGTCCTGGACTCTCACGTGGCCGACCATGCTTTGAGTCCTAGACCTAGTGGCTTGCTTTCTCACTTTTCTTCTTACTTTCTCTCACACTGTCTCTCTGGTGAACACACATGCCCTATAGCAAATTTTTAAAAATAATAATAGTAATAAATAAAATTAAATAATTTTTAAAAGCTAATTTAAAATATATATAAATGTAAATTTCTGAGTTTATAGTTACGTGTATGTTTATCTTCCAGTTATTTATAATCTGCAAGTAGAGTGTCTTTCTTATTTTTATATCCCACATAGAACTAATCTTACAATTAATGCTAAATACACATATTTTTGCTAAATAGAAGCAGGCATATATATGGATTATTTAGCCATTTTTTCACAAAAACACCATATTACATTTAACGTAGTGAATTACAGTTGTTTACCTTTTTTTCTCCCAACCAGACAATAAAGATTCCAACAGTAGAGGTTATGTTAACTTAGTCATTTCTCTTTCATCCAGGACGTAGCACATAACAGGTGACCAATAAATGTTGAAAATGAATGAGGTCACAATTAGTGTCAGTGTCGGCAGTATATTGTTGAATACTAGCTGCTGGTTTCCCAGAGGAGGGGAAATGTAATTGAAAAATATTTCTGTAGTCTTCTGTTCAATGTGAGTCTTTTAACATTTCCATATTTAGAAGTTTTACTAAAAAAAGAATAGTTTGAAACTTGCGTTGAAGTCATTCTGCTTTGTTTTTCTCTCTCCAGTGCTGAATTATCTGACGGTCATCACTGGGATGGGCTAGGCTCTCCTCCAGATTCGCCTTCTCCTAGGAGTGATGTGTACTGTAGCAGCGAGCTGAATGACCCTCAGTATGACCAGAGTCTCCTGGAGAACTTATTTTACACGGCACCTGTAAGTCAATAAATCTGAAGCTTTCGGAATTGGCCAACGAGAGTACTTAAATAATACTAATAATCAATAAGTGTTAGTATAATATTAATGGATAAGTAGACATGATACTACATGCCAAACAGATAGCTATCCATTTTACATATCTTACCTTGTTTAATCATAATGACAACCTGAAGAGGAAATTATTTATTTACAAATGATTAGACAGGCAAAATAGGATTAAGTATTTTGCTCAAGTTGCACAGCAAGAAGTGTTAGAAACAGAATTTAAATTCAAGTTTACGTGAGTCCAAAGCCTATATTGCTTATTATTATATTATATGGCTTCTTAGATCTCCTTCAAAGAAGAGCTAACATAGGCACACCCTCAGAACCATCCTTGGCTGGAATATTGAAAATATTCCAGAAACACCTCTACTCACAGGTGACAAATATTTCTGACTCTTAAAACAGGCTATTATTCTCTTTTCAGGTTGTTTTCAGAGTTCCTTCTGGTATCAAACCATATAGTCTATTTTCTTTGGTTTAACATCGTCTAGAGTGTGTGCATAGTTAAACCCAGTTCCTGTTCTACATATACTCATTAATATGTGTGAAAATTAATAGTCATACTCCTGATTTCCCTTTACTCCAGGTCAGAAAAAGATACTGAAATCCAAGTTAGTTTATGCCAACTCCATGGTAAGACAGTGAGGTCCTATCAGACATCAAAGGAAGCGGAAGAACTTTCACATGAGATTGTCAAGAGTGAGCAGAATGAGGAATTGAAGGTTTTAACTGAGACTAGAAGGGAGTAGTATTCTAAGATACAGAGAAAGGATATGAAATGGGCATAGAAAGAATGACCTATGTAGAAAACCACGACAAGGGATCCAATTTGAGTGGATAAGAATTCAAATGGAGACCAGCAGATGGCATAGTGGTTACATCACTTGACTTCCACATGACTGACCACAGTTCAAGTCCCAGACCCAGTGACTTAAAACCACATTGAGTACATGTGTGTGTGTGTGCCCAAGATCCCAGGAGGAGAATGGAGGAGAAGAGATTGCAGTGTGGCCATCCCTCCTATAGATGGGATTTCTCACTTTCCCTCTCACTGTCTGTCTCTCTCCCACGAGTGCATATACCCTATGGCAAAAGCCTCCTATAAAAAAAAGAATTCATGTGGAGGGCCAGCGCAGTAGTACATTAATTAATTGCTGTGCAGATGGAAACAGGTCCCACATGGCCAACCACAGTTCAAATCCTGGCCCCAATGGCCTAAAGAACATGCCAGGTGTATGTGTGTGCATGCATGCCCAAAATCCTAACAGGATGGAGGGGAAATGGAGGAAAGAAGATTGTGGTTCTTTCTCGCTCTCTTTCTGGTGAGCACACACACCCTCTGGCAATTAATAAAGTATAAAAAATTCATATAGAAAATAACTTGATAAGGCAGAATAGCACATTGTAGCAAGTCTATGAAAGGTTTTGAATGTCACCTGAGGTGAAAATGACATACTAAAATAATGTTTTAGGGGTCTTTTTTATTTCTTTTTTAGAGAGAGGCTATTTATTTATTTACTTATTTTGGAGAGATTTTTGCTATATGGTGCATGCACTCGCCAGAAAGAGAGAGAGACAGAAAGCGAGAAATCATCACCACCCCCCGGGAGGATGGCCACGCCGTAATCCCTTCTCCTCCATTTTCCTCTTGGGATCTTGGGCACGCACTCACATGCTCCCGGCATGATTTAAACCACCGGGTCCAGGATGTGAACCGTGGTTGACTACATGGGAGTCCAGTGATGTAGCCATAATGCCATCTGCTGGTCCCTATTTATTCTTTTTGTTGTTGTTGTTGTTTTTGTTATAGGGCATGTGCACTTGCCAGAGAGACAGAAAGTGCGAAGTCATCCCCTAGGGAGATTGGCCACACTGCAATACCTTCTCCTCCATTCTCATCTCGAGATCTTAGACACACATGCACACACACCTGGTGTGAGTTTTAACCCACCAGGTCTGGGACTTGACATGGGAGTCTAATGACATAACCATAACACCATCTGCTGGTCCCATGTTTTATAAATCTTAATCTGGCAACCATGTATCAGGCACATTGAGAGGAGAATAACCAGACGCAGACAGGAAGACACTGGATTATTAGAGGTGTGAAAGAGAGAGAGCCTGAGTGAGAGTGGTAGCAATGGGTTGGAAAGACTTTATGAATTATTAGGATTTCTCTGCTTCCTACCTTAACAATCATCAGTAATAGTTTGTTACCAATAGGATAAAGAGGAAGCGTTTATTTATCACACATTTATTTTTTCTCATTTTCTGTGTGTCAGGGACATTCATGTTATTTGTTATTTACTGAATACTGTACCAAATATTAATTCTTTTTTTTTTTTTCATTTAATTTTTATACTAGCCTCCTAGGTAGGATTACCACTATTTTACACCTGAAACAAAATCTTAGATTAAGTACAAGTAATGAAATGGCAGAACTGGAATTCTTACTCTATGTAGCAAAAAAAAACCCTATAATTCTAATACTAGACCACACTGTGTCATACGTCTTAAACATGGCATTCGAGTCTGACCCTTGTTTTTATCATCTTATTTACTTCATCTCCTACTTTCACTGGGTACTCCAGCTGTACTGGAGTCTAATTCCTTTCCTCAGACTTTCTACTTCTTCTCGTAGCTCCATATTTTTTCAGGTACTGATACTACTTTGTATGTTAAAATCCCCTTATCCATCTAGTAAACTTAATTTTTTAAGAATCTACTCATCACCAATTAAGAGAAAAAAGGAAATTAGAGATGGCCGACTTAAAGTGACTTTGGATTGATTTCCTGAAATTTAAATCAGCAAGCTTTATGGCCTTTTGATTTTTCCATTGGAGCCCAATAACTATAATGCTATCTTCTTATTTTATTTTGTGTTTTTGTGACATAAGAGGTCTATTGTAATAACTGCCTTTTCTTAAAATAAAAGTGAATTATATAGGGCTTACAATGGTTCTCCCATTAAGGATATTTTTGAAATGTGGAACACAGTCATCATAGCAAGACCAAAAACCAGACAAATCATTTGTAGTATGGAATGGTGGGGAAAAAACGAATCTTCACTTCAAGTAATTAGGTGACATTGTACCAGTTACTTGACATGAAACTGTAGGAGAAATACAAGCTTTGAAAGCTATGGAGGTCCAAAGCTGACTTTACTACTTACAGCTATGGATTATAAACAAGCTGCCTAACTTCTCTCAGTTTTGGCTTTCTCATTTACAGTAATTCAGATACAGGCACCTTGTAGAAATATGGTAAATATTAGAAGTATACATGCAGCAAGCATTTAGCATTAGGCCATACGCATAGTAGGCAATCAATAAACAGTGGTTATTATTATTGAGAATTCAAAAGAAGAATCTACTTTCATTTCTTTGCTTCAAACTGAATTTGTAGGTTACCTGTGTGGACTTCACATTATTTTTGTATAATTGGGAGGAATATGGGATTCTCTCCCTGGTATCAGTCAGTAATCTCTTTGAGAAAATGATGTATGTGCAGAGAGCTTCCTTATGTTTAGAGAAATACATATATTCCTGCTCTCCCCAAAGCATTTCTTTTCATCTCTTTCCTTTGGTTTCCTCGCCCTCAGAAATCTGATGCCAGCGTCAGTGATTTTCTCAGTGAAGATGATGATATTACCCCTTCTAAAAGAATGAACCAGTCAGAAACTCTTGCCAGGTCTTCTAAAGTTCTGGAGTCAAGTGATCGTAAGCTGAAGAAGAAGGTGATTGGCAGGAAAAATGGGTGAGCCTCTCTGTAAATGCTTGTTTACAGGTAAAAGCAAAGGAAGATTATTTTCACAAGATCTCCTCATGTGAATTGTGTTTGTGTAACACTCTTGAAATGGTTAAGTTACAACAACTCAGTAACCATTACATGCCTTAAAACTTCAATACCACAGAAATATGGGTACAATTAAAATAGTTAAGGGAGAAAGCAGAATTCCAGGTTGCATATGTACTGCGATCATACCTATGAGAAAGTATGTGTAAGGAGAGCAAATGCAGAGGAATACACAAAAGTGGCAGTGGTAGTTATATTTGGATAGTGGGTAACTAAAATATTAGGATCTGTGTCCCTATAAATCCATTTCTACACCCGTATGGAGAAAAGCCTTAGGATTACAAGAATGTTTTTGCATTTTAATCTTTTTTAATCACTGTAAATTAGGACCAGACTTATGATAATTAAAGCCATTTCTGATCCTTGATAACTTGTGAATTAAGATACTTACTGCCGGAGCTGGTAGGTAGTGTGGAGGTTAAAGGCACTGGATTCCTACATGACCAGACCTGGCGGCTTGTTTTCTCGCTTTCCCTTTCTCTCTGTTTCTCTCAGGTCAAATTAAAAAATAATAATAACAAATGGAATTAAATAACTAAATAATTCCTTTTTTAAAAAAATACATTTGCTACCGTACCTCTGTCTTACACTTGCTGTTATAACTAGATTATTTTATGCTGGGCCTCTAATCATCTACCTCTCTTTTCTGTATGAACGCCTTTCAGAAACGTGGTTGAACAACCCATGCTCACAACAACTCCAAAAGATACCCATGTTGTGGCATTAAGTGTAGACAGACTTGCCCTTCTGGGTAGAACCCATTCGGTCAGAATTATCATCGAAACAATGCAAGTTCCTCCAGATAGTCCTCAGATGACCCCTGGCAAAAAAACCTGTGCTGGGAGACCACCTAAGCTGACAACAGCAAAAAAGCGGTATGTGTCTAACATAGAAAAAATAAATTTGGCATTATTAGAAAGTGTATCTGATAATAATCAAGAATTTTATAGTACTTTATGATTGGTAACATGTTTTCACATGCATCATTTAGTCAACAAAGATGAATTCCCCAGTAGGTCCCCAGAACTATATTAGGTAAGTGTGGACTAGAGAAAATTAAGTACAGACTCTGTTCACACAGAGTTTACAGTCTGTAGGAGAGGGAAACAGTAAGTGGCTGTTTAGCATAGGGCTTTAAGGAGCCAAAATGGGTGTTTTATATGGAAAGTGCAGTGGGAGCACAAGGAAAGGAGCCTTTAATTTTGCCTGACAGGATGGTAAAAGGCTCGAGAAGAGCACTTCTAAGAAATACAGGGTTTATCAGACAGAAAGTGGTTTTCTATTTAGTATCCATTTGGTTTGTTTTTTAATGACTTTTTTTGTTGTTTTCATTTTTAGCACTTTCTTTGTGGAATATCACTTTCCTGTGGGCTTCTCCAAAAGTGGATTGGGAAAGACAGCTTTGATCACTGAGGTTGTTCGACTCGCCTCCAGTAAAATTACAGATGGAAGTAAGAGACAGGCTGGTTTTCTGCTCTTTAGACATTTTTGACTTATTGCTTTTTTGAAAAGTTTACTTACCTAACTTTTGTAGTATTATAGAATCTTAGAGCAAGAAGGACTTTTTAAATGAATCTATTCGAATTTTCATTTTTATTTTATAAATGAGGAAACTAGCCCAATGATACTATGACCATCTTGATTCACCAGGGCAGTAACATAACGAAGACTCTGACTCAAAACTTCTGACACGTAGATTGTAGTCTTTTGGTTATTGCCATTTTTCTTTCTTTAGGACAGCTTTATCAAGTTATAATTCATAAACCATATAATTCACCCATTTTGAAATACACATTTACTGTTTTTTAGTGTTTTCACAGGGTAATGAAACCTTCACAATGTAATTTTAAAACTTTTTCATCCCCACAAAATAAATTCCATAGTTATTAACATTTACTCCCCATTTTCCTCCCTGCCTCCATAAGAAATAACTAATCTACTTTCTATTTCTTGATTTGGCCATTCTAGATATCTCATATAAATGGAATCATGCAGCATGTTATTTTTGTGACTAGCTTCTTTGACTTAACATAGTATTTTCAAGTTTTATCTATATTTATCAGTACTTTTGTTTTTATGACTTAATAAATAATATTCTATTGTATAGATATATCACATTTCGTTTATCCGTTCATCAGTTGATGGACATTTGGGGTTTCCACTTCTGATGATTTTGTATGTTTCTGCTGTGAACATTCATATATGTGGCTTTGTATGGATATATGTTTTCATTTCCTTTGAATATATATCTGTAACTGTAGAATTGCTGAGTCATATCATAACTCTATGTTTGTAACTTTCTTAAGAGCTGCCAGAATATTTTCAACTGTGACTATCTTTTCTTATACGCCTACCAGCAGTATATGAGGATTCTAATATCCCCACATCCTCATCAACACTTTGTTAGTTTGCATTATTTCTTACTCTAACCATCCTAGTAAATGTGAAGTGAAATGCATGCGCGTGTGCTCAGTACCCCAAGAGGAGAATGGAGGAGAAAGGAGTGCATGACCATCCCCCACAGGGGATGAATTTTTACTTTCTCTGTCTGTCATTCTCTGTCCAGCAAGTGCATGCATGATATAGCAAAAAAAAAAAAAAAAAAAAAAAAAAACTGTATTAAAAGTAATTACTTAACATACAAACTGAAGAACGACACTAAAAGGCCAACCAGCAATAGCATACACAGGTGTGATTCCTAGCCCACCTTCAAAACTGGGTACCATGATGCCCACCTGAAGTCCCAGCTACTCAGGAGGCTGAGGCATGAGAGTCGTGAATGGTGTGAACCTGCTTTGTTTTTTTTGTTTTTTGTTTTTAAAACAGCACCTAAAATATTGGGTTATTGGAAAAGTCATCTTTTTCTGTGCAAAAATGAATCATGACTTTCTGACAACTCAATAACATGATATACTCTTTTACATTGTTTCACTCTTCTTGGTCACCTTCAGTGTATTTAAAATTTTCCTTATTTACTTCCTGGCTGGCTGCTTTAATTATCAATAGCAGCAGAAGATGCTCTAGGGTTTATTCAGAACATTTGCAATGTACAAATGATCCTTTTGGCTGACATAAGAATTATGTTTGAAGAGATTAATGTGGTTTAACTGTTTTTTTATCAATCACATATGCAAAAAAAAAAGAATTATTTTCTTGGGTTTTTTCCTTCAATCACATGAAATTTGATGAATTTCTTAAAACCTCTCTGAGACTTAGTTTCCCCAAAAATAACATTGAAATGCAACAGTCCTCAATTTGTCCATAGACTATTAATTGAAACTCATGCCAGTTGGAATTGAGTTTTCAGTTACCATGGAAAATACAGTAATCATGCAAAATGAACTGAGTTGATAGGGAGAAACCTAAGCAGCACAGATTGAAATAGAATTCTGTTTATCATAAACAATTTTACTGTGTTCAACATGCTTCTTTTTTTTTTTAGAGGTTTTTTTTTTTTTTTTTTTTTTTTGCTATAGGGCACGTGCGCTCGCCAGACAGACAGAGAAAGACAGAGAGATAAAAAGTGAGAAATCACCCCCAGGGGGGATGACCACACCGCAATCCCTTCTCCTCCATTCTCCTCTCAGGATCTTGGGCGGGCACACACACACGCCCGGCATGAGTTTAAGCCACCGGGTCCGAGACGCAAACCACGGTCAACTATGTGGGAGTCCAGCAACATAGCCATTACGCTAACTGCTGGTCCCTTCAACATGCTTCTTTAACTGTCACTTCAGTTGATCCTCCAAGCACATCAGTGAGGTATAGGAGTTGCCTTACTACCCTTCCTCTAGTAGAGAAAGCAAATAAGCTGATCTGCTAATGGATATGGACTTCCTAGGCCTAGACTTTTTTGTTTTCCATGTGTGGATCCAAGTATCAAGACCAAGATTCTGTCCTAGAGTACCAAGAGAAAAATACAGAGTCAGGACCAGCAGTTGGCGTAATGATTTCATTGCCGAACTCCTACATAGTCCACTGTGGTTTGAGTCCTGGACCTGGTGGCTTGAAACTTAAGCCAGATGCATATGCATGCATGCCCAAAATCCCAAGAATAAAATGGAGGAGAAGGGATCATGGCATGACCATCCCTCCTGGGGAGTAATTTCTTGCTTTCTGTCTCTCTCTGTCTCCCTCTGGCAAGCACATGCAACCTATAGCAAAAAAAAAAAAAAAATCTCTCTTAAAAACCAAAAAAGAAAAATACAGAGTCAAAGGTTAAGGTGGCCAGAGATGAATATAGAGAAATCAGTGAGTCAAAATGGACAGTTTAAATGCATGCCAGATAGATTACATTCTCTTTATTACTGGGCCTTTTTTGAGGTTTCTTCAGATCCATTTTAAGGGCCTTAGAAGTAAGTGAACAGGCAAATTGTTGTTGAGGTGATCACTAGTAATAGAACTGGAGCTTGAACTCGTGTCCTTTGATTCTATCTCATATTCTTTTATTTACCAGTGAAAGCCCGTATAGCAATGAGCTCAAGTTCAAATGTCAACTTACTTTATCTCATTTACACATGTTATTACAGTACAAACCCCTTTCTTTCCATCCAAGAGACAAACTATTAGGCCTTACACTGTTAACTAACATTAGTATCTGGTACCTTGTCTGAGTGTGGCAGTAAGAATACCCAGTTCTTCAGCCAGAAGATAACATTTCTGCTACTTTAGTTTGTTGGGATTTTTTTTTTTTTAAGACACTCCTATTACAATCCTCTTGCCTCAGTCTTCCAACAAGCTAGGACCACAGGATGTACCACTGCACCCAACTTTTAGGGTGGGCCTAGCATTAACTGGGCCCCTGGTATGGCTCACTCAGCCTGCAGGCAGCAGTATCTTCCTTCCCAGTATGTGGCACTCAGGCTAGGCCTATTATTGATTCTGATTCACTTTTGCTGATTATTTCCTAATTGTTCTACCTGTAGCCACCCCCTTTCTTTTGTTATTTGCTACCCACCAACTTGTCTTTTAAAAACAGTCAGATTTTGGGGGCCAGCAGGTAGCATAGTGGCTAATGCCCTGGACTCCCATGTGCTTGACTGCAGTTCAAGTCCCAGACCCAGAGGCTTGAAGCTCACACTGGGCACATGTGCATGCATGCCTCAGATCTCAAGAGGAAAATGGAGGAGAAGGGACTGCAGCATGGCCATCCCCCTCTGGGGAGTGATTTCTTGCCTTCTGTCTGTGTCTCCTCAACAAGAACACATGCCCTATACCAAAAATATCTCTTTAACAAAAAAAGTCATATTCTCAGGACCAGCAGATGGCGTACTGCTTACATTGCTGGACTCCCATTTAGTCAACCGAGGTTCGAGTCTTGAACCCAGCAGCTTAAACTCACATTGAGCATATGTGTGTGCATACCCAAAATCCCGAGAGGAGAATGGAGGAGAAGGGACTGCAATGTGGCCATCCCCCCGGGGGTGATTTCTCACTTTCTGTCTCTCCAGTGAGCACACATACCCTATAGCAAAAATCTCTTTTAAAAAAGGTCATATTCTCCGACCAGCGGGTGGCGTGGTGGTCAAGGTGCTGGACACTCCCACATGGCCAACTGGGGTTCAAGTCCTCGACCTGGTGGCTTGCTTTCTCACTTCCTCCCTCTCACTCCCACCCTCTGTCTCTCTCTGGTCAAATTAAAAAATCAATGAATGAATAAATAAATAATAAATAGTTTTTTTTTTAAAAAAAGGTCATAGTCTTAAACCTAGTGAAGTATACATATAGACATACTTTACACATCTTTTGCTAATATGTTTGGCGCTTATTTCTCATTGCAAAGGAGAGTGATATGGCACTATTTACCTTCTGCCTTTATACCAAAGGTTCTTACTTTGTCTCTGCTCCTCCAATCTTACGTCCCTAACACTTTCTGCAAAATCGCACTGAAAATTCCTGAAAGAGATTTTACTTATATTTGTACGGGAGATGGATGATGTGAAGGTGTGGTTCAATGTCTCTACCTAGAGATTTGACCTGTACATATGTATCTGGTTCTCCTTACAGTGGTGAAATTCCAGCAGCGATTTGTGTTTCCGGTACAGTTTGGTGGTCCAATGATAGAGCACTGGTGGAATTCCTCCCTCACTTTCCAAATTTATGCAAAGAAAACACCGCAGAAGAAGGTAACTTCAGGTGATTTTGACCATTCACATCAAGGATTCGGAGCATACTTAAAAATTATATTCCTACCTAAACTGGAAATTTTTTTCAGGCTCAAGTAACACTATTACTTTTTATGAAAAGGTTTTTGCTATAGGGCACATGCGCTCGCCAGAAAGACAGAGGGAGACAGAGACAGAAAGCGAGACATCATCCCCCAGGGGGGATGGCCATGCCATAATCCCTTCTCCTACATTCTCCTCTTGAGATCGTGGGCACGCACACACATGTGCCTGGCATGAGTTTAAGCCACCAAGTCCGGGACCCGAACCACAGTCGACTACCTGGGAGCATTGTGCCAACTGCTGGTCCTGCAGTGCCTTTAACCAGCATGCTACCTGCCAGCTCCAGAGAGAGCCTAAATTCTTAACTGTGCTCCCTACTATTGAGAGGAGACTGTATTAATATAGGATGTTAGCTTTACTTTACTATTCTACTTTCTGTTTACAGGTAGAACACAATATACACAGCTCATTTCCAGAATAATACAATATCAGGTAGCAGTTTTTATAAACTAATTTGAAGTTTTAAAATCCACTTGTGGGGGCCAGCAAACGATGGTGGTTAAGGTGCTGGACTCCCACATGGCTGACGACAGTTCAATTCCCAGACCTGGTATTCTGCTTTCACGCTCTCCCATTCTCTCTCTGTCTCTCTCTCTCTAATGAGCACACATACCCTATAGAAAATTAAAATAATAATAATAAATAAAATTATTTAAATAATTCTTTTAAAAAAATAGCCCACTTGTGCCTGACACAAAATAAATTAATAAACTCTAACATGAGCAGTTTTTCTTTCCTTCAGTAAAAGAGTAACCTTAATCATTTTTTAATCTCTTTTGTATGGGTAGCATGAGGAAAGCATTTTGGGGTTTTGCTTTTTTGGGTTTTTTTAGAGGATATAAATAATACAAAATAGTACCAGTTCTTTTGGAAACTATAGCAAAACAGGGAGGGCTAAAATTTACATCATTCCACAACTTTAAAAAAATCAAGGCAACTTTTATTAAAATTTTATAAAATTTATATTTACATTGAATTATTTCCTCATACCTGATTATAGTTTTTTTGCTAATTATAAAAGAACTACACATGTCTTTGTAGAAGACTTGAAAATTATTTTTTTAAAATCTATAGGCCCATTACTAGTAACTATTACTGATATGTATGTGCACTTCTTTTGTCTTTTTTCAATGAATATAATGTTCTATAATTTCATATGCAGCTTTTGTTTTCATTTTTTAGAGAGAGATTTTTGCTATAGGACACGTGAGCTCACCAGAGAGAAAAAGAAAGACAGAAAGCGAGAAATCACCCCCCACAGGGGATGGTCACATCACAGTCCCTTCTCCATTCTCCTCTTGGGATTTTGGGCATGCATGCACATGCACCCAGTGTGATTTTTCAAGCCTCCGGGTCCAGGACTCAAACCATGGTTGGCCATTTGGGAGTCCAGCAATGTAATTATTACACCATCTTCTGGTCCTCATATGTAGTTTTTATCCTGCTTTTTTCTTTTTTTCTTTTCTTTTTGAGAGATTTTTGCCTTAAGGAATGTACCCTTTGGGTAGTGAGAAATCACCCGGGGGATGGCCACAATGCAATCCTTTTGCCTCCATTTTCCTCCCAGAATCTTGGGCACACATGCACACATACCTGGCATGAATTTCAAGCCACTGGGTCCGAGATTCAAACCACGGTTGGCCATGTGGGAGTCCAGTGATATAATGGCTATGCCATCTGCTGGGCCCTGTTCTATTTTAACTGAACATTGTCTTGTAGGCATTTATTCATTTTTCTTCAAAAAACCTGATTTTTTCCACATAATTTTGTAACTATTTTAAGGTTTATTGTGTATATAGTTCAATAATACCCTTTTTTTTTTTTTCATATGAGAGACAGAGACAAACACCTTAGCAGGGTCTCATGCCACAGTCCCCTTCCCCAACATTCCTAGCTAGGCAGAACCATGGGGGCACACACCTAGTGTGCACAAGTTGACCTCGGAACTGAACTCACAGTCTTCAGTATGGATTCAGGATTACTTGAACAGCACATGCCTGCTGTGCCACCTAGCCATCCCTAATTACCCTACTTTTATCAAACATTGCAACAAGTGTCGTACATATTACTACAATCCAGCTGCATTGGCTCACACTGCTAAGCTGCTGTGCTCCACAGGCTGAGACCACATGGGAGGCCCAGGTTCAGTTCACAAATGAACCAAAATGGTCAGAAACAATGGTGTGTGCTCAGAATCCCAGCTATTCAGGAGACTGAGGCAGGAGGACTGAGAGCTCTAGAATGGCCTGGGCAGCATAGTGAGAGCCTGTCTGATAAAGAGCAGGGCGTGATGGCACATGCTTGTAGTCCCAGCTGGGAGGTTGGAGCAGGAGGATCTTGACACAGTGAGACCCTGTTTTAAAAAAATAAACTACTTTTGGAAGCCAGCAGAGGGCATAGTGGCTATGTCACAGGATTCCCACATGGCTGACTGCAGTTTGAGTCCTGAACCAGTGGCTTCAAAATCATGCTGGACACAAGTGCATGCATGCCCAAAATCCTGGGAGGAGAATGGAGGAGAAGAGATATGTTGGCATGGCCATCCCCACTGGGTGGGGGTGATTTTTCACTTTCCCTCTCAGTCAAATAATTCAACTTTTTACTTCATAAAACACAGATCCTTTTATAAGCCATTTTATGTTTGTCATTTCAATTAAAATCCCCTGTCATTTCTCTTTAACTTAAATATTTTCCTTCCTTCCTTCCTCAGCCAGAAATCATTGGATCTGCATCACTTCCTTTGCGAGCTGTCCTTCAATCAGAGCTGCTTTCTTTCACTGACCAACTTCCAGTGCAACAGGGAAATGGTCAGACTTCACTTGGCCCCCTCAAGGTGGGTAGGTATACTATCAAAAGTCAGAAATAGTTACTGAGCACATATTGTTGACTGTCACTGAGAATGTATCAGTAAACAAGAAAAGCAAGATCTTTGTTCTTGTGGAACTTGTGTTAAAATAGGGCAGCAGGAACCAGCAGGTGGTGTAGTGGTTAAGGTACTGGACTCTCACTTGCGTGGCTACAGTTCAAGTCCTGGATCCAACAGCCTGAAAATCATGCCAAGTATATCTACATGCATGTCCAAAATCTCAAGGGGAGAATGGAGGAGAAGGGATTGCAACATGGCCATCCAACCTGGAGAGTGATTTCTCACTTGCTCTTTCTATCTGTCTCTGTCTCACTACAGCAAGTGCATACACCCTACGGCAAAAACCTATTTAAAAAAAAAGAGAGAGAGAGAGAGAGAAAGAAATAGGGCAGTGGAAATGTTTCTTCTTCCTTATCTATTGGATTGTCAGAAAAAGTCATGATGTATTTTTCTATGCAAAAATGTGTCATGACTTTTCCAATGACCCAATAGTCAGTCTCAGTATAGACTTGTGAAGTCTTATATTATACAATAAATTATAATCTGTTACTGTTACTCATTTTGGTGTTCAAGTTGTCCTAGATTTAACTGATAGGACAACTCGATTCTGTGTCCTTTAAACATATCTCCATCCTTTTCTGAGCATTTCTGTTCTTTTGTTTTTTTAAAGAGATTTTTTTGTATAGGTCACATATGCTTACTGGAGAGACAGAGACAGAGTGACAGAAAGCAAGAAATCATGCCCCCAAGTGGGATGGCCACACTGCAATTCCTTCTCCTCCATTTTCCTCTTGGGATTTTGGACACGCAAGCACATGTGCCAGCATGACTTTTAAGCCACTGGGTTTGAGACTTGAACCATAGTCAACTACGTAGGAGTCCAGTGATATAACTGGTTATGCCACCAGCTAGTTTCCTCCTTTATTTTCTGATACAGTATGATGTTCTAGGTTAATTTCATATGGGGAGGAGTCTTCAAAAATTTCATAGAAAATGTACATTATGAAGAAAACAATCCATGGATTTTGAAAACTTTTGCATCAGAATAAACTTGTACTTTAATTCCATCTGTTTACAAACTTTTTGAAATCCCCTCATATTATTGATAATCTAATACTATATTATTACTGTATTAGTATTCACCATGTTATAGTATTATTCATAATATACTATTACCTTTTATAGTGTGACAAATTAATTTATACGCAGTCAGGGCCAGCAGGTGACATGGTGGTTAGGACACTGGACTCCCACCTGGTTGACCATGGTTCAAGCCCTGGACCTGGTGGCTTACTTCCTCATGTTCCCTCTCTCTCCCTCTGTCTCGCTCTGATGTCTACAGCAAGTTAAATAATAATAATAAAATAATTCTAAAAAAATGAGTATGGAGTCTATTAATGTTCTTACTAATATGTTTGGGTATGAATTAATTCATTTCCTAATAACCCAGTATTTCTTCCAGCATCAAAATTCTGATTCCAATTCTAGTGGATGTTCTTATTGACTCTTCCCCTTTTATGTTTTACAGGTAACCGTGGAGCTTGTTATAGAAAATAAAGATTTCACTGGCGTCAATACTAAGTTAAGAAGCAGCACCGAGCATACCCCACTCTGTGCTCCTACAAGTCCAGATAAGATACTGCCAGAACCCAGCCAGGATATCCCCTGCACCAGAAATCCCCAGAACCTAAGTCAAATCCCTGAGGAAACTACAAGGACAGCACGGAAGCTGGTGCTCCCTGACCCAAAGTCACCGAGCCCTAAAACCCCAGATCCTTCTACCTCCATGGCTATGCCAGCCTCGTACAATTCAGAAAATCAGACAAATGGGTCAACAAGTGAGAGTGCTTTGCTATTGCATATGCTATTGATGGTGCCAGATGGGAAAGATTTCAATACTGGAGGATCTGAGAAACAACCGTCATGCAACGTTTATTTAAATTGCAAATTTTTTAGCACGAAGGAAGTCACCAGATCTGTCATCTCATGGGGCACAACACAACCAGTCTTTAACTTTTCCCAGGTAACTTCATATACTTTATAACCATTGGGAGTGTATAAAGACAAATGTTTCCTAAATGATAACCCCATTTTAAAAGAAATCTAAAATGTTTAGACTGGAAGGGACCTTTATAATTATCTAATGTTCAGATCTAATCTCAGTGTTGGATGGGAAAAAGAACGGACATTGCTAGCATTTTAAAACATTTTGCATTTTTATGTAAACATTTTGTCCTATCTCAGTTTGCATGGTTTTCTCAATTATTTCTGTTGCCTGAGTTTTGGATTCTGTGTTTTTCTGCTCCTTGTATGATTTTTTTTTTTTTTTATGTTTTTGCATAGGGCACATGCAGTTGCCAGAGACAGACAGAAAGTGGGAAAGTAAGAAATCATCCCCCAGTGGTGACGGCCACACTGCAATCCCTTCTCTCAGGATTTTTGGGCACATACATGGCATTATTTTCAAGCTGTAGGGTCTGGAAGCAAACCGTGGTCAGACGTGTGGAAGTCCCAACGCTTTAACCACTATGCCACCTGCTGACCCTTCCTCCTAGACTTTGATTAGTTAAATTTCCTCATCTTTTCTCTATTACCAATCTCTTGTTCTTTATTATGTTCCTTATATATGTCTCTTCATTCTTTTTTCCCTTCACCTACTTTAGTCTCATCTTACATGATTTCTCTATGAACTTTGGTGCTATTGCTTAAATTGTCTTCTTTTTTAGTTTATGTAATTCCACTCTCTTATATTCTTCCTGATTCAATAGCTATTCTTTTTTTATAAAGAATTATTTTAATTTGATTAATTGATTGATTGATTGACTAGTTGATTGATTTAAATTTGACCAGAAAGGTACAGGGGAGGGGGCGGGCGGTGAGAAAGCAAGCCACCAGGTCTGGGACTTGGACTGCAGTTGACCATGTGGGAGTCCAGTGCCCTTAACCACCCCATCACCTGCTGGCCCCTTAACAGCTTTTTTTTTTTTTTTTTTTTTTTTAAATTGGATCAGGAGGACGTTCCTTTTGGCCA
>NW_006159505.1:3291142-3332395 GCF_000334495.1 Tupaia belangeri chinensis | reverse complement strand
AGGCACCCAATATATGTTCTCTAGGCCTTTTAGAAAACATGGAGTGGTTCCTTTGGCAACATCTATGCAAATTCACAAGAAAGGTGACATCAATGGAATGGGGACTCTTCAAAAAGGAATGCCCCACAAATGTTACTATGGCAAAACTGTAAGAGTCTAAAATGCTACCCACCATGCTGTTGGCACTGTTGTAAACAAATGAGTTAAGGGCAAGATTTTTGCTAAGAGAATTAATGTGTATATCAAGCATTCTAAGAGCAGAGGTAGCTTCCTAAAACGTGTGAAGGAAAATTATCAGAAAAAGAAGGAAGCCAAAGAGAAAGGTACCTGGGTTCAACTAAAGCGCCAGCCTGCTCCACCCAGAGAAGCACACTTTATGAGAACCAGTGGAAAGGAGCCTGAGCTACTGGAACCTATTCCCTATGAATTCATGACATCATGGGTGTTAAAAATAAACTATGGTCTGTAAAAAAAAAAAAATTGGATCAGACCCTAGGGAAAGGGTCTGACCCTAGCGCTTTTCCCTTTCTTTTATTTGTTGGTACTCACATATATTGGGTTGTTGGAAAAGCCATGACACATTTTTGCATAGAAAAATACATCATGACTTTCCCAGAGACATAATATTACTCTATGGCTGGCACTTTTCCAAGTAAATCCTCTTGGCCCATAGTCACCACATCTATTCCCACAACTTCAGATATCACTTTTATAAAGGTGACTTCCAAATCTATACTTCTATAAAAGTCAGACTTCTAGTTTCAGATCTGCTGCAGGTCACCACCACCTGGAGGTCTCAGAAACACTTGATACCTAACACATTGCCTAGCATGTGTCAAATATTTAATAAAGAAATATAAATTAAAGGATAAATTCAGGTGTTCTCAAATCTGAATTTATTATTCATTTCAAATCTGTTTTCTCAATTAGAGAAATTTTTGCTGTAGGGCATGTGTGCTTACTAGAGAGACAGAAAGACACAAAGCAAGAAATCACCTCCCCAGGGGAGATGGCCATACCACACTCCATTCTTTTCTTAGGATTTTAGGCATGCATGCACATGCACCCTGCATGAGTTTTAAGCCACCGAGTCTGGAACTTGAACTACAGTTGATTATATGGGAGTCCAGCAATGCAACCATTACGCCACCTGTTGGTCCCATTTTTTTCTCTGTCTGCCCTGATTCATAATTTACTTGGAAACTTAATTAAAGCCTGGATGTTGTCTTTGAGTCTTTCTTATGTGATTATTCACCAAGTTTAATACAGGCTGCAAATTAATTTTATCTCCGAAATACATCCTCTACCTCTGTTCCATTTCCACTGCTTCCATTCAGGTCCTCAATCTCATCCCAGAAAGCCATCAGACTAGTCTGTTTCTGGTCTCTTCCTGTCCATTCCTTCCTCTATGCACCAGCAAGAATGAGCTTTTAAAACACTAATCTAAATATTTTAACTCCTGTGCTCAAAACGTTTCAGTAATTCCCATAGCCTTTAGAATAGACTAAATCCTGGTTTAGACTCCAAGACCTTTTAAGAACTGACTACTCTCCTGTCTCAACTCCTGCCATTCTTCTCTTCACACTAGCTAGTCAAGCTGCCCCTCAGCTACTCGGGGTTTCCTGAATATTCTTTTCTACCTCTATGTCTTTGCATGTCTTTCCCCAATAGGCCCTTGCAGTACTTTTCTCAGTTTCATCACAGTTGCCTCTTCCTTCTGCCTTGAATTTTCTCTGCTTTCATAATAGCTCTGAGGAAGAGCTGTGTGTATATTAACCCCTGCTTATCGGTTTTTTTTTTTTTTTTTTTTGGTTTGAAGAAACAGAAGCATGCCCAAGGTACTTTATGTAATTAAAGTTAGATGGATATAAAAGTTGGGGCCAGCAGGTGGCGTGGTGGTTAAGGGCGCTGGACTCCCATATGGCCAACCATGATTCGAGTCCTGGACCTAGCAGCTTGCTTTTTCACTCCCCTTGCCCCCGTCTTGTTCTGTCACTCTCTGGTCAAATTAAAATAAATAAATAAAGTTATATAAAATTTATATTTATATATTTTTAAAGATGGATACAAAAGTAGCTCTGCTTTGATTCTCTGCTCTTCTGATGTTTTCCTCGTTGTGCCTTATATAATTTCTGATTTCACTCTTCCTCTCGTGTTTTCTGACACTTTCATCTTTAAGGCTTATGTCCCCTCTAGAATTACAGATGTTACCACAGCTTGGGGGCCCCTTGATTCTGCCATTAATTTGTTGAAGCTGCTCTTAGCTTTAGATCTCTGGTTCTGTGACTTGTCTTTTCTCTTTCAACTACCACCTGGCCAATTCTGAAGTAATTTTACATTGAAAGTCCAGCCAAACAGTTGGCATTGCTATTTGCCATGACACTTGTTAGGCAGAGCTTTTCGCACTAGGCCACTTTGTTAGACTGTGCAGCCAGTAGATTGGCTACCCTTCGGTAAAGTGTTCAGCCTTCAAGCAGCAGCCCTCCTTGTTTCAAAAACATCTTTCTTACAACACAGTTTGCAAGTGGGTTACTTTGCCTTGAAAAGGGTCAGATGAGTTTGGCAGGCATTGTATTTGACATGTCTGACAACCTCTGTGTCCCCAAAGGCCCATCTGTATAAGTTTTGCCATCAGAGAACCCAAGACTATTTCATGTCTGACTTCTATGCATTAATCCGGAAGAGCAGACTGCCACTTCCCTTGAGGATACGGAGTGGGTTTTATTTTTAAATCTTCAGTTGCTGACACTGTGTGCACAGTAGGCTTTCAGTAAGTGCTTATTGAATAAAAACATAAATTTGTTTTTTGGTTATTCCTCTTTCGCAGGTGATTCCTGTCTCCTTGTCTTCCACATACCTAGAAAGACTTAAAAACAATGTGATGGTAATTGAAGCATGGAACAAGGTGCGGAGTCCAGGACAGGACAAGCTGCTCGGGCTGGTGAAACTTCCCCTCCATCAGTTTTACGTGTCATTCAAGTAAATAGGATCTTTTGGGTTATAATTTATTTTGCATCTTTAATTCTGTGTGAACAGAAGAGGAATCCTTTTGGTTTGCAGACATGAGTAACCCAGTAAGCCCTTGGAGGACCTTTCTCAGTTTCAGCACAGTGGCCGTTTTGTCTTCTATTTTAAAGCGGTCTCGTAAATACTGCTTACCGTGTCTCAGGCACTGTGCTAAGAACCTTACGTACATCAAGTCACTTAATCTTCATAACGAGCCTCTGAGGCAGGTACTTTTATTTCTCATAGTGTAACAGAAAACTTGAAGAAGTTGGATTACGTGTCACCTGTATTGTGAGAGTGGACCCAGGGTTAGAACCTGCATGGCTTGGCTCCAGAGTTCACTCTCCATCAAAAAGCTCCACTGCCAAAAGTCACTGACTCACAAAACTAACGGCTTACCTCTTTGTCACGGAACATCAGTATTCCCATCTGCCCTTCACAAGACTTTTGTAATATTGTGTTACAGACCTTCAGGTTTGATTGTACCTCACTGTAACACCTTGATAATGGGATATTGATTTTCCTGAAGGTTAGTCCTATCCTCGGTACAGACAGTTCTTTTTTTTTTTATTTTGATTCAAGGCGCTGATTTGTAATTATTTCAGCACTGACTTCTTTCCTGGCAGCCGTCTCATGGTATGGTGTTTTAAATGTTGCATTATGTACCATGTACCAAGAGAAGCTTTGTGGTCATTATCTCAAGTCTTACATATTCGCATGAAGCATTATCATTGAATCCATTTGTACACATGAAGAACTTTCGATCTGTAAAAGGAGGGCAATGATAGATACTCAGTCTCTCTTGTAGATCAATTTTGAGGACCCACTGAGAAAATAAATGGCAACCCCTTTTATGAACAATTGAACACTTATCACAGCAGCATTGGGAAGTACAGCCAGGCTCTCCAGGCCTAGGACTACAACTGCCGTCAGGGATGTCACTCTACGCTTTGGCTTTTTCCTTGTTTAAATTGTGCTGTTGGTCTGGGCTGCTGTTCCCCTTTTCTTCTCATTCCTTTAGATCTCATTCTTGGTTGAGAGAATGTAAAACAGTAGTAGCTGCCAGTTATCGAGTATTTTATACGTATTGTCTCAGATTAGTCTTAACAACAGCCCTGTGGTAGAAGTGTCATTGTCTATATTTCACAAGTGAAGAAACAAGCTCAGAAAGGCTAAATGGATTGCTTACGTCACACAGCAAGTAAATGGCAGAGCTCTGGGATTCATCATGGTGCAATGAATCTTAGATCAGCTCTCCTCCTAGCTGTATGTCCTTAGCTAAACTACTTATTCTTTAGCTTTCTTATCTGCTAATATTGGATAATATCAACCTTTGCCACATTAGAAAACCTAGAGGCACTCTAAAGTGCCCATCACATAGTAAGCTCTCAGTAGATGGCAGATATTTGTGATATTATTCCGTTCTTATCTGCCAGACTCCAAAGTCCACACTCTTCCTAGTTGAATATACTGCCTCTCTGTAAAATAATGCAACTCAGCAAGGCTCCACTGAGATACTGCTCACAGACACTGGGCTTGGAGCCCTGGTGGTACAGAGGTACATCCGACACAGTCTTTGTCCTCCAGTTGCTACATCGTGAAATTACCTGCCTTGTAAACCGTGTTTTTTTAAAACTTCTATGACCTTTCTAATTGTAGGTCCACTTTTAACAAACTGAGAAAAGATACCAAGGAAGAAATGAAACAGCTATATGATGATCGATATTTACTCATTCACAATTTCTCCTCCTCTAGAGATTCCAAGGTTTCTCGCCTGCTGCTTGATGCCCAGTACCCAGTGGTTGCTGTTGACAGCTACGTGCCTGTGATTGATGTATTTTCGGGTCACCAAAACGGGAATCTTCGAGTCTTTTTAGCTATGGGTTCTTCAGATCAGATAATGGCACTACAAAGATTAAAGAATGAAGAAGGAACCTTGCTCCCTCCCGTCAACCATAGGCCAGCCCACTTCCTGGATCAGCCATCTGTAGCATCTGTTGCTACGGTAGTTACTGAACACTGTGGTTCACAAAGTCTATAATCTGATTTTCTCTTGTGTATTTCAGTGAAACCATTGCCCCTCCTTCCTTATTTCAGTGATGGAGGAGTCCTGAAAAGAACATTACTTGCACTTCCGTGCTTGCTATATATCAAAGGAATCATCAGTATTTTTCTGTTATAGTTTAAATGGATCAATGTGTCTCTCTGAGCTCCCAATGAATTTTTAAAGAAAATCCAATTGGACATCCAGATCTTTATTCTCTAATTTACTAACCTAATTGCCTTTAAAAATTGGGAGTGAGGAGTAATTCCAAATGCAAAATCTTACCCATTGGCTAAATCTACATTGGAAAGTTACATGCCTTGCTTTCCTACTAGTAACTTAAAAGTAATTATCTTTGTACAGTGTTCTACAAGTAAGTGAACACAGTAACATTTTTTTGAGAGTTGTTTTTTTTCTATAGGTACATGTTCTCGCTGGAGAGACAGAGAGACAGAAAGCAAGAAATGACACCCTCCCCTGGAGAGGATGGGTGGCCACACCAAAATCATTTCTCTGCCATTCTCCCCCCAGGGATCTTGGGCATGCACACACACACACCCGGCATGAGTTTTAAGCCGCTGGATCTGGGACTTGAACCATGGTCAACTATGTGGGAGTCCAGCAATGTAATCATTACACTATCGGCTGGTCCCCCCCAGTGACATAATTTATCATGTTTATTTTACTAACAACAGCTGGAGGTGGATTGTGGGTCATTGTTATCCTCTTTATGATTGGTGAAACAGAGTCAAAAGGTTGTGTTACTTGTCCAGATGTGCATTCCTCTTTTTTTTTTTTTTTTAAGAATTATTTAATTTAGGGGCCAGCAGGTGGCTTTGTGGTTAAGGACACTAGATTTCCTCATGGCCAACTGTGGTTCAAGTCCCGGACCTGGCAGCTTGCTTTCCCACTTTCTCTCTCTCTCTCTCTCTCATCAAATAAATAAAGTTAAATGAAATAATTCTTTTTTAAAAAAAAGAAAAGAATTATTTTACTTAATTGATTGATTGATTTTAAATTTGCTATAGGTCACATGCACTCACCAAAGACAGACACACAGAGAGAGTAAGGAAAACCAAGCAAGCCACCAGGTCGGGGACTTGAACCACAGCCAGCCACATGGGAGTCTAGTGCCTTAACCATCACCCCACCTGCTGGCCCCAGGTTTGCATTTCTAAAATAGGAGAATTGGGGAGTACATTCTTCATTCCACTATGTCATGTCCTATTGTACCTTAGTGTAGCCAAATCTCAGTCTCAGCTACATTCACTACGTTATGTTTGTAATCTAAGTCTGAATGACAAATTTAAATATCTAACAGAAAAATAACTATAAGGAAAATATCTACTGCAGTTTATTACTTCTTTATTATGAACTCTCAACTTTCCTTTAAGCTCTTTCTTGGGAACCAGCAGTTAGCATAATGGCTATGTCGCTGGACTCCCACATAGTCGACCACGGTTCGCGTCCTGGACCTGGTGGCTTAAAACTCAAGCCGGGCGCATGTGCGTGCATGCCCAAGATCCCGAGAGGAGAATGGAGGAGAAGAGATTGTGGTGTGACCATCCCCCCTGGGGGTGATTTCTCGCTTTCTGTCTCTATGTCTCTCTCTGTCTGTCTGGCGAGTGCACACGCCCTATAGCAAAAATCTCTCCAAAAAAAAAAAAGCTCTTTCTAAAATATCTATCAATAGATAATAGTGTTTTTCTAATTGAAAATTCCATAAAAAGTACAAATGAAGAAAAATATTGGAAATATTATACATATATACAATATGTGTCATATTATACATATATAATATTCCCAAGTCTGTGTAGGTGTTATTTGGCTATTATTTTGCAGTGTTGACTCAGATTTTTTTTAAATCCCATATCAAAAATTTCAAAAATTTCTTGCTGGGAATACAGAAGAATTCTTTTAAAAATTTACCTGTGAGGCTAGATAGCTACAAATAAAATTAATATTCTTTCTATACTCTTGTCCCATAGCCAGTTCACCATCTGCAGAACTGAATTATTAAATTGCTTCATACTGTATGAGTTAATTAAGCAGCTATTGTGACTCCAGTAGGTTTTACCTTAAACATTTTTTTAGAATTATTTCTTTTAGTTTTTTGTTTTTTGTTTTTTGGGTTTTTTTAATTCATCAGTGAGAGACAGATGGACAGAGAGAGAGAGAGAGGAAAAGTGAGAAAGCAAGCTACCAGGTCTGAGACCTGAACTGCATTCGGCCATTTGGGAGTCCACCACCTCAACAACCATGTCACCTGCTGACTCCCCTCAATTTATTTTTTCATTTTGCTCCAAGGAATGAAATTGCAAATTTTCTGATCCCCTAAGGAAAGTTTTTTGAGCATCTGTTGCTAACATGTATTTTTTTGAGATATCAAAGAAAAGACTTAATTCAATCTCTGTTTCAGATTTATTGAATTAGCACTTAGAATGGTAAACACATATAAATAATAGTCTCCCTCTTATCAGAATTCTGGATTCCCCCTTTGAATATTTCTAATAATTGGTTGCCAAATATCTTTTGAGGCTGTATAGAATAGAGGTAAAAAACAATGACTTGGGACCAGCAGATGACATAATGGTTACATTGCTGGACTCCCACCTAGTCTACTGTAGTTTAAATCCTGGACCCTGCAGCTTAAAACTCACATTGCCCACAGGGCCAGCCAGTGGCGTGGTGATTAAGGGCACTGGACTCCCACATGGCCCACCGCAGTTCAAGTCCTGGACCTGGCAGTTTGCTTTCTCTCTATCTATCTCTCTCTTTCTCTCTGTCTTTCTCTGGTCAAATTGAAATAAATTTTAAAAATAAAAGTTAAATAAAATAATTCTTAAAAAAAAAAAAAAACTCACACTGGGCATGTGTGTCCAAAATTCCAAGAAGAAAATGGAGGAGAAGGGATTGCGGCATGGCCATCCCCCTCAAGGGGTGATTTCTTGCATTCTGTCTCTCTGTTTCCCCAGCGAGCGCACACACCCTATAGCAAAAAATCTCTAGAACCAGACTACCTGAGTCTAAACCCTGGTTCCACTGTTCATTAGCTATGCAGTAGCAGTGCCTTTTAGTGACAGTGTATTTGCTACCTCCCCAGGTGGTCCGTACCATTATTGGATAGACCCAATGTTATCTGCAAGCCTCATTAGAAATAGTAATAAAGTATGTTCATAACTATTTGTTTCAAATATATATTACTTATTAAAGAAATCAGCTTCTATTCTTAGGTTACTAGGAGCTTTTATCAGGAACAAATGTTGAATTTGATTAACTGCCTTTTTTAGCATTTATTGAGATAGTCATTTTTTTCCCTTTGTTCCATTAATGCAGTGAATTACATTTACAGATTTCCTGATATTGACCCAGTCTTAATGGTCTAGAGTAAATCAGGTCAAGAGTGTCTCATTACACTGAGCAGTTGTGAGAGTTATACAGTGAAAATTAAGTATCTGTTTTCATATTAGCTAATTACACTTGTTTCTTTACCTATACTCAGGCTTCATAGAGAAGCCAGAATATTCTAAGCAGGTTACTCTTTAAAGCTCACCAGTGTCTGTTTCGTTTCATAGGTGAAGGACCAAGGAACTGGACTGATGGAGCATCTCTTTGAGTTCCATGTAGAAATGGTTAAAGGGCTCACTCCTCTTCAGGCAACAGTCTGGGGAGAAGCAGATTGTTATGTTCAGTATCATTTTCCAGTTCAAGACTCGCAATCCAGTGTCCTGAAAGGACCCGAGTTCCTTGAAAATGGTAGGTTTGAGAGATTAGATTTTCTCTTTTTTTTTTAAGGATTATTTTATTTTATTTATTTAATTTCACCAGACAGAGAGAGGGAAAATGAGAAAGCAAGCTGCCAGGTCTGGGACTCAGAACTGCGGTCAGTCATGTGGGGAGTCCAACACCTTAACCAGCACACCATTTGCCAGCCTCCTAGATTTGCTCCTTCTGATATATATATATATTTTTTTTATTGAATATACTAAAGCATTTTCCCTGAATGAATTTTGCATTGCTAGATGAACTTCCATATATTCTTTACCTATATCTACCAGTTATTTACATTTTGTCTATCTAATGTCATTTACATGCCTACTCTTATAATCTATATACACATGTTATTTATAGAGCTATGCTCTATAAAGTCACCATGAACACGGATAGGGGAATACTGAACCACTTCTTCTAAGAGAAATATATGCATATATATATTTCACAGGGATCATAATGTTAAAATTGAAATATGTACTTGTACTTATTTCACATACATCATAGTCTTAAAACCTACGAACTACTCATCCTAGTGGATTTTATTTTCTTTATTCTACAATAAAGAAAACAAGATTTAAAGTATTAAATGACTTGTGTGAGGCCACCCCATTAACAACTGCCATGGTGGGAATTCAAACCTTGTCCAACTAGACCCAGAGCTGGAGTTTTTTGCACTACAGTAGACTACCCAACCACCTTCTTGTCATGTCTGAGATCTGAAAAGGGAAGGCAAAGTCTTCTCTCATCTGATCTCAGCTGAGAACAAGCAAACCGAGAGACTCAAATTTTCCACCATCTGTGCAGGTCCAAGAATGACTGCCAAAGCATGCTGCCATGACTGATTTGGAGGTTCCCATAAGGGACTCATGTATAGAATATATAAAGAACTCTTATAGTTCAATTTTTAAAAATTGAAATTGTGCAAAGGCTCTGAATAGACATTTCTCCAAAGATAGATTAGGTTATAAACTCATAGAAAGATACTACCATTGTTAGTCATTTGGAGAATACAGATCAAACCACCATGAGATACCACTTCCTACCCACTAAGATGGCCGTACTGTTTTCTAAGTGGGAAATGAACCTCAGAAAATACAGGTTCTGGTTCCGGGTCTGTGGCCTCCTACCTGTAAGACCTTCAGGTTAACTGTGTAACCTCAAGGTGTTTGTATCCTTATCTTTGAAGTAGGAGTCAACATCCCTGTTTTGTTTTCCTCATAGGGATATTATGAAGATAAAATTGAATACAGTACACTAGCCAGTGGCATGGTGGTTAGAACATCTGGGTCCCACATGACTGAGTGTGCGGCTCAAGTCCCAGACCCAGCAGCTTAGGGAACATACTGAATGCATGTGCATGCCCAGGACCTAACAGGAGAGTGGAGGAGAAAGGATTGCAGTGTAGCCATTACCTCGGGTGTGTGTGTGGGGGGGGTGGTGTTCTTTTTTTCTTTCTCTCTCTGTCTCTGTGGTGAGCACACTTACCCCCTTGCAAATTAAAAAAAATAATAATAATCAAGTACTGTATATTATTAAAGTGCTATCCTACCTTATATAAAACAGTCATTATTCTGAATGCCTACAGGAATTACTCTGAAGTCTTTCAGAACTGCAACCACACTCTGTGTTCCAGATCCCATCTTTAATAGTGAGCACCATCATTCTCTCCTGTTACCAAGTGAAGTTCCAGTGCAAAGGGTCCTACTAAGTGCCTTCTCTTCACAGGGGCTCGTGCCTGGAGGTGGAGTCCAGTTTGAAGTTTGGTGCAGGTACATTATGGAGAACCCAGTCCTGTGCCTGAAGGAAGTGCACAGTCATAACGTATCCTATCCTTAACCAGCCTCAGTTGTATTGCTGCAAGTAAGCTAAGCAACCCCTCTGATCAAGCAGCCTCAGCTTTATGTTATATCCATAAATACATATAGATAAATACATAGATTTGACAATGTCCCCTGTCCAGTTTTTACTGAAATCTATTGAACTATTAGGATCTTAGGGGCATTTGCATTTCATACTTCTAACCACTAATTACATTGGAAACGAAGGCTATTAGTTTTACCTCCTACTGTCTCTCTCTCTCTCTCTCTCTCTCTCTCTCTCTCTCTCATTTTTCAATTTTACTAGAGGGGTATGTACTTGCCAAAGAGAGAGAGACAGATAAGAGGAGAAGGAGAAAGCACCCCACAATGGGGCATGGTTAGGCCAAAATCACTTTTCCATTTCTCCATCCTGTTGGGATTTGGGGCATGCACACACATGTGCTGGTGTGATTTTCAAGCCACCAGAGTCAAGATTCAAACTGTGTAGTTGACCATGTGAGATCTAGCTGCCTTAACAACCAGGCCTCAGAGCTATCCTTCCTCTACTGCCTCTTAAACATATCACCTGTATTGTACTTCTTTATCATCTCCTTGTTTCAAGCCCTTATCAAACCATTCCTGAATTACTGATAACCTTCTAATGTATCCCCACTTCTGAAACTCATTTCTTGTAATCTGTTCTCACCACTAGAAAAATATATAAATCCACTCAACATTACAGACACTGGCAGGAGATTTCCAGCAAAGATACTGGCATGAATACAGATGTTCAACGCCCTCCTTTGTATCTGTACCCCCAAGAAACCAACTGAAATGACTGAGAAATTATAAATACAAAAGGAAGGGAAATAGTATCAGGGACAGAAGTAGGGCAGTGTACCACCCACATGCCAGAAATTTTTCCTTATTATAATTAGGTAGAAGTCTTGTACAGAACCTAGGCTTAACTTACAACTTTATGATCTAAAATGTATGGTTTCGACATGAGAAGGAAATAGAGTAGATACTGACAGATCCTCATTTACCTCTCCAAATTAGAGGGGCCTCGGTCTGAGGACAAGGGTAAGCCTTGAAAGGGATTGGAATTGCTTCACTTAGAATCATTTTGTTGCTGCAGGTTGGGAACCTTCAGGAGTGACTACTCCCAGAGGTCTAAGGCATAGGCAGATCTCTTAATCAGAAAGCCGTGGAAAGCTGGGCTCTGTCCTAAATTCAGTGTATAACTTACGGGGTTCTTCCACTGTGAAAATCCAGCTAGACACTACCTCAGCTATATACCATAAAAATGGAACAACCAGCTCCAAAGTTAATTAGATATTGAAAGCTAATCCCGAGGGCAGACTGAATCATTCATCCACCTAATTCTTTCAGCTGACATCTTGTGCTTTTATGGTTTACAGATACTATTACCCTAATGTAAGAGACCAGATGGTCGCGAAAGGAACCTTGCCATTATCAAGGATCTGTGCCATGGCAACCATGCAGCACCGTGAGGATATGGGAGTGCAGACCTTTAGTCTCCCTTTAACCCCCCGACTTGAGCACAGGCAAGAATTGAGAAATCAATCTTCAGGTAATTGAAGACTAGCTTGGCCTTCCTTTTGAAAAATGTATATACATAAATATCCTTTTTATCTCTAAATTAGCAATTCTTCACATTTGGAGTTACACTTTTGAGAATCTGATGAAAACTACAAGATAATCTCTTAGAAAAATTAATGGAGAATATACATTGCAAATTTGCATACAATTTTAGAAAACTTTTAGCTCCATGGACTATGTAAATATTACTTGTTTCACTCTAATTTTAGCAAGCATTTTTTTGTGTGTGTCACATATAGGACTTTTGATTTGTTCACTATTAGAAGTCTGAACTTTAAACAGGTTCTTGGACTGGTGGTTCACATCCATCAGTTCATTCAACCTTGGCACCCGTCTCATCCCCAGTAGCTTTTCCAGAACTACTACCTTCACCATGAAGATCCATGAGTTTTCCCAATTCAAACTTGGGCTTCTTGAGCATTTTTACTTTTCTGACGAAGACATCATGGAGAGGGTAGATGGATTGGCAGGCCTTTTCTACATCTTTTCCAATGCTGTCTGGAATCAGTTTATTGATCACTTCTTTCAAGTCATTTGTCTGCACCTCCTGGATCACAATTTCCATCATTATCTTCTGGATTTGGCAGACCGGCTGATGTTAGGCAGAAGAGGTCTCGCATATCTGATTGTTGCATTTTTTAGTAAACCCAGCACAGAAGAGACGAAGCAAATAACCATCAGTAGTCTTGACATCAACATGAACTTCAATCATGATATGCCATTTTTTGACCATGGAATACATTTTGTCACTGATAAGATCCATGCCATGGAAATTTGGCAGTTTTTGCCCTGAATATCCTCAGTAATTAGCTTGAATTTCCTAAATGTGACTTCATTATTCTACATATCTGCAAGGCTCACTTCAAACACGGCCCTTAAGGCAATTTTGGATTCTTGAGTCCTGGTCACTAGTGTTTTCCCAATATTTCTTATTTTGAACATAACAAGTGCTTTCACATCATACCAATCTTTTTCAGAAAATAGATCAACCACTTTCTTCTTGGCTCCTTTTTTGCTGCATTTTGTAAGGCTCTTATTCTTTTTTTTAATAATTATTTATTTAATTTTATTTATTCATTCATTTATTTTAATTTGACCAGAGAGAGCGAGAGAAGGAAAGTGAGAAAGCAAGCCACCAGGTTTAGGACTTGAACCGTAGTCAGCCATGTGGGAGTGTCCTGCACCTTAACCACCATGCCACCTGCTATTCCCCTTAGGGCTCTTAGTCTTGCCAACCCCATGGTGTTACTCAGAGACCCAAAAGGGTCAGCAAGCATTTAATAAGTCCTCGTGACATAAATTTCTGTTGGATAGATGCATTCAGAGATTTTTTATTCCAGGGCAGTGTGAGCAGATAATGGAATTGGTGGAATATAGTTAGCATGAACTAGGAACTCACTCTAAGACATGAGAAGGTTAGGATTTAAAGTTGGAAGGGATTAATTAGAATTTGGAATTTTTGAGTGGTGACATATTCTGTGTTCTGTTTCTAGCAGAATGATCTACCCTCCAAGTTTATCATCAGATAACTGGGATTAGCCTCCTGAATCAAGTCATTGTGCATGCTTGCTGAAGTGTAGGCTTAAGCAAAAGGTTTTGTTCTGCCATAATTAAGGTTGAGCTTTTTCTCCTGACCCTCGCTGATTAGATTATTCTGTTATTCCTTAAAGATTTTTCTGAAATGTGACAGCAGGATGGTAACATTTTTATAGAAAGATGGCATGTGACAGTATTTCTGATGGTGATGGTAAGAAAGTGATAGAAGTATGTGAAGTGTAAAAACCTTTTAAAAGTTTAAAAAAGAATTAAGGTGTGGTACAGGCACCACTGTGTGAGCCTAGGGCCACATGGGAGGTCTGGGTTCGGATCTCAGACCTGCCCAAACAGTCCAGGCATAGTATCATTTACCTGTAATCCTAGCTAACTGGGATGCTGGGGTCTCACCGAGGATCACAATGGTGAGACCCTGTCCAACATAATGATAATAATATAGGCTTATTATTATTATCATTATAATAAGCCTATTTCAAGTGTGTGTCTGGGTTAGGATCCCAGACCTGCCCAAACAGTCCAGGCATAGTATCATTTACCTGTAATCCGAGCTAACCGGGATGCTGGGGTCTCACAGAGAATCACAATGGTGAGACCCTGTCCAACATAATGATAATCATAATAAGCCTATTGCAAGTGTGTGCTCACTCACACTCTCTCTCATTAGAAAAAAGAAAGAAGGCTAGTGTCCATCTCAATTGTATAAATGTAATTGGAAGTTCTAAAAATTCGTAAATTAAGTTCTACCTCTGAGAGCTGTATGATCTTGAGCAGTTAGATTTTTGAGCCTAGTTTTTTGGATGTAAAGTGAAATAGTAACTTGTTATATCTTTGTTAACCCTGAAGTACAGTAATTAGTGTGATTCTGACCATAGATTATCTCAGAGTCATGTTGTTCATCAAGATTGTCGTATTTATCTAAACACTTCTTTCCTTCTTAATCAGGACTTTTGGTTGGGAAGAACAGAGATTCTTGTAACCAACCTTTTTATCATCTGTCCTCCTTTTTCAGGTTTCCTGGATGTGGGCCTGAAGTACAGGCGTAGTCCAAGAACAGCAGAAGGAGTTCTTGCTGCCCGTGTTGTCACCATCTCAGTCCAGATTATCAGAGCCTGTGGTCTGCAAGCAGCAGCCAAGTAAGAAAAGCAGTACTCACAATTTCCCTTAGAGAAGCAATGCTCAAACCTTTCTCAGTGCAGCTCACACAGTATGATGCTTGGGTAGACAAGCCTTTCCTGTGTACAGTTTTTAGTTCACTGACCACAGTTCTTTTTCTTTTTCTGTTAAGAAACCATTCAGAATATAAGTGAGTAAATTCTCTACAAACTTTGCTATTTTAACTGTTATTAGCAACTTAGTTCCTCGACCCTGTCCAACAATTTTGTCATCTACCTTTCTAAACCAATTACTCTCATGGTCAGACCCTCAGATCATGCCATGGCCAGTTACTGAAACTCTCCTGTACAATCTCATGTTCATGCATTTCTGTCTTTGAGTGCCACCTCCTAATTTCTTACCTTGTTCCCCTCAGTTGGTTCACAATATAGTAGCCAATGATTCCAAGAAAACTTAAGTCAAATCTTGACAGGTGTCTGCTCAGAACCTACCAGTGACTTTCCATCTCATTCCAAGTAAAAGTCAGAGTCCTTAAATGCTAGAAGAGCCCACATGATCTAATCTGTTAATTCTGTGACCTCATCTCTTTCCTGCTGGTCTTCCTCTGCTTACTTCATTCCAGCCACTGGCATTCCAGTTAGTTCTGTGCATAGTGAGCATGCTTCCCTCTCAGACTTTGTCTTGCTGTCTTCTCTGGCAGAACACTGTTTGTGGAAAAACAGCATGGCCCTCTTCTGTAGCTCCTTCAGGCTTTTGCTCATACTTCTGTCTGCCATGAATGTTCTTTCTCCTTTCATCTGTTTGAGAAGCTCCTATTGTCCTTCAAGGCTTTGCAGTATCTTTGCAACCTTTCTTTATCTCTTCCTACGCGTAGATAGAATCAGTGCTTTTTCCTTTGTCCACAGCTTGATTGTAGTGTGTATCAGTCTGTTTCAATTTATTGGCATATATGGCATATATGTGTTTCCCCCACTAGGCTGTGAGATCCCCTACTCAGAGAGTATGCCTGAACTCCTCTCTGTACATATACACATGACATCCCACCCCACAGCATAATTCTAGCACATAACAAGCTTCCAGGAAAAAAGAGAATGCTGTCAGGCCCCTGCTTCCGGCAGGCTCACGTGGACATGAGGTCAGTAAAGAAACAGGCAGAACTTCCCTAACTTTTTCCCTGTAACCGAGAGTCAGATTGTTTGCCTTTGACTTTATGGTCTCTACATAAATCATTGATACTCCCTATGTTAGATATGATGCTGAAGTAGCTAATAAAATGTTGTCTAGTTAGTTTTGTTACTTACTAAGTTTTCCAAGATTAGACTTTTCAATAACTTCCCAAGAACATCTTAGTATTAGTGAAAGTGATATCCAGGATTTTTTAATCATATGGCTCCCTTTTATTAAAACTTCTTATGGTGTGGCCAGCAGGTGGCATGGTGGTTGGAGAGTTGGACTCCCACATGGCTGGCTATGGTTCAAGTCTTGAACCCGGCAGCTTGCTTTCTCACTTCCCTCTCTCTCTCTCTGTTTCTCTCTGGTGAGTGCACTTGTCTTATAGCAAATTTAAAAGATAATAATAAATTAAATTAAATTAAAAATTCTTCAAAACAACTTTTTATGATTTACCATTATCAATGGCACTGGTATCTTCATTTTAATTTTATATTCTTATTAATGAAAACATTTAGCATACCCTCCAAATATGTATATGATATACTTACTCATAAACCATCTTCATGTACTACTAATACATTATAAAATACACCACAGAGAAAAATTTTAACATATCTGATAACAAATAAAGAAATTTTAATTTTTTTATCCTATGCTCCAATGGTTTACCTTATGAACCTCCTAAATTGTACATTCTTCAATAGATAACACTGGTCCATAGGGTAAAGTCCAATTTCCTTAGTGTGCCTTTCAAGTCCTTCAAAATACCTTAACCTGAATCTTGAAAGAGGAATAGTAGTTGTCAAGATGCCCAAGAGGAGTGAAAGCATTGTGGTCAAAGAGAAGAACATGTGCAAAGGTATCAAGTAGAACTCCTGCATATGAAATACATGTCCTATGTCAGAACTGCATCAAAATTATTTCATATGGCATTAAATTAACTAGGTCTTAATTAGCAAAGAGAAACTCCGATTTTAGATCATCAAAGAATGAATAATAGATAACTGACACAGTACAGATTGAGCATCCCTAATCCTAAAATATGAAATCTCAAATGCTCCAAAATCCAAAAGTTTTGAACACTAGCATGATGTCACAAATAGAAAATTCCACACCTGGGGACCAGCAGATGGCATAATGGTTACATCACTGGGTAGGTGACTGCAGTCCAAGTCCCGGACCCAGCATGTGTGTCCAAAATTCCGAGAGGAGAATGGAGAAGGGATTGCAGCATGGCCATCCCCCTTGGTGGGTGATTTCTCACTTTCTATCTCTCTGTCTCTGTTTCTCTGGAGAGCACACATGCTCTATAGCAAAAATCTCTCTCTCTCTCTCTCTCTCTGTTTTTGTTTTTGTTGTTTTGTTTTTTTGTTGTTGTCGTTGGGAGATGAGCTGTGGAACATCCTGTCTGTTGTCTTTGCAAAAATCTCTCTTTAAAAAAAAGGAAGGAAATTTTCACATTTGACCTGATGTGGAAGGTCACAATCTAAACACCACAATACATGCTTTGAAAAACCATAATATATCTCACAAAGATGTACAAAAATTACATGTAAACCAGAAATCACTATTTTTCAAAACTGTTAAACACTGTAATAGAAAAATATTGTATAAAATACTTCAGGCTAGGCATATAAGGTATATATGAAAAATACATGAATGAATTCTGTGTTTAGACTTGACTCCCATCTCCAAGATACTTCATTATGTATATTGCAAATATTCCAAAATCCAGAAAATCCTAAATTCTAAATACTTCTAATCCCAAGCATTTCGGGTAAGGCTTACTCAACCTGAAGTTTCTCTCTCGGAGCACAAATGGAGAAAGTCAAGTTTGGTGGCAACCAGTTTGTTTAAATACCTCATTTAGTCTGTCGCAACTTTAAGAAGAGCGAGCCAGAAGCCCGGCCAGCTCTGACACTGTTCTCTTCTAGGAGGCTAGGGGAATCCCTCAGAATGTGAGACAAAGCATGATATAATGGAAATAGCAATGTTCTAGAAATCAGACGTTGTGGCTTCTAGTTTCACTCCCATGTCTTACCAGCTGTGGTGGTCTTGGGTAGGTTTCATTGCCTCTGTGAGCCTGTTTCTTTCATCTGAAAAGTGGAAGTTTTAAATATTTGCCCTGATTTTTTTAAGGATCAATGTGAAAATTAACAAATTCAGGCCCTGCTGTGGTGGCACACAGTCTTTGTGAGTGTCAGTTAAAGGTGAGCAGATTCTGTCTGTACATCATGGAACATGTGTACCAAGAAAGAGAAAACACCTGATATCTGGGAGTCTGACATTCATAGCTAGGCTTTGATGTTTTCCTGTTGAGCATAAACAGTTTCACAAAACACCAGCTTCATGCAAGGCCATGCTGTGACCATGACAAAGTGAGATAAAAACAAAACTGCTTCATACTGTGGTCTAAGCACAGACCAAAGCGAGATCACTGTGCAAACCACAAAAACACCCAGCATCCCCCTGAGCTGGCTAAAATGAGTGACTGTTGCTGTTTTACCAACTATAACCTTAGCCTTACTCTATTCTTCCCTCCCTCTGGGTAAGATTCATTAATAAAACCAATCCAGACACTAGCAGGTGGCATACTGGTTTACAACATGGCCAACCGCAGTTCAAGTCACATACCCGGTGGCTTGAAACTCATACCAGATGTGTGTGCACATGTGCCCAAAATCCCAAGAGGAGAATAAAGAAGGGATTGTGACATGGCCATCGCCCTGGTGGGTGATTTCTCACTTTCCCTCTCACTGTTTCTCTGTCTCTCATCTCTCTGGACAGCACACGTGTCCTATGGCAAAAACCTGGAAAAAGAAAGCTAATCCACAACAAAGCCCTGCTCCTTTGAGCCCTTCTCCAAATAGCTAACATGAGCTCAATGCCTAAAGTCCTTTCTAATGTCTTCTAAATAAAGTGCTTTGTGGTTTCCCATGGTATATATTCTCTTTCCATGCAATGAGCTGCGAAGCCAATTTATTCAACTACATTTAGTTCCTGTGGTCTTTGGCTAAAGGGTATTGACAGTATGGTGGATTGTCCTCAGAGTATCACTGACAGGCAGATGAATGTTCTCCCTGTACCCCATGCATATACAGTATGATATCTAAATTACTGAGAGCACACTTGGTCAAGGCCTAGATAGAAAACATATCTGTTAGTATTCTTAGTGGTTTCATGGAAGTAGTAGAGATATTTTCTAGGAAATCAAGCTGCTTTCTGATATGACCATGGCATCTCTTTCCATCTCTTTCTCTCTCCCCTACAGGGCTTTGGCTGAGCAAGAACCCGCTCTGCAGTTTAGTGCCACAGTTGGAGTCAACGCCTCTGTAACTGCTCACCTCTCCTTCCTGCCCAAGGGAGAACAGCGGCGAACCCGCCCTGTGGCCTGTTCCTTTTGTCCTGAATTCTCCCATCACATTGAGTTCTCATGTAATTTGGTAACTCGGCACTGCAGTGGAGAGGCCTGTTTCCTGGCAGAGTTGTTGGAATTTGCAGAAGTTACTTTTGCTATCTATCATGAAAATACCAAGTCAGGTGAGCACCAAGTGACTAATCACAATCAGAATTATAGGAGGCTCTTTGTAACCCTTCCTAGGAGACACATGCTGAAATGTTTAGAGGTGGGTGGTCATGAACTCTGCAACTTATTTCTGAAGGGTATACCAAAAAAAAATGTATTAAACGTGTTTGAGAGAGTATAGAAATGATATAGGGAGATAAAGCAAATGTGCTAAATGTTAATGAGTGAATCTAGGTGAAGAATGTATGAGTTTGTATTCTTGGACCTCTTCTGTATCCTAAAAGTTTCTCAAAAAATGTTTAATTAAAAAATGATTTTGCAGACATTCAGTCTTTGATTGGGATATGAACAAGACAATCTCAAATGCATCTTTCAACACTGAGATTTAGTTAGTGTAAGTGAAGGGTTATGTGGGTATAGCGTAAACGGAAGCCCTTGGTTGGTAGATTTCCAAATATTCTTTTTCACTTGATTCAACAGTCAGCGATCTAGCCGGTATCCAGTCATGTAAAGAATATCTGCTTGGAGTTGTAAAGGTTCCAACAAAAGAGCTGCTGATCAAGAGATGTGGTAAGAATCCTGGATTATCACTTTTTTCAAAATGTATTTATTTATTTCTTCTATGAGCAAGAGAGAGACAGAAAGACAGATAACCCCCATAGATTCTTCATACCACAATCCAGCCCTCCTCAGCTGGCCCAGATCATGGGCATGTGTATGCCTGGTGTGCTCAGGGACATCCTGGGATCTGAATCCAGGACCTTTTCCACGTGAGTTCAGCTTCTTTACCATAGAATCACCACCTGGTCACCATCACTTTCTGATCCTACCCTTTCCCACTCATTTCCTTGTAAGAAGTCATCTTGTCTTACAAGATAGGCAAAAGAAAACTCAACCCTTCAATACATGCTTCTGAACTCTTCTAGGTACCCCAGAAGTTCTTTTTCAAAAGCGTTTGAAGTCCTCATCTACTCATTCCAAATTAGTGAAACAAAGGCACTCAAAACATAGCAATGTCATTCTATTCTCTGATGATGATGATAAGGAATATGGCAACACCTATTATATAGTGCTTTGTGAAATATTTTCTCAGATTTCCTTTGAGCCTCATGATAATCCTTCCTAGCAAGGATACAAGATCTTAGGTTTTCTTTTTTTTTTAATTTTTATAATTCTTTACTTCTAATTATTGTACGTCTTTGTGGAGTACAATATGGATTTTCTTTTTTTTTTTTTTTTTTGGAGAGGTTTTTGCTATAGGGTATGTGCACTCGCCAGACAGACAAAGCGAGACAGAAAGTGAGAAATCACCCCCCGGGGGGATGGCCTGGCCATGCCGCAATCCTTTCGCCTCCATTCTTCTCTCAGGATCTTGGGCACACATGCACACATGCTGGACGTGAGTTTCAAGCCACCAGGTCCAGGACACAAACCGCAGTCGACTGCATGGGAGTCCAGTGACATAGCCATTAAGCAAACTGCTGGTCCCGAAATCAGCCTTTTTTGGGCCAGCAGGTGGCATAGTGGTTAAGGGCGCTGGACTCCCACATGGCCAACCACAATTCAAGTCCCAGGCTTGCTTGCTCTCTCTCTCTCTCTTTTACTCTGTCGCTCTCTGGTCAAAATTAAAAAAATAAATAAATATAGTTAAATAAAAATTATATTTTTTTGAGAGAGAGGTTTTTGCTATATGGCATATGCACTCACTGGAAAGACAGAGACAGAGAGACAGAAGATAAGAAATCACCCCCCCCCCCAGGGTAGATGGCCACTCTGCAATCCTTTCTCCTCCATTCTCCTCTTGGGATCTTGGGCACGCGTGCACACAGGCCCGACGTGAGCTTAAGCCACCTGGTCCAGATCTTGAACAGCAGTCAACTGTTTGGGAGTCCAGCAACACAATCATTATACTATCTGCTGGTCCCAGTAAAATAATTCTTTAATAAAAAGAAGAAAAAATCGACCTTTTCTGCCTCCTCATTTTACAGACAAAAATTAGGGAGGTCCAGAAAAATTAAATGCCTTTTCTAAAATCATAAAACGCTAAGTAACCATTGGCAAATTAGTCTCATTAATCCCAAGATATAAATTAATATAATATAGCTGTCAGACAAATCTGACAGCTATAAAGAGTCTTAGGGAACTTCATGTTCATGTAAAGTTTTACTGCAACACTCCATTCCCATTTATTTAGATATTGTCTATGGCCACTCTGTCACTATAGCAGCACCGTTCAGTAGTTAACTATATATCTCTTATATAAAGCCTAAGATATTTACTGTTTGGCCCTTTCCAGAATAAGTTTGCAAACTTATATGCTCCCTGACTATTAAATAATATTCTGTTTATGTACTATGTTACTTTTCTAAATCTGAAAAATTCTATTCAGTAACAGATCTGGCCTTAGGGTTTCGAATAAGATAGTGTTAACCTAAGCTAGGAAGAAGCGTAATGGCTATGTCGCTGGACTCCCACGTAGTCGACCATGGTTTGCGTCCCGGACCCGGTGGCTTAAAACTCACGCCGGGCGCATGTGCGTGCATGCCCAAGATCCCGAGAGGAGAATGGAGGAGAAGGGATTGCGGCGTGACCATATCCCCTGGGGGGTGATTTCTCGCTTTCTGTCTCTATGTCTCTCTCTGTCTGGCGAGCGCACACGCCCTATAGCAAAAACCTCTCAAAAAAAAAGACTTAAATTCTTACTGTACCACTTGGTAACTATAATAATGGGCAGATCTCTGGGCTTCCATGTTTTCATCTATAAAATAGGGATGTTTATGCCCTAATCGTCAGAACTTCACAGTGCTCTCAGAGGAATTAAATGAAAGACGTATTGAACAGAAGCAGAATTCCTGACATGTCGTAGTAGATGCTCAGTAAAGGGTAGCTGTTATTATTTTGAAATCTAGTGCCTGGTCTGTGGTATGTAATTTACTCAGTGACAGTTCCCTTGGTAAAAACCTAGGACTAAACCCCAGATATCTTGACTTTTTGTCCCATGCCTTTTCCACTGTATGCGTAGTACCATAACAACATTTCACATCTTTTATAGCACCTTTCATTCAAAGCTCTTCTAGACCACTATCTCATTTGATTGTCATAACTTTGCCTGGTAGGCAAAATCAGCATTAATTTTCTCATTTGTGAGGTAAAGAAACCCAAACTGATAGAGATTAATAGGCTGAGCCATGGAGAGAACTCACATCTTTCAGTACCTAGCCTTTGTTCTTCCCATCTGACTGCATTGCCTTCAGTGCTAGATGGGAAGATGAACGCAGACTCACTCACTGTGAGTATATGTTTTCTGCTCTGTCTTGGGTCAGGGTGATGGAGACTTAGGAAGTGGAGAGTCAGTAAGTTCTTTTTTCACTTTTAAAACAATGATTAAAAGTCTTTCTTTTCTCCCATAAGGGATTACAGGATGGTATCCTATCATTTTACCAGAAGATGGTGACCTGCCTCATGGCTTGGAGCTCATGCAGAAAATTGTAGGTGGTCTGGAACTTTCAGTTTCTTTCACCCATCCTGGAGATAGAGAACGAGTGTTGGAAGCTGCTGAACTACTGGGCTGGAGCTTTGAGAATAGTTTGAAGGATCTTGTGAAGGGGAATGAAGAGGAACCGGCCACTGTCACCATCTCCACCCCAAGGCTGTGGCTGCCCATCCACTGTGTGTTGCTTGCTGGCCACATGAATATTCATAAGAATACATACTGCTACCTTCGCTACAAGCTATATGATCATGAAGCCTTTTGGACCCCTCTCAAGAAACCTAAGGAGTCTTCGAACAAAAACCAGGTTATGGTTACTTTCAAGACATCCAAAAGGGCAGAAGTCACCAGGGGTCCATCATTGCTTTGGTACTTCAGGGAGGAGAAGCTAGAGATCCAAGTGTGGCGAGCTTATGGCAATGATAGTGTGGAGAGGCCCCACCACACGGACAGCTGGATTGGCTCGGCCTACGTGGACCTGGCCAGACTCGGGGAGAGGTCGACAAGGACACTAACTGTCAGTGGTAAGTGAAGAGCCCGTGTCTTGCTATCATTTCCAAGGATCTTCAGGGTTACTGAAAGCAAGGCTAAACTGAACACCAAGACAACTTCCTAATGGGCAGAAGGTCTAGAAACAGGAGCCTGTGGGTATGCTGAAGAGAAAAACACACCACACACCTGATTTCATCAGATACTGGACTTAGATAAACCTCATGGCCTCTCAGCACATGAGTCCCTTCCAGAACAGCTCTGCCTTGTAATCATTTGATTTTGGCTTCAAGTCAGAGCTCTCACTAGTGTCTCTTACTGAGGATGGTATGGTAGGATAAAAATTCTTACATTGTAAACCAGCTTCACCATTTCTTTTATAAATTAGTATCTTGGGATGTGTAGGCCTTTCAAAGGAGAAAGGTCCTCAAGTACCCTGAAAGAGTATTTCCTCCCTGGTTACACAATGTTCCTGGTTCTGCTTACCAAGGCTCATACTCCTCCATTTTTTTAAAGGTGTGTATCCTCTGTTTGGACGGAATGCATCCGACCTCTCAGGAGCTGCCCTGCGCGTTCATGTGGTTCTGTCCTCTCTTTCCCCACACACTGAGCCCACTCATGAACTGGACTCCTTGGACTGCAGTAGCCACAGTGAATCTGAACAACTCCCCAGTAGAGGTGATAAGATCCAGCCTTCTCCACCATCTGACCACCAGAAGCCTCCCGCCTCCACCCAAGTCCCCTGCAACTGCACCACAGCAGAAGTCAGCCTGGCTCAGGAGGGCCCTACTGAGTTGGACGGAACTTTTGCAGTCAGTATCCTGGTAGAAAGAGCAATGCACTTGAGCTTGAAAGGTATGCTCTGCCCATTTACCCAGGAGCCTATGCCTGACTCCTCAGGGTATGGACCTTTTTTGCACAGATCTTTCACGCCATGGCAGGATCTATCCTCTCTAGCATCCTGCCTTTCAGACACAAGCTACAGTTGTGTTTGCCCGGTAGTCCTCGCTACACCTTGTGTTTACCAGTCAAGTTCAGAGTGGGTATGCATTGCCAAGGTCAGTCCTATCCTGACATCATGGGAGTGGTAGTCAGTTCAGCAAATAGTAATCTGTGCTGGACCAGTGCCAGGCACAGAGAGTGCAGAGTAAATGACACATCACTTTTGTCCTCCAAGATCTGATAGCTCAGTTAAGAAGATTAATATCTCCATAGCTAATGATATATAAAGCAGAATGTGCTGAGAGTCTAAAGAGTAATTAATACAATATATAATGTTTAGAGAGTTTAGAAACAAAAATCTCAGGTATGAAGGGGCTTCAAAGAGTTCATGGAAAAAATGGAACTAAAGTGTAAGTTTATTTTGGTGTAAAAACTATGAAATCCTTGCATAATTTTATCATAATACACATTTTTCATCAGCTTTTTGAAGACCCTCCTTGTAAGTCTAGGACATCAGGAGAACTTTTTAAGAGTTAGCAAGATTTTAGGAAGGTGAGAGTGGAATTTCAGGTGGATGGATCAACTGGAACAGCAGCATTGCAGTGGGAGGGTATGTGTTCCAAGCTTGTTCGGTAGGGTCATGGTAGAGATTCATCCTGTTTGGAAGTCTTGGTTGATGCAGGGGAATAAGAAGATTAATATCTCCATAGCTAATGATATATAAAGCAGAATGTGCTGAGAGTCTAAAGAGTAATTAATACAATATATAATGTTTAGAGAGTTTAGAAACAAAAATCTCAGGTATGAAGGGGCTTCAAAGAGTTCATGGAAAAAATGGAACTAAAGTGTAAGTTTATTTTGGTGTAAAAACTATGAAATCCTTGCATAATTTTATCATAATACACATTTTTCATCAGCTTTTTGAAGACCCTCCTTGTAAGTCTAGGACATCAGGAGAACTTTTTAAGAGTTAGCAAGATTTTAGGAAGGTGAGAGTGGAATTTCAGGTGGATGGATCAACTGGAACAGCAGCATTGCAGTGGGAGGGTATGTGTTCCAAGCTTGTTCGGTAGGGTCATGGTAGAGATTCATCCTGTTTGGAAGTCTTGGTTGATGCAGGGGAACCATAGAGAATCCTGAAGAGAACAGTCAGAAAATTGTTGAACAGCAACAGGGCCTAACTAAGACTAATTGACATAGGTTTGGAGTAGCCTTGAACGGTACAATGGCAGTTTCTCCAGCAGTGCTTGGCATTTGCCTGGCCTGTGCTCATGCACCTTGCTTAGCCTGGATTCCTTTATCCCTTCCCCACATAAAAACTCCATTTATCATCCTGCCAATGCCCTCATTCACTCTGTTCCGGCCAGGTTGATCTCTGCTTTTTCTTAAATGAGTGTGTGTACTCCTGCCTTGAGGCCTTTGGATTCAATTCCTTCTGCCTGGAATATTCCTCATTTCTGATCATTTTTACTAAAGTCACTCTGTCTCAGTGAGACCTTCCTTGGCCACTTCATCTAAAATTGCAGCACCTTCCATAACATTTTCTATTCCTTGTTTCTGCTTTGCTTTTGTCTCTAGCTTTTGACAGTGTGGTTTTGTTTTTTTTTGTTTTTGTGTTCCATCTTTCCTAGAAGAATATAAGTCCTTTAAGACAGGGATGATTTTGTTTCTTTTCTTTACTGCTGACTCCTCAACACTTAGAACTGCATCTCACACATACAACAAGCAGTGAGTATTTGTTAAATGAACAAATAGACATATCTGAGCCCTAGCTCAGAAATATTCTGTCTTCCCTGTCCAATATGATAGCCACTAGCCTCATGTAGCTAGGCTAGTACCACAAAGGAACTGATTTTTTTTTTCCTTCTTTTTCAGTTTTTGCTATAGGGCACGTGCACTCACCAGAGAGAGAAAGTGAAAAGTCATCCCCCAAGGGAGATGGCCACACTGCAGTTCCCTCTCCTCAGTTCTCTCAGGATTCTGGGCATGCACACAGATGTGCCCAGCATGTCTTCTAAGCTGCTAGGTGCAGGAATTGAACCACACAGTTAGACATGTAGGGTCTAACTGTCCCAACCATCATGTCACAGGGTGGCCTAGAACTGATTTTTTTTTTTTTTTTTTATACTTTTTATAATTTAAAAGAAAAAATAGCAAGAAATCACCTCCCAGCGGGGGATGGCCATGCTGCATCCCTTCTCCATTCTCCTCTCAGCATCTTGGGCACACATACACACACGCCCAGTGTGAGTTTAAGCCACCAGGTCCAGGACTCAAACTGTGGTCAACTACATGGGAGTCCAGTGACATAGCCACCACCTCAACTGCTGGTCCCTGAATTTTCTTTTTTTTTTTTTTTAAGAATTATTTAATTTCAGGATCAGCAGATGGTATAATGGTTACATCACTGGACTCCCATGTAGTTGACCATAGTTCGAGTCCTGGACTTGGCAACTTAAAACTCCCTTGGGCACATGTGTGTACATGTGCAAAATCCCAAGAGGAAAATGAAAGAGAAGGAATTACATTACAGTGTGGCCATCCCCCTAGGGGGTGATTTCTCACTTCCTGTCTCTCTTTCTCTATCTCTCTAGCGAGCACAAGTGCCCTATAGCAAAAATCTCTCTCTCAAAAAAAGAATTATTTAATTTATTCATTATTATTATTATTTAATTTGATCAGAGAGAGGTAAGGTGAGAAAACAAGCTGCGAGGTCCATGATTTGAACTGTAGTTGGCCATGTGGGAGTCCAGCTCCTTAACCACCATGCTACTTGCCAGCCCTGTGGGACTGAATTTTTAATCTTACTCAGTTTTAATTAATTTAAAGTTGAATAGCCACGTGGAGCTGGTGGGTTATCTTATTGTCATCTCAGTTACACTATCTACTCATCAGCCATCTTTGTTTTATGTTGTTGTAAGACAGAATAAATGTCTACCACATTGGAAACCTGATCTCATAAAAGAAGATATAAGCATAATATGGCCTGTTCGGGTGGTGTGGTGGTTAGGATGGCTCTATTCACTTGGTCTACTGCGCAGTTTGAGTCCTGGCCCAGTGGCTTGAGAAATACACTGGGCATTTGTGAGTGTGCTCAAGATCCTGCTCAAAGTGGAAAAGACATTGCAGTGTGACTGTGCCCTACAGGGAATGCTTTCTCTCTGTCTCTCCCAAGCAAGCACCAAGATCCTGAAAGAAGTAGAAGAAAGGAACTATGTGACTATCCCCCATGGGGGGTGCTTTCTCACTTTCCCTCTCTGTCTCCTGAGTGAGCATACATGCCTTCTGGCAAATTTGGAAAAAAAAGAATACGGCCAATTTTACAGTTGAAGAGACTAGGTGGTCCTTGTCCAGAGTCACACAGATATGGATATGGCAGAGCTGGTAATTGATCATCTGACTCTCTAAGTTCAGAACTCTGCAGTTCTATGCCATCTTTTGCCTTTCAATCCCCCATGGGATTTTCTTTATTCTTTTTTTTTCTTTTTTTTTAAATTTGCTATGGGAATGTGCGCTCACTGGAGAGAAATAGAAAGAAAGAGAGGGAAAGTGAGAAGTCACCCCCTATGGAAGATAACCCCATTGCAGTTCTTAATTTTTCTTGGAATTTTGGGCACATACAAATATGTGTCCAGTGTGTTTTTCAAGCCACTGAGTCTAGAACTCACTGCACTAAGCTATGTGGGATCCTGCCACCTTAACCGCCACATCACCAACTGGCCCAATATTTTCTAATGGTACAAAGATATGGGGAAATCACTTCACATGGAGGCATATTTATGAACTGAGCCATTAAAGAACAGTTGCAGTCGCAGAAAGGTCACTGGTAACATGTCTATGACAGGGAATATAGCTCAAGCTAAGATCTAAAGGTTAAAAAGGACTAGGAATGGTTCTGCTTGTATAATGGGAAGCTTCTTCTAGCACATTCTTTTTGGTATCCTAAAGTAGTCACTCCACTCTACTCTATTTCAGGGAGCCCCTTGACAGAGCGAAGAGTGTCTGTACCCAGTTGTTGTGTGTCCTTTGCAACGGCCGATGAGTCGTCTCCTATATACACCCACGTGGTTGAAAACACAGATTCTCCTATCTGGAATTTTCAGCAGCAGTCACGGTTTGTATTTTCTGATGCTCTGTCAGCCCTTCCAGCATCTGCTTTCGGTTCAAACTCAGAGCAAGGAATGTAATAGAATATTTGAGCAGCCCTGGAAAATGCCTTTCTTATTATCAAAGTCGTTTTTTGATCCTAGTACCTGTAAATTCATAGCTAGCAGTAGCTTGAAGGTTTTCTTGTCTTGTTTTTATCTTGCTCAGTGTAGCTCAGAAATTATCCAATGAGAGGGCCTTTTCTATACTCAGCTCTGTTCTAGATACCAGAAATTAAAGATGATTAAGACACTCTGCTATTGAGTTCATGATCTTCCTGGAAGAAATACAAATAAAGAATTGTAGTTAAGTGTGACAAGTGCAGTAAGAAAAGTGAAAAGGTGACTGTTAGAGCTCAGTAAGATTAGTGAGGCCAAGCTGGAAGTTCAGGGAAGACTCATAAATAAGACACCTCACCTAAATACTTAAGAATGTACCCAAGTTTTCCAGGTGAAGAAGGGTGGGAAGGGTGTTCCAGTCAGCGAGAACTAATCTCGGGAAAGGCTGTAGATTATTTGTCCTTGGGAAAGACTTGATGCAGCGCAAAGAACCTGGACTTTGGAACAGAGAGACTTGGGCTCCAACCCTATCACTGCTGTTTACCAGCTGTGTGAATAAGTTGCATGGTATCTCTGAGCCTCACCTTTCTTGCCTATATTGTCCAGATAATTTTTACAGAGTGGTTCAGAGGTCCAAATTAGATGACACTTAGGGATATTACTTCATGGTACATAGTAAGTGTGTTCAACAACAGATGTTAGATCTCTAGAAGGCTCAAAAAACAGGAGGAAGTGTCTTATTAGTCATGTTGCAGTGCTACTCAGAGATAGGCGGCCTCATGAAAGGTCTGCTACTGAGCCGTGTCCTCCATTTTCTTCTTTACCAGTCATCATTAAAAAGTTGGCTTCTGGGCCAGCCAGTGGCATGGTGGTTATGGTGACTGGATCCCACATAATCGAGTCTGCTGTTCTCCTGGACCTGGCAGCTTGAAAATCATGCCAGACGTGTGCATGCATGCCCCAAACCCTGAAACGAGTGAGAGATGGAAGAGAAGGGATTACAGCATGACCTTCTCCAGTAGAGGGATGCTTCCTCACTTTCCCCTCTCCTTCATTCTCTCTTTCTAGGGAGCGTTTGCAACCTCTGACAGACTTTTAAAAAGGGGACAGGTGATTTGTAATATTAGTTATTGTTGCTATTGTCATCATACTGCCTTGCCTTTAGTAGTTTAGTTCTTGTCTCCCAACACTAGCCATACCCTCAGTGCCTGATCTGCAGTTTCTCAGTGTTCTTGTATTTAAGTCTTGGCAATTGCTCACATGTTCAGCATTTTGTAATTTGAGAGGCTGGCTTGAGTCAGGAGCTAGAAAGCTCATTACCATCTATGGTGAGGTGCTGAAAATTATAGAAATTCTGGCCATAGTTGCCAGGGTCATTTATCTATAATACCAAACTGGCCCCTAAAAACGGGAAAACAGAGACTTGAGCTTCTAAGTGAAACTGATTTATTTAAAACATAGCAATCTCACATAATTATAAAACTTTGCTAACTTGGTGAAAGGACGTTAGTCATCTGCTGATTTCATCCCTCACTTTACAGTTGAAGAGACTGTGGCCTAGAGGTGTCACAGTTGGTAACAGAGGCAGGATTAGAAAAAAGTTGAATAATGGTGCTATTTACAGTTCTTTTATCACAGAATTATTTCATTCAATCACCTAACAACTTGTAGGTAGATAATATTATCTCATGTAAAGGGTCGGAGAGCTAGATCTTGAAGAGGCTAAGTGCATGCCCAGACTCAGGATGGAATTATTCAAAGATGAGTCTTTTGACTTCCACTACAATTAGCATCTCTGGCGAGGGGTATTTGTGTCACCTTGGCACAGCACAGTGCCTCTCACTGGCCATGAAGTAGGCTCTCCTCAGTTCCCCCAGTGCAGTTTTGGGGATGAAATTAAGTCTCTTGGTTTTCCATGGATCTTCAGCTGGTTGACCTAAAATAGTATAGCACCTGGTTTCAAACTGTTCAGTGAGGTTTGTTTGTAATTTAAAACTATATCTTACTTCATATGAAATGTACCTATTAGAAGTACTCAGTGAATTCCACCTCAACCTCTTTTTCTGGTATGAAAGCTAGGTACTTTTTTTATTTCATTGCCTTGTTTCCACACCGTCCACTCTATAACATTGGATTCAGGCAAACCAGGGTTCAGGTCCTGGCGCTACCACCTACTGATTCTTGTGTGACCTTAAGCAAATCGCTTTACATCCATAAAATAGGGATAATGGTGTCCATGTCATAGGCTTTTGGACAGATTAAATAGATATGATTCACTTGGGACCATGCCCAACCCAAGGTAGATATTCAAGAAATGCTTTTTTTCCCCTTCCTTCTCCTTTCTACCATTCCATCTCCGTAGGGCATTAAAAAAAAAAAAAAAAAATCCTTACTCATTCCAATAAAACTGCTTATTGGAGCTCCCTTCCCAGACTTCCTACCCTGTCTTAGACCAACAGAGTTCGAATGTGTAGATACTCTTGGGAGTTGGAGGAAGCACTGCGTCAGGGAACCTGTTTCCAAGTCTCGCCAGGTTAGTTTACCTTGATGAGCTTGTATCCCCTCATTTAGCTGTGAAGATGTCCTAGAAGATCCCCACAAAGATGAAGTAAAATAGTGTTGGGAAATTTTCACTTTGCAAAAACTGTAGGATATTCTTCAAATCTAAGCCTCATACTACAGAAAATTTCCACTAAGTTCTTTATGGTGCTTGTTTTTCTTAACAGGCTTTCAAAAGAGCTGCTTTTGGACCCACAGCAAACCCTCGTCTTCAAAGTTTGGCATAAAAGAGGTATGATTTTGTACATGAATATCTATCTGACTGTAAAAATAAGCTCACATACCGTTGGCAATTTGCCAATCCTTTTCTTTTTCTTCCTTTTTTTTTTAAGAATTATTTATTTATTTATTTATTTAATTCCATTTGTTATTATTTTTAATTTGAGCAGAGGAAGACAGAGAGAGAGAAAGGGAAAGCAAGAAAGCCAGCCACCAGGTCTGGGACTTGAACCGCTGTCAGCCATGTGGGAATCCAGCGCCTTTAACCACCACGTCACCTGCTGGCCCCTCCTTTTCTTTTTTAACCAAGTGAGGCCATGGTACTGATGATATTGGGAACACAGATATGTGGTAGAGAGTAATCTCATAGTATTCCATATTGTTCTCCTATGGAATTTAAATAGAAATCATATTGGTTTTGTTTGACTACTGCTTAGTGCAGAAATCCAAGTACATTTGAATCTGTACAATTATATTGGTCACGAATCATAATACCCAGAATGCCATTTTAAGTTTGGGTTAGATGTCTCCTACCAGAACATTCTATATTTGGCTAATCCTACACTGTCACTTTGTGTGTCTCCCACCACCTGCCATCATGGGAGAAATGCATAGACCTAACTGGTCTAACTGACCTAACTCATCTAGTATGTCTCTCAGTGTATGTAGATATCTCTCTCCCCTTAATGCCCTCATTTCCACACAGACTCAGCAAACATGTTACAGAAAGTACTCAAAGCAGACCGAACTGTGGTCAGCACAGTTGAGGTCTTTACTCTGTGCCAGGTATTATGCTAAGTGCAAAGGATAGCAAAGTAAAATAAGACAGACAGGGACCTTTCTTCACAGAGCTGGCAGGAAGTGGGTGATAAAACAGTTACAATATAGTATGATAAAGCACTGCTAGGAGACATCTAACCCAAACTTAGGATGTCAGAGAAGGCTTCCTAGAGCATTCCTCAGCTGGGAAACGAAGGGATGAGGTATACTATAGTCAGAGGGCACAACAAATACCAAAGTCTGGAGTAAGAAAGAGTATGAGGGGGACCAGCAGATGACGTAATGGTTACATCACTAGGCTATCATGTAGTTGACCACAGTTTGAGTCCTGGACCCGGCGGCTTAAAACTCATGCCAGGTATACATGTGTGTGTGCCCAAAATTCTGAGAGGAGAATGGGGGAGAAGGGATTGAAGTGTGACCATCCCCCCTGGGAAGTGATTTCTCACTTTCTCAAGAAAGGGGGTCACAACATGATGAGACCAAGTTAAGGATACTTCTCTCTCTCCCCCAACCTCTGATACATGTGCACTCTCTGTCACATGCACACCCATGCACTATCTCTCATGAATAAAATAAATAAAACTTTTAAAAAATTGTTTTGAAGAACAGATTACATGTCTCATAGCCAAATAAGGCATGATTAGTTTTCTTTGCAAAGCGAAACAAATCTTCAGGATGTAAATTAATGACTCTAGCCATCAGTTTTCATCCCCATTGGGTAAGAACTACTTACTCTCTACTCTGGGTAATACAGTTTCAGGTCTTAGTAGAATCAAAGAAGGGGGTCTTAAGTCTGGTGCAGTGCCTCTTGATATATATGTATGTAACTTGGGCTCAAAGAGTTAAGAGGGATGTCAGCCCAGGTTTGCAGTAGTGCCATACTGTTTCTTTGTCCCACTCCACATTGGCCAGTTCACTCATGCTCTCAGTGGATGTTTATCAGGTTTTTCATCACATGGGAAGGTATTCTGCCAGGCATGGAGAGTGTAGGGGGGAAGGTATTCTGCCAGGCATGGAGAGTGGAGGGAACATAGAGCAAGACCTGCTTTTGTCTTTTATGTAGTCCCAGTCTAAAGAAGAGCAAGCTGTCTAAACAAGTGTCATACAATGTGTTTAGTGTCACCAGGAGTGTGCACAGGGAACTGTGGAAGCCTCATAGACTGTTCCTCGAAAATGTGCGTTTCTTAATTTACACATCTACAATTGACAACCTGTAGTTGTGTCAATGTTGGTAGATTCAGCCTTTGACACGCTTGTTCAAAATAGGAACTTGTGGAATGACCAGGGCCAGAAATTTTCAGGGCAGAAATGAAGAATAAGCTGTTGAAATATTCATTTTGTAAGCTAAGTAATGTGATTGAATGTATAAAAGAAAATGAAATAAAAAATGAAAAAAAAAAATGAAGAATAAGAATCACAAAGCCCAAGGATGAAGGCCACTGCATGGCAGCTTGTCTAGTGAAAGGTCATCTTCTCAGTCATTAAGGGCAGCTCCCTCACCATGTGGAGAAGAGCCAGAGCCCAGGCTTATGCTGCACCAGTGCTACCTTGTGTTCTCCAGGGCGGTTACTTTTCTTCTCTATAATTTATGTCACTTTGTTCTTAAATTTATTATGTCACTGGGAAACTCATAATATACTTTTCTGTTTTTCTATGTAAAAACATGTCATGACTTTGCAACGATCCAATGATACATATCTATATGTAGAAAATTTGGTCTTCTCTATAATTTATGTCACTTTGTTCTTAAATTTATTATGTCACTGGGAAACTCATAATATACTTTTCTGTTTTTCTATGTAAAACATGTCATGACTTTGCAAAATTTGGAAAATACAGAAAAGTATAACTATGAAAACACAAATCCCTCTTCATTCCATAATTTCAAGGCCCACTGCCCTGAAGAAAACCACTGAGACACGGTAGCCTAGGGAAAAGAACAAGTGCTTCTTAAGTTTGGTGTTATTTTCTGGTTGTCTGAATGAAGAAGACAAAGCTCAATTCTGCCATCTTTTCCCTGCCATACCGAAAGGGCATTCCTAATAGCAAAAGCAGGCTCCAGTTACCAGTCTCTCTCAACCTCATCATTCGTGCTGTGTGAGCTTGGGAATCACTCAACTCCCCATTCCACTGCATCAGCCTCTCTGTGTGCAGCCTCTGATCTCAATGGCCGGGCACTGTCAGCCTCACTGCCCAGCTCTTCTCTTTCCCCTACAGATGAGGAGAGAGTGATTGGCTTTGCCTCAGTGGACCTGTCCCCTCTTCTCTCTGGCTTCCAGTTTGTCTGTGGCTGGTACAACATCACAGACTTCAGTGGCGAATGTCAGGGTCAGATAAAAGTTGCCATCTCCCCTTTGGAGAGTTTGATGCACTTCAAAAAAGAGAAACAAGCAAGACGTGGGGCAGAGACCCCTGGATCACTGGTATGTATCTCGATTTACACCCCTAATCAGTAAGGGTTCTGCTGGGAGGAACTGTAAGAGGAGTCTTTACGAATCTTTGGTACACAACTCACAGAACCCATTGTATATTTGTAATAGTCTCCTGACCTTTGTGGGGCGAGGGGAATGTGCAGGAATTAGATAGTACTGATGGTTGCACAACTCTGAATATACTGAAAACTAGAGAACTGAGCACTTTAAACGGGTCGGCTTTTTAATACCTGAGTTATATCTCAATTTTTTTAATAAAACAAGGTTACTTGCAGTATGAAATACCACATCAGTTAGCTCTTACATTAAAAACATTCATCTTCCATTTAAAAATAAATAAAAAGGAAGAGAATAAGGAGGGAATTGGCAATGGAACATACAAACATACAAGAAATCGTTTTCCAAATTTGTCTCAGAGAGAGGAGCTCTATCAAGGCAAAGTCTATGTTTTATTCATTTCTTGCACGCACATCTGTCCCAGATTCGGCAGAGTGGGCGCTGATAAACATTGAATGAACACATGCACAAGAAAATGGCCAAGAGTTCATCAGTCCCTTTGTAGGAATGTCTTCTCTTCGAATCAACCCTGATAGGAGACAAGGAATATCACAGCCAGATTATACTCATGTGTAAAGTAAATGTAAAATGATGTCCAGCCAGGGATTTACAGACTAGCTGAAGGAATAGAAACCCAAATATAGAGAAAGCAACTAAAAAGCAATCTAACAGCATAGTCTATAAAATAGGGATGTAATACCTGTCTCATAGGGTTATTATAAAGTTTAGATGAGAAAATGTATGCTTAGCACAGTGCCCTACACACAGAAAATGCTCAGTGAATTATATTCATACATGCACAATGGATTTTACAGGTTTATTTCTACACTGCTTTGTTTAAAAAGATTTGTGGTAACAAGTGTACGTTTGCTCACTGCTTTTACAGACTCTGAGGTATGGTCCCTTTCCCTTCCCTGCCTCCGATGTGTATGCTGCGTTCCCTAGCCACATGGCAGAGCAGACCCCAGACCAGCTTGCTTACACTTCAAAGGAACTCTATGTCTCCTCTCCTGGGAGGTGAGTTATTTTTTAATGATGGGAAGAAACGGGGTTAAATAATGGAAGTGTATGGATTGGCTTATCATTCTTTTCTTTATTAGAGGAAGAAAGTGGACACAGGCAGAGGGCTTAATTGATCTTCTGGCATAACCCTGGGAGCCCCAAGATCCTATAAGAACAAAGTTTTTATAAGATAGGAACTCAAATTTTTACTGCTAACCTTGTTTTATTAAGAAATTGAGATATAACTCAGGTATTATAATGCAGACCGGCTTTAAGTGCTCAGTTCTCTGGTTTTCAGTATATTCAGAGTTGTGCAACCATCAGTACTATCATCTCAGTGCAACAGACAACTTTCTCTTCTCCTCAGAGGCTTTTAACCTTTAACCCTAAACTCAGTCACAGCTGTGTGAGAAATATATTATCTTTTCCCTCTCAAAACTATGTACAAGTTATTTTGCAAAAAGTAAAAGCCAACCTTGGATGTGCGTGTAGATATCAGAGTACGTTCTACCCTGTCCAGAGACAGTCTAAGAGTGAGACTGCTGCTTTCCACCTCGCTCTCTTCCAGGCCTGACTGCCATTTACCATCCCTCTGCTCCCACCAGTCTTTCCCGTGTCGTCGTCTTCATCCCAGAGATCCTCTCAGGATCGGCTGCCACCCCTAACAGCACTTACTGAATAGACCCTTTATTTCAAGAAAGATACTCTAGTACTGCTTGACCACTGCAAGGCCCATTTCCATGCTGTGTAGTTTTCTCATTGCTCACCACATGAAGAGATCCTCTCCCTCTGTACACTGGAGCTATGTGTCTGTCAATTCCTAACCCCAGTTTTAGGTGATTCCGTCGTTATCTTTGTGTTACTTTGACCATAGTCAGCAATGACATCCAGGTAAGATAAGGGTGTCTCTGGTGCCCACTATTTAGTAATCTTAAAGGCTAAAGGTTTGGAAGTTTTTGGTTTTTTGTTTGTTTTTGTCCACATAAAAAAATGTTCCTGTTACCACGTGAGAAGGGCCACATCAGAATATCATATTATATTCTAATCCAGCCATCTATCCAAGGCTACGCTACAGTTCCCCATCTAACTACCTCACCAAACAGAGATCTCATTCTTCTTCAGGCCTAGGCTGGTGAAATAGGCTCTAGGTCAGACATATTTGGAGGCCTATCCTGGTTTCTTTACTTAACTACTTATGACCTTAGACTAATTACCCCAATTCTCTAAGCCTTGGCTTTCTTCTTTGTTGAAGAAGTAATTCTTCATTACCTCAAGAATTGTTGTGAAGAGTAAATGAGAATAGAAATAATTCATATTTATAAGCATTTTACAGACATTAGCTAATTGCATTTCACAGCAAAGGTTTTATTACTAATAATATATGTGAAATCCCTGGACCATTTCCAAACTTCCTGGTCTTTGTGCTTTATTTGTAATAACAAAAACCGTAAAGTACGCAGATATCCATCAACAAATAGGTGATTTAGTAACCAAAGTGTTTTGTAACCATGTAATAGAATACTTAAAAATAAAAATAAATACATATTTTTTTTTAGAGAGAGTGATTGCTATAGGGCGCACGCACTCGTCAGAGAGACAAAAAGCAAGAAATCATCCTCCTAGGGGCCATGCCATAATCCCTTCTCCTCTATTCTCTCTTGGGATTTTGGGCATGAACACACACACACATCCAATGTTGAGTTTTAAGCCTCTGGATCTAAGACTCGAACCACAGTCGACTACGTGGGAATCCAGCTACATAACCATTATGACATCTGCTATTCCCAAAAGAAGTGCTTTTTTTTTTTAAGAATTTTTTTATTGTTATTATTACTATTATTCAGTTTGACAAGAGGGGCACACAGAGAGAGAGAGGGAGAGTGAGAAAGCAAGCCACCAGGTCCAGGACCTGAACCACAGTTGGGCATGTGGGAGTCCAGCATCCTAACCACCCCGCCACCTGCTAGTCCCAAGAAATGCATTTCTTTTGAGGGGGGGAGTTTGTTATAGGGCACATGCACTCACCAGAAAAACAGAGAGATAGAAAGTAAGAAATCACCCCCCCCCCAGGGGTGATGGCCACACTACAATCCCTTCTCCTCCATTCTCCTCTCAGGATCTTGGGCACACACGCACATGCACCCGGCGTGAGTTTAAGCCATTGGATCTGGGACTCAAACTGTGGTCGACTACATGGGAGTCCAGCAACATAGCCATTATGCCAACTGCTGGTCCCGTAGTACATTATTAATACACAACAAAATGCACTACAGTTGTGCTGAGGAAGAGAAACTAGACAAAAGTATATCATATATAATTCCATTTATCTGAAATTCTAGAAAACGCATACTAATCTGTGACAGAAAGCCAATTAATGGTTGCCCAGGGACAAGGCAGTGTAAATAACGAGGGAAGAGATTGTGGCATGACTATACCCCATGGCAGGGACAGGATGCTTTCTCACTCTCTCTGGCAAGTGCATGTGTCCTCTGGCAATTAAAAATAAAAAGGTTTTAAAATTAATTGTGGTGGTAGTTGCACAACTCTGTGACTGTACTGAAAACCAGTGAACTGAACACTTTTTTGGGGAGAGGTGCATAGGTGCGTACATATGCACATGTGTTCAGTGTTTTTCTTTGTTTTTTTTGTTTTTTGTTTTTTGGGTTTTTTTTTGAGACAAAGTCTCTTAGCTATGATCCTCCTTGCTCGGCCTCCCAGATAACTGGAATTAGACACATACACCTCCATATCTGGCTTCTTAGGGTGGGCTGGGAATCAAACCCAAGCTTCCCAGATAGTTTCAGCCTGCTGAGCAACAGCGTCTTATTATTATTATTATTATTATTATTATTATTATTATTACTTAACTTAATAAAAGAAGGAGAAAGAGAAAGTGAGAGAGCAAGCTGCCAGGTCCAAGTCTTGTCGGCCATGTGCGAGTCCAGTACCTTAACCACCATGCCGTATGCCGGTCCAAACAACAGGGTCTTGCCAGCACACACCACCCCATGGTTGGTCTAAAAATCACATTCTTGAATTCAAGAATTTGAGTTTTGTTCTGTGGATAAGAAGGAAAAGCCAAAGCTAGGAGAGATGATGGTGATTAAATAGATTCAATACACATGAAATGTTTGCAGCAGGACTTAGCATATAATAAGAACTCCAAATATATTATTGTCCTTATAACTGTTATTTCAGATCTATGTTTTAGAAAAATCATTTAGGCTATAAAATGAAGGATGGATTAAAGAGCAGGGAATGAGACTAAAGGCGAGATTATCTGGGGGACATTTCTAACACAAGCAAGAATTGAAGGAGCCAGGACTGGCTGAAGCAACAGATTTGCAGTACCATTTCACAAGAGTGGTTTGTTCACTGTCACACTAAGAGTTTTCTTACTGATTGGGATATTATTTTGCTCCTGTTTTTTCTTGGCAGAATTGGTGTCACAAGAAACCAGGTATCACGCCACGAGGAGCACGTGCAGAACATCCGCCGATTTCATGAATCCCTACAGCAGGGAGAGGCTGTCTCACCAAGTGATGACAAACTGACCACATTGCCCTTGTCCTCCCGCACCTCCATTCTGACCTGCCTCAGGTGAAAAGACTCGGGGCCCCATTGTGAGCACACAGTAAATGGCAGTTGTGATGTCCAGTACTGCATTCCATCAGCTGCCACCGCTCGGGGATTTGAGAGAGGGCTCTCGATCTTGCTTGTGTCGGGTTGGACCCTCATTAGATTCCTCACCGCTGAATGTGTCTCAGCTGAGTCTCATCCTGCCCCCTGTCTTTATTCTCATAGCCACTGACTTGTTCCATATCAGGATCTGTCCTGTTAAGGACAGGGACTCCCCTGTCCCTTCTTAGTTTAGTGAGCATCTGAGCCAGAGAATCACTGGGAGAATCAAAAGGGCCATAACAGATCAGCCTCTAGGTTATCTAACGAGAATATGGTACAGTGGAAAGGACTTGGCTTCAGAGTCCTCTAGACTTGACCTCCAATCTGGGCTCTGCCATGCGCAGTGGAGGAAATAGTAGTGTTCCCAGATAATTATAATTCAAGATGGTAAGATCTACAAGTTTCCTGGCCACAGATAGGCAGAGGCATAAGTGACATTCTGCAGTGGTCATGGAAAGATTGAAAGAAGTCACATTTGAGCTGGTCTTTGAAGGGACAGGTCAACAAGCATGAAAGACATTCTGTGAGAAAGAGCATACACCAAAGCCCAGAGGCATGAAACAGTGGGCCGAGTTGGGGGAAAACAGCAGTACAGTTAGGAAAAGCTGAGCATCACAGCAAGGAGCAGGGCGAGTTCTATAGGAGTCAGGTCTTGTGAAGGGCCTTCTGCGTCAGGTCTGAGTCTGACTTTTTAGTTATTCCCAAGTGGAAAGTGATGGGGAAAGGAGAAGAGTGTGTGAAGCTTAATGAAAAGACATTTCAAAGATTATTTATTTGGGAAAAACTAACTTGTTCTGTGGCAAGCTCAGAAAAGAAACATTAACAAAATATTTTTGGTTAGGCATGTTTAAAAGGATTGAGCTTCAGTGCTCTAGACTGGGAAATTGCCCAAACTTACATCACAAGGAAGTAATGTGTTTAGAGTCTCATCCTCAGATTAATAAAATGCTGGAGGCAAGGCTCATTAAGTAGAACCATTGGCAATTTGTCTGCATTTTATTAGGGCATTCAGATGACCTATTTGGAATCCTGTGGGGAAAAAAAGAAAAACAAACTCTCCTTCACCATAGAGAAGTTTCTCTCATCCTTGGCCCTATTGAAATTAGGACCAGATACTTACTGGTGGGGGCAGTCCTGTGCATTCCAGGATAATGCTGTGATGCAGTCCTGTGTATCAGAATCCTGGTTTCTATCCACTAATACCAGTAGCACCCCTCCCTTAGTGCAACAGCCAAACATGTCTCCAGAATGCCCCTCGGGGGGCAAAATCCCTAGGCCCTAGTGGTTTTCAGTGGGTATCGAAATCACATGAAAAGCTCATTTAAGATACTAATTTCTGGGATCCACCCATAGTTCCTGATTCAGTAGGTCTGGGATGGGACCTGAGATTTGCATTTCTGATGCATTCTCAAGTGGTGCTGTCCATCCCAGAACTAGGCTTTAAGGACTCACTGCCCTAGAGGAATTTACTCTGAAGTAGAGATGAAACATGATAATAGCAACTTGCATCACTTATTGGGGTTCAGAGAACCCTAAAACATTGCTTCATTTGCATCACAGCAGTCCTACGAGACCTGCAGGGCAAGTACATTAGTTTTCTCTTACCCATGGTTTTGCTTTCTGAGGTTTCAGGTACCCACGGTATACAGAACTGTACAGTAAGATATTTTGAGAAAGAGGGAGAAACCACATTTATAAAACTTACATTCTTGCGGTTATTCCAGTATTAGTTGTATTAATCTTTTACTGTGCCTGATTTATACATATATATATATATATATA
>NW_006159505.1:3286842-3291042 GCF_000334495.1 Tupaia belangeri chinensis | reverse complement strand
TATATATATATATATATATGTATATGTATAAGAAAAGCAATATATGTATAAGATCAGTATTATCCCCAGTTTCAGACATCATGAGGGTCTTGGAATGTCCCCCACAGGTAAGGGTGAACTACTGTGTTTAGAAACTGTCTCACAGATGAGAAAATTACAGCTTGGTGGCAGTGAGTCGAAGAGCCCTGGTCCTACACCTAGAACCTGTGACAAGCCAGCAGGTTTGCATATTTTCTGAACTGCCCCAGTTTACACTTGTTTGCATGTCCCCACAGCAGGTGTTTGTCCTTGTGACATGTGGACACCTAAGCGATATGATAGACCTCACTGTATTTGATTGATAGCACCTTGACTTCTGGTACTAGAATAAGGATCAGCTTCATCCTCTCATTTTATGTGAATTTGAATTAAGATACGCAGACTACTGTTCCTAACGGAAGGAGAAAAAGACTGAGTTCACTTCATAGGTGTTTAGTGCTTGTGTTGTGCCTGTTGTACCAGATGTACTAGAGAGACAGAAAAGTTGAGATATTATTCCTGCTACCAGATGCCCATGGCCTGCATAGGGAAACTAAACTGACATGGAGTGGGAAAATCTAGGACAGAACATGTGATGGAGATGCCAAGAGTGAAGGAGTTTAGGGGACAGATGGCCCAATGATTGTGGGTAATAGACTTTGAAAAGGTGAAATGTGAGCTGCAGCCTTAAAGGTTGAATAGAACAGGGACAGATCAGAAGTAGCGTGAGCTCACGCTGTAGGATCAGCAGAGGTGTGAGGAAGGCACACCTGAGTTGGGACAGCCCACCTGTTATCGTGGAAGAAGCACAAGACTTGGGTCCCAGATTCTGAATAGCCCTGCTTCTCTTCATCCTGAACAAATCACTTATGTGCGCTGACCCTCGAGTTCCTTTTTTGTAAATATAATTATTGATCTCACTAGTGGCTGTAATGTATTTGAAAGTATAAAATATAAAAATCTATGCAACTCTAGCTGATGTGATTTCTCATTGGCGAGTAGTGAGAGTGCATATGACCCCATTAAAGGTTTTTGAACAGAATTTTCTTTTTCACAGTCACTATTCATGTCCATTTATCCTTTAATTGTTCATTCATTTTGTTCCAGGTACTATGCTGAATGCAGTAGGTGTTAGAGTCAGCACAGAACTCAGAATGAAACGGGGAAATAGATGTGAAAGAAACAAATGATGTGATTGAAGAGTATAGAAAGAACTATGGAGCACAAGAAGGGGTCCTTCAGTCAAGTGGAAGGGTTAGGCGGGGCTGGTTAGAAGCTGTTGCTCACTTGAGGGGTCAGGAATGGCTATAAGGAAGCATAGGACAGTGTTAGCCCTCAGAGTAGGCCTTTTCTTCTGCCAGAGTAAGGGGAGGTAAGGACTGGAATGACAGGCAAAAATGGTTCCTAGGGGCCAGGTGGAGGCACAGTAGTAAAACACTCCACAGGGTAATCCCACATTAGAAGGTTGCTGGTTCATGTCCAGAGACCTCCCTGAATACACCAGATACGGTCATGCCCGTGATCCAGGGCTACCTTAAAGCTCTGGGCATACCACAGCATCGAGACTCTGTTGGGAGAATGGTTCTCTATGAGGAGATGGCATTTTTGCTGGACATCAGAAGAGGAACTGCATTAGCCACATAGAAGGGAAAAAATTTGTTGACCTCAATAGTGGAATTGTAGTCAGAGAGTCAAGAACGAATGGTGGATTAGAGAGTGTTCTATCTATTAATAAAACAAGTGAGAGGTATCAGGGTTTCTGGCTCAAGAAGCAGACTGCTCGGGGAACATAAAAGATTTGTCGTTTTTATGAGTGACTCTTTTGTCTTCATCTCTCCCCTCCCCCTTTTTCTTACAGGAAGAATCTGAGCGAGTTAGATCAGATCCAGCGGTACTTCAGCCAGAAGCTCAGCAAGCCTTTCCTTCCCCTCAGCCCTCAGACGCATAGTGCCATCTGGCAATGCCAGGAGGGCCATAGGGACCACCTTGGGCCAGGAGCCAGCAGCCTAGACCCAGAGAGCCAGTGCCTCCTGGAGAAATCCAACGACCTGGTGTTGCAAGTCAGCTCCTTAATCACGGGTATGGCTCAGGGCCTTTCTCATTGAGGATTTTGGTCCCTAGATGCCAATTCAAAAAGCATTTGAAGAGCCAAGTATGATGGTGCACACCCATAATCCCAGCTACTCATGGGGCTGAGACAAGAGGATCACGAGTTCAAGGCCAGCCTGGGCAGCATAGTGCTCTAGACCCTGTCTCTGAAACAGAAGGCATTTGACTCTCTGCTTTCAGATAATCCCCTAGGACAGAGACCAACATTTTCACCTCTTCCCGTTTTTTTCTTTTTATTTTTTTTTTCCCTCTTAGCCATCTGTCTTTTAAAAGGAAGTCCATAGTATTGGAAAGAGTATTGGATTTACAGGCAGGAGACCTGAATCCTTGGGGTTTTTTCGGCATAGACTTGCATTTTGACTATGAACATAATCCTTTTCTTCTTGGACTTCATTTTCCCCAAAGATAAAAAGGGGAAAGACAAGTGGTTCTTTAATAGCAGTTCTTGAACTTTCACCACTTCTTAGGGGGGAGAAAAACAGCTATACACATATTTAAAACTCTAAGTCTTAGAGAAGTCCACATTTTTAACAAGTACCCCAGATGACGCTCAATGATAGTGGAGCATAGTCCACCCTTTGAAAAACCCCTTAGACAAGTGCTTCTCACCTGGACTGCATATTGGAATTACTGAAAGAGCTCTTAAAAATGCATGTGCTTAGGCTACACCAGGTCAATTGCACCAGAATCTCTGAGGGTGGAACCAGTCATCAGTATTTTATTATAACCCCCAGGTAATTTGACTGTGCAGCCAAGGCTGAGATTGCTCTAGAGCAAGAGTTGCCCACACTTGCCTGAGCTAAGAATCCCCTGGGGCATTTACTTTGATACAGATTTCTGGGCCCTATTCCATCCTACTAAATAAGGGTCCAAGGAAGAGCCCTAGAATCTTTATCAGGTAAGCTTTGGGGAATATTGAGAAATCAACTAAATCGGCATTGTTTGTCTTTACTTAGTATCATTTTTGTGCAAGCAAAATGAACATCCTACATGGTAATAAATTCAATTTTCTGTTTAAAGGGGAGGGAAAAAAAAAGCACTATGATTTATATCAGGTACAAACCTTACTACTTTCTCCCAGATACTACTCTGATAGCCAGGGCCCCAAATGTATACTCCATATCTGACTACCAGCTTCCTGGATACATTTATCTATTTATTGAGCACCAATTACTCCAGGCATGATTCCTTTACTAGCTCCAGGAGGACAAGACGAGAATTCTCTGCCTTTATCAAGTTTACATTCTGTTGTCAGCCTAAGAAACCTCCTCCCAGAAAGAAAGCATAAGAACAAAACAGAAGGAAGCTCTTATAAAGTACATAGCAAATCTTTTTAAAGGGATAGATTTAAAGAGGAATGATGGAGCCAGCAAGTGGTGTGGTTGTTAAAGCATTGGACTCCCACATGACCAACTGCAGTTTGAGTCCAGGACCTGACAGCTCGCTCGCTCGCTCTCTCTCTCTCTCTCCATCCTTCCCTCTTTGGTGAGCACAGGTACACTACAGCAAATTTTAAAAATAATAATAAATAAATTTAAGTAAATAATGGTTAAAAAATATAAAGAGGAAAGAGAAGATAATTGAAGGATTGAAGCCTAGAGAGCCTCCCAAACTTGGAGTTTAATGTTTATCTGGAAAAAAAAACGGAGTTCTGAGCAAGGGGATGACAGAAGTAGAATTAATTTTCACAAGGACAGGATAAACTTGAAAAAGAAGAAATCCTTATATTAGGGAAACCAGTTTAAAAAAAAAAAGAACAAAACTATTCCTGCCTCTCTTGTGCCTCAGTACATTTTTGTAAAAGAAGCCCTTAGGCAAGCATATAGATACAAGAGAAATTCGAAAGTCAACTACTGAGTGGGGTTTCATTTATACCCTGTCTATGTGCCAGGCCTTTTGCTGGGCCTTGGAGAAATAACCGAAAAGCTAAATCAGGCCAAAGGATCAGGATCAGTTAAGGCTGCTTCCTAGTTCCTGGTTCCTGGTTCCTGTTCCTATTTGCAGTTAGAGATGTTCCATTTTCATACATCTATAGTCACTTCGCTTTAAGGTCTCAAAATGTTCAGTGTAGGG
>NW_006159505.1:3272781-3286634 GCF_000334495.1 Tupaia belangeri chinensis | reverse complement strand
GGGCGAGCCCCCGCACCCTACGTGAAAATCTCTCAAAAAAAAAAAAAAAATGTTCAGTGTATAAAACAGCCAGTACCTCCTACAGACTGAGCCCTGTGTTGGATCCTATGAGGGAGCTATGACCTCAGTTCCCCAGGGATCAAAATTGCCTCCCAGGGGCCAGCAGGTAGCATGGTGGTTGAGGTGCTGAACTCCCACTAGGCTGACTACAGTTCAAGTCCTGGGCCTGGTAGCTTAAAAAACATGCCAGGCATGTGTGCACGCATGCCCAAAATCCCAGGAGGAGAATGGAGGAGAAGAGATTGCAACGTGTCCATCCCCATCATCCTGGGGGGTGATTTCTCACTTTCCCCCCTCTCATTATGTCTCTGGTGAGTACACACGCCCTATTGCAAAAAAATATTTTTTAATTGCCTCCCAATTCCTAACTTTCTCCTCTTAAGTAATCACACAAGTGTGTATTATTTACTAGGCATGTTCATTTATTCGTCCATTTCATCCCCAAAATAATCTATCACCAATTACTTCTGTTAAGTTGTCGGAAAAGTCCTGACACATTTTTGCATAGAAAAACATATGGCTTTTCCAACGACCCAATATTATACTAAGTGCCTGTGTATGTACCATCCAACGTGTGTATATTCCTTTCTGTAACCCTGAGAAACGGGCAGTGTTAATCACACTGTCGAGGTAAACAGGTATAGAGAGGGTAGCTGCTCAGGGTCACAAAGGTGGCAAGTGACAGTAGAGATTGAACCCAAGATTATCTGACTACGAAGCCTGTGCTCTTTCCAACACACGCTGCTGCTCCACGTTCTCTGTGAACCTCCCCAGCCTTTTCACGTGGGTGAGAGAGAGCTTCTTGCTTTTAATTTCCAAGTAAAGTAGGTAGTTTTAGTAACTGTCATCAAATAGGTAAATAAGTGGATTCTCATTTTGGTTTTCAATATAGGTAATTACTGAAGTAAATGGAAGCATGAACATACCCGCCAGGACTCCCAGCTCCCAAGATTCGTGAGCATGAGCAGATAGTCTCTGAAAGCGTTTCCACAGATGAGTCCACAACTATAAATAGATTAGATTTTGGTCCTCTTGATTTTAGAATAAAGTATTAGAAATTATACTGCTTTGAATATAGTTTCACTGACTCTTGGGTGGATTAACTGTCTTTGAGGTTTGTTAAGTCTGATTGCAAGAACACTTCTGAAGCTAGAGGCTAGAGTGGGGAAAGAGCGGTCCGTCGTCCTGCCTTGTAGTAAGAGTACTATCTGTTGCTGTTCAGATCTGCAGACTATCACCAGGAATTCTCAAGCAGCTTTGAGTTCTCACCAAACCAGCAGTAGAAGCAGAGAGGTCATCACCCCACCAGATGCTCAGGACACAGAGGAAATTCAAGAACGAGGCTCATCTCCAGACCAGCCATTGGCAAGAGCTCCTGATGAAGGCACAAATTCCCCACCTCCCCCTGCTCTTGAAGGGTCTCCAGGCAGAAAAGGAAAGCTCCACAAGCCCCTGGTACATACAGTACCCATTACGAGGATGCAGAGCAGTGAAGACACAGACGAAGGCCCAGTGTACAGTGATGAGGACTATGAAGAAGACATCATTGAGCCCAGGACCCTAAATGAGATTACCACCGTGACAGACAAAACTAGCCCTTGGTCCAGTTTTGTGTCAGACACAAGTGAGGTTATCAGCCCTCAGCCTGATGAGGTGCAGAGGGAGGGCCCCTCTTGTCCTTCTCCAGAGTCTTTCCCCAGAGAAAAGCTCACAGTCAGGAGTAGCCCTCTGTCCAATCCAGAAAAGGCTATCAACCCCCCTTTGTCCAGAAAGGCTTCTCTCGGCTCAAGTCTTGGTGCTTGTGAGGGCAGGGCCTCTAAGGCCAGGGTTGGAGAGCCTGCCTCAGCCAATCCTAAGCCTGCCCCATGCCTGACACTCTCAGGAGCCCGGCAGAGCAACACTTTGGCTGGGTGCAACTCACCCAGGGCAGACAACATGGAATCCAAGCCAGAAGCCCAGGCTGGGAATGAAACTGCCTCCAGTGAGCTCAGTGACTCTGCCGATAGCTTTGAGAAGCTCCCTGTACACCTTGCCTCCCAGAACAAAAGAGAGAACCACAAGGGACCACCCATCGACTCCTCTGACGTCAGTCAGAAGCAGGTTACAGCCAAATCAGCGGTGTCTACAAATCAGAGCCTCCTCCTGTATCCTTTGGTGTTTCCCACTAGTGGCCCCTTAAACTGTCTCAAGGGATTTGGGAAGCTGGTGCTAACCGAGTGTGATACTGAGCATGCACTTGGTGACAGGTGCTACAATCCTGCTGTCACACCAGCCCTCTGAGGCACAATGCTTTGAACTAGCTTTAGGTTTTGCCAGCACGTTGATTAGCCTAACCAGCCCTGACTTAACTGCTTTATCTGTTAGGTATTTCACCACCTGGATCTAAGGGATGAGACTGTTACTCTCGGTAGAAATAGAAGTGCAGGGTGTAGAGAGAGAGGGAGGAAGAGTGCCCATTTACTGAGGGGCCAGGTGCTTCATATACATTAGTCATTCAGCTATCACAAGTCTTATATAAGTATCTCCATTACGCAAGTGTGGAAACTGAGGCTCATGTTATAAGATTTAATCTTTTTTAAAAAGACAAGTGATAGAACTAAGGTGGGCACCATTAAGATGGACTTGCCGGGACCAGCAGTTAGCGTAATGGCTATGTCGCTGGACTCCCACATAGTCGACTGTGGTTCACGTCCCGGACCCGGTGGCTTAAACTCATGCCGGGCACGTGTGCGTGCACGCATGCCCAAGATCCTGAGAGGAGAATGGAGGAGAAGGGATTGCGGCATGGCCATCCCCCCGGGGGGTGATTTCTCGCTTTCTATCTCTGTCTCTCTCTGGCGAGCGCATGCGCCCTATAGCAAAAACCTCCAAAAAACAAAAAAAAAAAGCTGGACTTGCCTGGGGACCAGCAGTTAGTGTAATGGCTGTGTCACTGGACTCCCATGTAGTCAACCGCAGTTCAAGTCCCGGACCTGGTGGCTTAAACTCATTCCGGGCGTGTATGCGTGCATGCCCAAGATCCCAAGAGGAGAATGGAGAAGAAGGGATTGCAGTGTGGCCATCCCCCCTGGGGGGTGATTTCTCGCTTTCTGTCTCTCTGGTGAGCGCACACACCCTATAGCAAAAAAAAAAAAAAAAAAAAAAGACGGACTTGCCCAAGCCTCCAGGATAACACTGCTTCAGGAAGAAGGGGCATTTAGGATCAGCTACCACTTTCACCTCCATATCCTAACCAGCTGCTCAGGTTTTCTGGCCTGGAGTCTCAGCAGCATTGCATGGCCAGTGGGTGAAGCAGCTGCTTTACTAACCAGAGATCTTCCTGGAGGACCCAGCTTGGTATTACTTATGTGACGTCCAACATACAGTTTAACCTTTCTGCACCTACAGGAGGAAGGCAATCCCTGACTCACCAGGCTGTCCGCTTCCCAGGTCAGGGATCTTGGCTTTCTGTCTCCAGCAGCTGGCACTGTCCAGAAAGGGGATCAATAAGTATAGATTGAGCTGAACTCTCAGTTTCTTTTTTTTTGGGGGGGGGTAGGTTTTCGCTATAGGGCACGTGCGCTCACCAGACAGACAAACAGAGACAGAGAGGCAGAAAGCGAGAAATCACCCCCCAGGGGGGATGGTCACACCACAATCCCTTCTCCATTCTCCTCTCGGGATCTTGGGCACGCACGCACACGCACCCGGTGTGAGTTTTAAGCCACCGTGTCCGGGACGCAAACCGTGGTCAACTACGTGGGAGTCCAGCAACATAGCCATTACACTAACTGCTGGTTCCCATGAACTCTCAGTTTCATGGGATTTTGGTGAAAACCAGTGAGTGGGAACACTTGTGCACACCAACAGATGTGCTTCTTGATGCAGGTTGTAGAAAACCCTAACAACAGGAGAGTGAGTCGAAGGGCTGGAAGCTGAGCGCCGAAAACAGACCAGCTTCAGTGAAGCTCCTCTTGGCCTCACCCCAGGTCCTGACGTTGCTTCCTTCATGGTCAGTTCAGCTGTGCTCAGAACATGGCCAGTGGAGGGGCTGCTGTGATTCAGGCCTGCCAGACCCTGTCCTGTGCTGGATACCGAGGGCAGATTTGAGTCATACCCTACCATGCGAAGTCCCCATCATGAGGCAGGAGACAGGCAAGCAAACAGGCAGTGGCAGGGGTGAGACATGGCCGGATGCGAGGGAGCTGCTGCAGCTCTGCTCAGAGGATCTCAGTGAGAGACGTGAGGGCTGACCCCAAAGCTGAACACTCTTCCTGCAGGCAGAAACGGGAAGCTCCAGACAGGGCAGCCATGTGTACTGAGGCCCACCCAGTGGACAGTTGGTTAACTGTGGCTACAGGCCAGGGCTGGGTGGTGGTGAGCCGTGAGGCAGGCCAGGACCTGAGAGCATGTATGTGCCTGACTGAGCCGCTTGGCCTTTGTCCTGTATGCAAATAAACAGAATTTCCTCCTCTGTACAATGGAGGGAGTAAAAGTACCTGCAGGGATGCAAAAATGGCGTTCTTGATGGAAGCTACCTGGCACAGTGTCGGCTTCATAAACAACGCTTGGTAGATGTTAACTGTGCATTTAAGCAAGAGTGTGATGTGGTCAGATTTACATTTTAGAGAAGTTACTGCGTACCAGGCAGAGGGTGAATTAGATCAGGGGAGACCAGAACCGGAAGAACAGTTAGGGAACTTGTAGTAATAATAAAATGAGGAGAGCCGGCCTAAAGCATAGACTTCTTTATGGTGAACAGGGGCTAGATCTGAGAGGATTAGAGAGAGGGGCAGGTGATGGGAGAAGGAACTCCAGGATGACCTAGCTATAATACTTCTGTCAGAATTTGCCACATCAGTGATGTCCTTTATCAGATAGGTAACGGCACAGAAAGAGACAGGTTTGGGGATCAGCGTTGGACTTTGTTTTGTACACGTGCCTGTAGGACATCCAGGAGGGAGTGCAGGCATGAGATGAACTAAAAGCAGGCATCTCTGCAAACCTATGCGGGCTGCGGAAGAGTTTGGAAAGGGAGACCGCTACACACAGTCCTCAGGGCAGCGTCCAGGGGGCCAGCAGAAGGAGACCTGCCTGTGTGTAAAGGACAGGAGAGCTGATGGGGTGGGGAGGTGGCTGTGTAGGGGCACGGCTGTGGAGAGCTAGGGCTTCAGGAAGTGGTCGTTGGCAGTCTGATGCTGACAGGTTCAGGAGAGCAGGGCTTGTGTGTGACCACTGGTTTTAGCATCAGGGAGGATGTTGTGTAGGAGTGGAGTCAAGCTTGAATGGGTAACAGAACTAGTATAAGGACAGCTAGAATAGGCAGTTTTTCCCACAAGCTGGAGAGGGAACTGACATTGAGTGTTCGGCATGGCAGAAACTTTTTTAAGAGGTGTTTACCTTGGGGCACGTGTGCTCACAGGAGAGAGAAAGAGAGAGATAATGAGAAGGAAAGCGAAAATCACCCCGCAGGGGGGATGGCCATGTGCAATCCTTCTTCCTCCATTCTCTTCCCAGGATCTTGTGTGTGTGTGCATGCACACACACACACACACACATACACACACGTAGTATTTTTCAATGGGTCTGGGTCCCGAACCACGGTCAGCCATGTGAGAGTCCAGTGACATAACTGCTACACCATCTGCTGGCCGCTGGCAGGCACCATTCTAGGCACTTGACATGTATAGACTATTTTTTTGTTGAGGTGTTTGCTATAGGGCGCGTGCACTCGCCAGATAGACAGAGAGAGACATAGAGACAGAAAGCGAGAAATCACCCCCAGGGGGAATGGCCACGCCACAATCCCTTCTCCTCCATTCTCCTCTTGGGATCTTGGGCACGCACACACACGCGCCCAGCGTGAGTTTTAAGCCACTGGGTCTGGGATGCAAACCACGGTCGACTACATGGGAATCCAGCAACATAGCCATTACGCTAACTGCTGGTCCCTACAGGTACTGTTTTTATGTCTAATTTTATGTTCATATTGAAGATAAAGAAAATGAGACACAAAATAAATGTTCCTGAAGTTACCCATTTAGTAAGGGACAGTTGAATGGTAACTAGAAGGGAATAAATGCAAGGTCAGGGTTCGGGGTTGTTTTCCTAAATGGAAGATGAGCATTTCCATAAACTGAGAAGGAACTTAGAAGCTGGAGAGAGAAGTTGACTGTTGGAACAGAACCCTAAAGCAGACAGACTGAGAAGAGCTTCTGGGAAGGAGACCCATTCCTGACACCTCACAGCAAAGTGGTTCCTTCCCCACAGCACTGGCTCGTGTCAGGCAGAGCCCCAGTAGGCAGAGCCACACAGCAAATAGGTCGGCCTCTCCTGGCCCCTGCAGAAGGCTTGGGGAAGAGCAAGCTTCCTTTTGAGCTCTCCACTCAACTCCCACCTCTCAACAGAAAAGTTGGGGACTTGAACCAAAGTAGGCAACAGGTGCTTATCATTCATTCAGTAGACATTGCAGAGCACTTACTGTGTCCCAGGTACTGAACTAGGAGACAGGAACATGGCTGTGGAAAGGGCAGAGGTCATCTCTCCCTTTGACTGTCCTGGAGTTAACAGTCTAGATGGACGAATGACGCTAAAATAGAAAACTTAGTAAACAAATTTGAATCAGAACTATACTTCACTTATTGAACAGAAACCAAAACATGGAAAACGATCCCCTCCTTACCTGCCTCAAAATTCAGCCAAACTGAATCAGTGATTTGACCTAAAATGTGTTTGTGGAATGCCATGTTCTCCGCACTGAGCACCTGAAGAAGATACACAGAAAAAGTACAGGGTGTGGGACCTGCCTTCTAGAACTCCCATCTGGATGGCACAGGCCAGCTGCACCCACAGACAGCCCCTGAGCAGAGCCCTCATTTCTGGAGCGAGTGAGAACAGCCAGGAGGACGGGTGTACTAAGGTGCCAGGCTCCTCCATGTAGTCTAAGGTGCTGCTCCCGCAGCATGTTCTCAGCCCCACCCTGTTACCAACCTCTGACAGGTCAGGTTTAAATCTGCCCCCAACAAGGATCATCAACACTTGGTACCGCTGGCCTCATGCAGGGCTCTCAGGAGGGAGGAAGGTCACAAGGAAATTAAACTGTCTCTGCCATTGAGAAACTCAGGAAATTTAAGGGAAACGAGTTGAGAATCGTATCGGATAACTGAGCATTCTGTACTGTAGATTCTGCTCCAGGATAGGAAGAAGGAGGGGTCACTGTACGCTAAGGTTAGGGAAGGCTGCTTAGAGGAGACATGATTTGAAGGAATCCATAAAGAAAGTGTAGACTGACTTGTTAGGAGTGGTTCCAGTCAGAGGGAACCACTTGAACAAGGGATTCATGGGCAGGTATAAGTTGGTGGGAAAATGTAAATGGGGTTGACTTGGGTCAGTGGAGATTCTGATCTGAGAGGGTAGGCATCTAGGTACCTTTGTCCTTAACTGCCGTTATAGCACTGAGCCCATCGTGGTGCCCAACTTCTTTCTGCCTCCGCAGCAGCTGGAGGCCTCCATGCGGATGCTTTCACTGTCTGCAGCCCTGCCACCACCGGCCACTACAAAAGAGGTAAGAGAACAGCCCTGACTTCCCTCTCTCCTGTAGCATGGTCATCTCTTCCATAAACATGTAGACAGAGCTGCTGGGCCTTTCTCCTGGAAAGGGCAGGGAGCTCAGGAAAAGTGAAGAACAAATGTGACCGTGCGAGGCATTGCATAGTCAGTCAAAGTTGACATGTGGAAGGAGGGAACTGTGCAGAGCATGGAAGCAGGAGTCAGCCAAGAACTGCATACTGAGCGCTGTGGGAGCACCAACCATGCAAAGGTAGGTGTGCATGGAGGGTGCCCCAGACGGGAGATGCCGCCTCGGAGGCTGACACAGGAGTGATCTGGACGAAGAGAATAAGAGCATGAGTGGTGTAACAACTTGCTATTTACAAAACACCTCCTCACCACTCAGCCGAGCTCGGTGATTAGAAGTAGGGTCCATATTCCAGCTCTCTCTGTTTCCGCTTTGACGCAGCACCTAACCTTTCTTGCAAGTGGCAAGAAAACAGTGGCACTAGTCAGTTTTCTAGACATCCAGCATACATTTGTTGAGTACCTTTCCTGTATTGGGCATTGCATGGAGTGCTTAGCTTATAACAATAAATAAGACAAATTCCTTGTCTTCACTGTGAGAAGGACTGGGTGCTGTGATAAAGAACAGTCATGAGGAGGACTGGGAGCTGTGATAAAGAACAGGGCTCTGAGCAGGCTGTGACTGAGCTGAAAGGCAGCGACCATGGTGCTGCTCGTCACGTACCAGCACTGCTCCATCCACTAGAATTCTGCAGCTGATGAGGTACATACTGCTTTCTCTAATTCGAGATGAGGGAATAGGCCCAGAGAGGTTAAGTAACTTGCCTGGTCATGCAGGTAGTAATGGTGGAGCCACAATTGGAACTCAACCAGCCCGATTTCAAAATCTGTTCCTGAATACCATGCTGTACTAAGGAGCCAGCTGATAGCCAAGTAGGGAACTTGTGGAAGTTCCCTTCAAGACAGAGCACCAAATGGGGACCAGCAGTTAGCGTAATGGCTATGTCGCTGGACTCCCATGTAGTCGACCGCGGTTCGAGTCCCGGACCCGGTGGCTTAAACTCACACCGGGCGCGTGTGCGTGCGTGCCCAAGATCCCGAGAGGAGAATGGAGGAGAAGGGATTGCGGCGTGGCCATCCCCCCTGGGGGGTGATTTCCTGCTTTCTATCTCTCTGTCTCTCTCTGTCTGTCTGGCGAGCGCACGCGCCCTATAGCAAAAACCTCTCCAAAAAAAAAAAAGACAGAGCACCAAATGCAAAGGCCCCGAGCTTTAAAATAGCTTGGCATGATCTAGACACAAAGCCATTGTCCCTGGAGTACAGAGACTAACATAATATGGTAGAAGGGCCCAGATCATACAAGACATGGAGACCATGGGAAGGGGTTAGATATTATTCTGAATACAAGGGTGGCCATTGAAGAATGTTAATCAGGGGAGTAATCTCTGATTTAAAGAATTCACCAGGTGCTGAATAGAGACCGAGTTGTCGTTCAGATTTGATGATGTGATGGTCATTGACAACCTTGAAAGAACTGCTGTAGTGATGTCATGGAGAAGTTCTGTGTGCCGAGCACCATTCTGGGCTCTGAGCATACCAGACACAAAGCTCCTGCCTCATGTAGCCTTAAAACAAACAAGCAAAAAAGATCATTTCAGAAACGGTGCATGCATTGCTGATCATGCCTGCGAATTCCATTCAATACTTGCAAACAGTGGGGTCTGGACCAGGCACCAAAGTAGAATGCTGTGCTCTGTAAGGCAGGCTCACATGGGGGTGCTTTATCTCGCTCTCTCACTCATGGAAGAAATAAACTTAAAAAAAAATAAGAAAGAAAAGAAAAGGAAAGGCTGGCCTAAAGCCCTCATTTAATAGATGAGGAAATTTGAGTTCAAGGCTACCATGGAGATCAGCAAGATATACAGTTTCCTTTTCTTTTTTTAAGAATTAATTTATTTAAATGTATTTTATTTATTTATTTCCATTTGCCAGAGAGGAACAGAGAGAGAAGGAAAGAAAGTGAGAAAGCAAGCTGCCAGATCCAGGACTCAAACCGCAGTCAACCATGTGGGAGTCTAGCATCCTTAACCACCACGCCACCTGCCAGCCACAAGATATTCAGTTTCTGTCTTATATGTAAATAAACAGATGCAGAAAGGCTCCACTTGCCCAGGGTCTCCTAGCCAGTAGGTAAATCTAAACTTAAGACTCAGTGCTCTTCCATTACATCACCTAAAAATCGTGACGCTTAGCTTATGGCAGGTTTTTCTTGCCAAATTTTCCTTCTTTTAAATAGATCACATTTAGCTGTATAAGCATTTAAATATTTTATATACTTTCCCAGAGGCCATTTGATGAAAAGATGGAGTCAGTCCAGAAGTACCCTGAGAGCCTGGAGTGTAGCCCTCAGAAGAAGCCATCAGACATCTGGTCCTCTTACTAGTCCCCTTCCCCCTTTCTCCAGCTGCCCGAGCACCATTTTCAGTGCATTATGTTTACTTGGCATATGGGTCAACCTGTGTTCCCACACATCTCGGTTTTGCCAAGTTTGGGAACCCTGTCTTAGGGGAGAAGTGTAGTTACCAGCTAGGAAGTTCTGCAGTCTTGAGGTCTTCATTCCTCCCTGACTTGTGTTAGTGTTGCGTCGGCATCTTCCCTTGTATCTCCCACACACTCCCATCTGCGCATCTCCTGGGTCATAAGGCTGCCTCCAGGCACCAGGCAGAAGCTTTGGAGGAAGACTTCCATGGCGTAAAATTCCAGATCTACTTGTAAGCAAGTGAGTGGTTCAACCTTTATGAGTCTTCATTTCCTTATAAGTAACAGGCTAATAATTCATACCTAGCAGGCTGGTGGTGAGAATTACCCCAGAGAAGTAAAGTAAGAACTCTCAGTTCCCTTGGGCCAGCAGGTAGAGTAGTGGTTAAGGCACTGGGTCCCACATGGCCAGTTGCATGGTTTGAGTCCTGGACCCACACCTGAAAATCACGCTGAGTGCATGTGCATGCTTGCCCCAAATCCAGGCAGAAGGAGAAGGACTATGGCATGACCTTCTCCCAACGGGGGTGATTTCTCACTTTCCCTCCTACTCTCTCTCTGGCTAGCATTCATGCCCTGTAACAAAAAAAAAAGAAAAAAACTATTCTTAGTTCCCTGTCCCTTCCCATGCTAGCCAAGTAGGTCACAGGTCAGTGAGCCACGCCCCCTGGAGGAGATCTGAGAGCTGCTTTGTCTGAGCTGCCAGCCCTCCCTTGCCAAGCGTGACTGCTGCTCTTCCTGTCGTGTTTGCACCTTCATGATGTGCCAGCTCCTGGGGGACATATTGTCTTTGTCTGTTAAACACAAGACACAGTGTGGGAGAGAGGAAGAAGTAAGAATTCTCATTTTAATTAAAGTTATCTAGTTTTGAAGAGATAAGTCGCCTACACTTTTTGGCCTTTTTCTTTCTAGCTCAGAGCAAACTCCATGTTTGCTGCTCTCGGGCCACCTTTTTCTTCAGCTTCTCATTCTGGGTCCTAGTGAGGATGACCAGTTGTCACAGGTTGTCTGGAACTGTCCCTGTTACAGCACTGGAGGTCCCACAACCCAGGACACCCCTGGAGGTTGGTCATCCTGGCTTGAGCTGGGCCTCTGGCACTGCCAGGTGCGCCATGATGTTGCAATGTGGTCCCTCCGTCCGATGCTCTTGGCTAGCCGTCAGCCAGGGCTGGAGAGCCTAGGAACCAAATCAAGCATGTGTCTAAGGCACTAGCAGGTAGAGGCATCGATAACAAAAAGATATTTTTAAGAATTAGGGGTTTTAGGTAGTACAGTAGTTAAAGGCACTTGACTCCCCCGCATGGCCGACTGGTTCAAGTCCTGGTCCTGGCAGCCTGCTTTCTCACTTTCTCTCTCCCTCTCTGGTCAAATTAAAATAATAATAATAATAAATAAAGTTAAAGTAATTGTAAAAAAAAAAAGAAAAAGAAAAGAAAGAATTAGGGGTTTTAGGGACCACCAGGTGGCATAGTAGTTAAGGTGCTGGACTCTCGTATGGCCACCCTAGATTCGAGTCCTGAACCTGGCAGCTTGAAACTCAAACCAGGCATGTGTGCTTGTGTGTACATGTGTGTGTGTGTGTGTGTGTACATATGTGTGTGTGTGTGCCCAAAAATCTCAGGAGGAGAATGGAGGAGAAGGGAATGCAGCATGGCCACCTCCCTGGTGGGTGATTTCTCACTTTCTGTCTCTCTAGAAAGTACATATGCCCTATAGCAAAAATCTCTTTAACAACAACAACAAAAAAAAAAAGAAGAAGGCTTTTTTAAGTACGTTGAAATGGTTAACAATGTGATAAGTTGAAACTTTACTTTAATTCCCTCAGTTTATTTTAGATTTAATAGTGAATTATACTGTGATATAAGGACACCATAACCTCAGAGTTAAGTAGCCTCACACTGTAGAATTTAAGACAAAAAAAAAACTGTCTTTCAGCGGGCCAGCCCTGTAGTGCAGTGATTAAGCACTGTGCAGGGAAGTCAGACCTCATGTGACCAGCCAGGGTTTGAGTCTTGGCCCCAGCAGCTCATATGCTGGGCACGTGTGCAGGATCGTGACACAGTGAGAACTGGAGGAAAAAGGATTGCAGCCCCTCTGAGGGTGCATTCTCTCTGCTTCTCTTGTGTGTCTGGCCTCTGGCATATTAAAAGAAAAAAAAATTCTTTTAAATTTAGCCACGTACTTTATTATTCCTAGTGTTCTTCATTTCTTCTTCACATCCTGATTTCTATCTGGGACCATTTCCCTTCAGTCTGAAGAATTTCCTTCAGAATCTCACGTAGTACAGATCTGTTAGTAACTGAACTTTCCAGGTTCTCCACTTTGGAGATATCTCTATTTTGCCTTTCCTTTTGGAAGATACTCTTCCACTAAATATAGGATTTTAGCTTGGAATGTGTTGTTGCTTTAGCACGTTGCAGGTTCCATCTCACTGTCTTTTGTCGACTGGTTCTGATGCGGAGCAGAAGTCATTCTGGTCATTGTTGCCCCGAACATACCATGCCCTTTGTTATCTGTCTGCTTTTGAGATTCTTTTTTTTTTAATTGCCCAGGAGTCCGTGTGCTCACCAAAGGGCAGGAGCTGGAGAGAGAAAGCACCCCTAATAGGGCATCATCCTGCCACAGTCCCTTCTCTGACATGCACACACATCCGTCCAGCATGTTTTTCAAGCAGCTAGGGCCACAATCAGGCACGTGGAATCTAGCCCCTCCATACAGTGTTTAACCACTCTGCTACAGGGCCAGCACTTAAGATTTTCTTTTTAGAGGTCGACAGGTAGCATGATGATTAAAGATGCTGGACTCCCACATGACTGACTGCGGTTCATGTCCTGGATCTGATGCTGGACTCCCTTGCTCTCTCTCTCTCTCTCTCTCTCTCTCTATCTATCTATCTATCTATCTATCTCTATCTTTCTCTGGTCAAATTAAAAGTAATAAAGAAAGTTAAAATAATAATTTATTTTTAAATATTTTCTTTTTATTGGAGCTGGTAAGTGACCTAGTTGTTAAGGGCGCTGGACTCCCACATAGCTGACCATGGTTTGAGTCCTGAAACTGGCGGCTTGCCTTCTCACTTTCCATCTCTCTCTTCTCCTCTCTCTCAATCTGTCCTCAGGTCAAATTTAAATAAATAAATAAAGTTAAGGTAATTCTTTAAAAAAGATTTTATTTTTATCTTTGGTTTTCAACTGTTTGACTGCTGTGTTCTTTGTAGGACATAGGATAAGGGAGGGCATGCACATGAGTCTAGTCAGCGGTGTTTCAGTTCTTAAAATAGGTTGTGGGGTGGCCAGCAGGGGGCATGGTGACTAAGGTAACTGATTCCCACATGGCCAACCACAGTTTGAGTCTCAGACCTAGTGGTTTGAAGATCATGCTGGGCATGTGTGCGTGCATGCACAAAATCTCAGAAGGAAAATGGAAGAGAAGGGATTGCAGTGTAGCCATCGGCCCTGGGGGGTGATTTCGCGCTTTCTGTCTCTCTGTTTTTCTCTTCCTCTCTGGTGAGCACACACGCACTATAGCAAAAATCTCTTTTTAAAAAAAGATGAGGGATCAGCGGGTGGCGTGGTGGTTAAGGCGCTGGATACCCCCACATGACTGACCACAGTCTGAGTCCCCAACCCTGGTGGCTAGCTTTCTCACTTTCTCTCTCTCTCTCTCTCTCTCTCTCTCTCTCTCTCTCTCTCTCTCTCTCT
>NW_006159505.1:3266572-3272769 GCF_000334495.1 Tupaia belangeri chinensis | reverse complement strand
GTGTATGTGTGTGTGTGTGTGTGTGTGTGTGTGTGTGTGTGTGTGGTCAAATTAAAAATAAATGAATGAATAAATAAAATGAAATAAAATTATTATTTTTTATAAAAGATGGAATTAAATAGCTTATCAACTGGGAACAGCAGATGGCATAATGGTTACATCACTGAACTCTCACATAGTCAACCACAGTTCAAGTCCTGGACTCAGCAGCTTAAAACTCACTCCAGGAGCCAGCAGATGACGTGGTAGTCAAGAGTGTTGGACTCCCATATGGCCTACCTTGGTTTGAGGATTTGAGTCCTGGACCTGGCGGCTTGCTTTCTCTCTCTCTCTCTCTCTCTCTCTCTCTCTCTCTGTCCCTCTCTAGTCAAATTAAAATGAAATAAGTGAATAAATAAAGTTAAATAAAATAATTCTTTTTTTGAGAGAGATTTTTGCTATAGGGCATGAGCGCTTGCCAGAAAGAGAGACAGAAAGACAGAAAGTGACAAGTCACCCCCTAGGGGGGATGATCATGCCACTGTCCCTTCTCCTGGAAACTCAGGGCAGGGCTGGGAGGTGGTGTGATGGTTAAGGGCGCTGGACTCCCACATGGCTGACTACCATTCAAGTCCCAGACATGGCGGCATGCTTTCTCACTTCCTCCCTCCCACACACACACTCTCTCTCTCTCTCTCCCCCGCTCTGGTAAAATATAAAATAAATAAATAAGGATAATTATTAAAAATAATAATAATAACTCACACCAGGCATGTGTGTGTGCATGCCCATAATTTCAATGGCCATCCCTCCTGAGGGGTGATTTCTCACTTTCTGGCTCTCTGTGTTTCTCCAGCGAGCACACACGCCCTATAGCAAAAATCTCTCTCTAAAAAAAAATAAATAGATAAAAATAACTTATCAACTAAATCCTATGACATCTCTGTAGGGGAGCCAAAGCTGGATGTGAGGACAGGCAGGCAGTAGAACAGGAAGGTACGTTAGGCCTCATGCTTGAAATTTACATCTTTCCGCAACTGTGCAAAGCCATAGTCCCAGCCAGGTGCAGGAGAAGACAGAGTAGCTCTCAGTTCCCTGGGGAGCCTGCTCTGTCTTAAGTTCTGCCAGTTCCTACCAGCTGCCTGTCATGCTTGAAAAGGCAGGCCTGATGCTGAGGACTGTGCCTTCCAGTCGCTTGCAGTTTTTGAGAGGCACTCGCCTCCCAACTAACTGCTCACTCCCTCTCCCAAATGGCCTTTGCCTATATTAGCAGGTAAAGCAAAAGGAATGAGTATAGGGAATGGCGTGACCTGAGTCAAGAATTCAGCATGGATTGAGATGAAGGAAAGGGCTCACAGGCTGCGGCTCCGAAGAAAAGAAACCTTAGAGAATCAACAGAACTTGGCAACCAGGAGGTACAAGCAGTGTGTGCTCAAGCAGTTAGAGACAGGGAGAGACCGGCCTGGCCTGAAACAGTTGGGTGTGGAGAGCAGCCAACAGGTGGGGAAGGATCAGAACAAAGAGCAGCAAGCAGTTGGTCTCCCGCACCTTGGTCTCTCTGCCCTGCAGACGTGGTAGTTCCTTGCCATGAGCTGGGCCCTGTCTCGTCTGTGCCTGCATCACAAATGAACCACAAGCATGGAGCCAGCTGCTGTTACTCATGAGCAGTGAGCTCAGGAGACAAGACCAGGCACAAGTGTGCTCTTAAAAGCCTGACACCATCCACTTTCTTCCAGCTAAGCTCTCTCACCCCCACTCAGCCAGACCAGAGTGTCTTAGCCATTCCTGGGGATCAAGGATCCAGGCCAGCTAGGGAGCTGAGAGTCTGCCTTTATCTGAATAATGGGCAGAGCAGTGCCTGCCTCCGAGGGTTTGCTAAGGATCGGCCATGAGGTGCTCCCACCAGTTCTTGACACATAGCCTAGCGAGGACTGTTCGCTCTGACTGTTTCGTCATTACTGTTGAGACATCTTTCATCTTAGGCTGTTCCATTTGGGGAGGGACTGGTAGGAAAGAAATGCTCAGAGGTAGGGACATGATCGAAAGTTGTGAGGCAAGAGCTGGGAGCTGGAAAGAGGGGCTTCCAGGGCAGCCCTTAGTAGGGAGAGCAACTCTCAGGGTTGTGGCAGTGACTGCTCAGTTCAGACTCCAAGTCAGAGGCCCAGGACAGTATGCAGCTCCCACCCAAGGGTGCCTGGCCCTGGCCTCAGACGTCCTTAGCCTACCTAAGTCTTAAGGCTGCTTCTTTTCTTCCCAGAACCCAAAGGATTTTTCTGTTCCTTGGTTCCCCCTCCACACACCCAGAGGCATCTGAAAGATGCAGTCCTGGTAGACAGACACCCAGCCCTCCACACAGTCACCAGGTCACAGCAGTAGGGAAACGTCCTGACCCTGGGTCCTCTCTTCCCAGCCTGTCATCCAGGCCTGATGACCGAGCTGCCCCTCTATGGGCAGAAGGCTCTGACCTATTGCCTCATTTCCTCCAGCCACTAAGTCCATAGTAGAGGGACCTAAAGGTCAAAGGGCTTCTGATAAAGGCACAGAGTGTTGGAGGGAGGTGAGCTAGCTGACGAGGGTGTACAGAAGCCAGGAAACAGCCAGGACTGGCTGGTGCAGACCACAAGTTGGCGGACACCTCCAGGAAGGGGCCTGCTGAGCAGGTGCTGGCACCCAGCCGCTCTGAGGCCAGGGCCTCAGAGGAGCCAGGAGCTCTTCCAGGAATGTAACTTTAACCCTTCCCTCACAGGAATCTGGAAGGTTGAGCCCTATCCCTGGAGGGGCAGGAGTTCAGAAGCTTGAGGAGTCTTGCAGTAGCCAGGCTCCTTCATTGCTGAGGCTGAGGCCGGGGGCGTGAGTGACCCCAGACCCTGAAGCATGGACCTGCCAGGGAAGGCTTCTCAGAAGAAGGAGAGGGAGGCACCAGGCAGTGGTGAGGCATGGAGCGAGCAGTTAGCGAGAGCCGTGACCAGGGCACTGAAGTGGGGATGGAGAGTGAGCTCCTAGGGGCAGAGCAGCCAGGCCTTGGCCGTGCCTGGGCTCAGGGTTAAGATCTGCCCCTCAGAGCCAGGTCGTGTCCTCACGTTACTCCCGCTCTCAGCTGTGGCTGCTGAGTTTGCTGCTGCCTTTGTCACCGAGGAAGTCCTAGTTCCAGCCTTGTCTCAGCTGTGGCTGCTGAGTTTGCTGCTGGCTTTGGCACCGAGGAAGTCCTAGTTCCAGCCTTAGGAGAAGGAGCTGCCCAGGGCAGGCAGCCAAAGGGGTGAAAGTTGAGTGAGGCAGGCAGCCGTGTTGAGCCCTCCCCCACCGTCTCCCAGGCCAGCCACCTAGGAGCCAGAACCAGGCTGCTTGCTTTCAGTTTGCAGCTCTTTGGAAAGTTTTGCTTCCAGCTCCTGAGTCACTGTTTATGTCACTTAGAGAGTGGCTCTGAAAAAGATCAGAACTGCAGCCCTACTCCCAGGCCAGAAGCAGCTGTGGGGGGCCTGGGGAAGGGAATTGGGTAGAAGTTGAACTGAGCCTGGCCTAGCACTGGGCATGCTTTGGGAGGTGCTGTACCCCAGTTCTGCTTTGGGGCCTAAGCCCTTGCCTGGCGCAGCTCTGAGGACAGCAAGGCTTCATTTTACTCTGGTGTGTGCAGCTGGGGTCAGCTCTAGCTCCACCTTAGCCCTGTGTTTGGCAGTGAAGACACTGAGACCCAGAAAGAGAAAGCATCCTGGTCTTGAGCCAGTGGGACAGTTGATCCGAGCCGCAGACCCGGGTCTCCCTCCTTTCTCCCCAGCTCCCTCGCCCTGGGAGCCTGTGGCCAGTTATGGGGATCCATCTGGGGCCTGGAGTAGAGGGAACACAAGACACGTTGGCAGGCATCAGATCCCATTCCAGGTCTAAGAAGAGGGCTTCACCCTCCTGAGAGAGCGTTTGAGAGAGGCTGCAGCTCAGGGACCTGGCAGGGAGGGGGCCAGGGGCTGTGAGAACTCCATGGTTCTCAGCGCACCTCCCCTGGTGTTATCCGCCTGTCCTGCTCCCCCACTTCAGAGGGTAAACCCAGGCCAGAGAGAAAGTGACTTGCCAAAAATCACTTAGATGAGAAGTGATAGGGCCGGGATAGCACTGGCTCCCCTACCAGGGGCAGCTGCTTGATCTGAGGAGCCTGGGAAGCCCCTCACTGTCCCAGCACCCTCCTTCTCCCATGCTTTGTTTCCTCCCGTGGGAGATCAGTCTTGGCATTGAAGGCTCCTTTAAGGCACATCTATGCCAGATAGGCTTGTCGTGTTCAGGCCTGGGTGTCCAGGTACCCATATATGGAAGTGGGCTGGCCTGCCGCCGTGCTCAACACCTAAGCCACAGTGCAGCCAGTTCTGTCCTTCAACCCAGGACAGTGGTCAGACACCCCCAGTCCTGCCCACTGGTAACAGCCCTTACACATAGCCCGCTGATGTCCAAGAACAAGAGCACGTTCCTCCAGCACCCAGGAGCTTCCCTCAGCAGGCATCAGCCCCCTTCCCAGGTCCTTCTGCTGCTGTCCTCGCAGCTGTCCCAGCAAGGAAACTCCGTGCCTTTGCTCACACCGAGCCTCACCTGGCAACCTCCTTCATCTTACGCTCAGACCCCACCTGCATGTCCTCACAGGTCTGTTCTTCAGAGAACCCTCCCTGGGCCATCTCATGTCAGCCACCCTCTGTCTGTACTGTGAGCCCTGACTCCCTCTGACCCTGACAGCACTGCTTCCTCTTGGGTGGGCTCTGGCTGCCTCCCCCAGGAGCCTGTGCTAGGGTTTTCTTGAGCCCCTGGCCTCCAGCAGGAGAGAGGGTGCCTCCGAGCACCAGTTAGTACATTTGGGCATGCCCAAATGTACCTCAGGCTGTGTTTCGGGGTAGCAACCCAGTTGAGGAAAGAACTTTCGCTACAAGTCAGGATGTTTTTAAACCCCTGCCTCCGAGCACCAGTTAGTACATTTGGGCACAAATGTACCTCAGGCTGTGTTTTGGGGTAGCAACCCAGTTGAGGAAAGAACTTTTGCTACAAGTCAGGATGTTTTTAAACCCTGTTGACATCAACAAAAACCAAATGCTGAGTGTGTGTTCTCTGTCCTTCCACACCCTGAACTCAGAGCCAAGCCCTGTCCTTGTCCTGGTCCCTGGGCATAGGCCATCAGTCCTGTCAGATAAGACCTCCTCAGCCCCCCATCTAGGTATTGGTGCTGGGAGGTTGGCCAAACTAGCCACACTCGAAAGGGCTCCAGGGCAGATGCGGTGCAGGCCAGGGCCGCCCTTCCCCTGATGGTGAGCTCTCCCCGATCCCTGCTCTGTTAGAATCCTGCCATCTCAGACCCCACCTCTGAGCAGCCACTGGGCCCACCCAGCTGTTATTGGTTGCTCACTCTTAGGCTGCCAGGCTCCAAGCCTCGTCTCTGTGGTCGTGGGCAAGTCAGTGTCTGTCTCCCCCGCGGCCTGAGCCCAGGAACCGCATCTGCCTGTTTGTGAGAGTGGATCAGGTTGAGTACATCTTAGGCTCCTGAAAGATTTGATGACTCACCAACAGAAGTCTTTGTATGGTCATTTCATGAACCGAGATAGTTGAAACCAGGGAGAGCAAGACCCCTCTAAATCTCTAAGACAAAATGTTTGCTCTGGCAGGTGGGGAAACCAGCCTGAGTTTAGGGTTTGAGATGGAGGACCTTGCTCTTAGGTTTATTTTCCCATCTGGCTAATAAAATAAGTTTCTCCCTAGTCCCCTTTCACTTTAGCGGAAAAAGAAACAAAGTAAGTTATCTGGTGAACCAAAAGATCCACCTGCAGTGTGGCCAGCGGACTGGAATGGGATCGTGCCACCAAATCCCAGGTAGCTCAGAAAGCCCTCTGGGATCTTGGGAATAGAAAGGGTGTACAGAAACTGCAGAAACCTGAGAGGGCTGGGCCTCACCAAAGGCCTGGCACATGGTACCCCAGCAACCGCTGGTTCAGAAAGAGTGAATGAGGCGTCTGCCACAAATGGCAGTCTCATCCCACCCAGTGTAAGCTTCTGGTCACCTTGACTTGGTCCTACCCCTTTACTGATCTAGCAGCCCCCGCGCTCCTACCCTGGCCCTACCCCATCTGAGGTCACAAGCATCAAACCCAGCCATGCTCCAACCCAGTCTGGAGGGAGAGGCAGCAAGCAGAGGCATCTCGGGGTGCAGGTGCACGCCACAGCGCACAGGGTGGGTTTCCTTCTTCCCCTTCGGCATT
>NW_006159505.1:3265234-3266193 GCF_000334495.1 Tupaia belangeri chinensis | reverse complement strand
TCTGCCCCTTCGCCTTTCCGTCCTCCACACCTAGAAGACATGGAGACACGTGTTCTGGTCTCTGCTGTGTGACCTGGCCTCTACACTGATGTGCTCTTGGTCATGAGGAAAGCCTGCCTTGGGCCGACAGCACCGAGAGGGCTCGGGTTATGCCTCCCGCGGCATGCAGAATTCTAGACTGGCAGGGCCCTCAAGGTTGCCCACCCTCTCCCTTCATGGGTGAGTGACGGATGCCCGGGCAGTAGAGTGGAGATGCTCGGCTCCTACTCCCTTTTTCCCATTCCGGCTGCTTCTCGAATCCTTTTGGTAGATCTCTCTGTCTCCTTCCCGCAGTACACATTTAAAAAGTGCAAGAAAGAAGGGATGGCTGAATTCACTGACCCCAGAAACAACTCTGGCCGGACCTGAGTTTCCTTAGCAGAATTTCAGGGGCAGGGAGATAGCTCCAATCTCTGGGTGCCCCACCAGGCTGACTCTCGGGGCCTGGGGAGTGCTCCCTGTGCTCTCAATGCTCCGTCAGCTTGCAAAGCTCTCAGTTCATGGGGTTTGGGGGCAGAGAAGAGATCTCCCCGCAGGGCAGCTGCCTGCTGAGAAGGCAGGGGTGTGTCTGTGGTAACAGCCCGTCTCCTTTCAGTGTGGCCTCCACCTTTTCCCCTGGGCTTTGTCCTCTGCTAGCTGCCTAGGGCAGCTTCCTGTATGACTGAGCTTCAGAAACCTGGCACAGAGTAAGCAAAAAAGCAAACAAACAAAAATTATTTTGAATGAGGAAAGAGCGGAGCTCAGAGACCCACAGCCATAACCCAAAGGCAAGCACCTTGAGGCAGTATTAGCAATGCCCGTTCAGCCCCAGGCAGAGATGTTTGCTAGGACAGTAGGTGTGTGCAAGTCACCTGGCAGCTCCAGGGGCTCCAAGGGCACTCTAGAGAGTACCTCATTCACCAGCATCTATTCCCAGCGCG
>NW_006159505.1:3228177-3265142 GCF_000334495.1 Tupaia belangeri chinensis | reverse complement strand
CCCCCCCCGGTGGGACAGTTATAGCTAAAAGGACAAATGACCGGTCTAGAGCCATGGAACGAAGGATGATGCTTGAACCCTGTTCTGGAGGTGACAGCCCCCTCCTTCTCCAGAGCCAAAGTCTGAGCCAGGGTTCACGTCTCAGCTGCACTCCTTGGAGCGCAGCCTTTTTTTTCTTTTTTTAGGTATCAGGATTTTTTTTAAAAAAATAATGTCTTTTTAGAGATTTTTTTAGATTTACAGAAAAATAAGCAGATAATGTAAAGTTGGGACCTTGAGTTTCTTCCTCTGAACAGTGGTTTCCTTGTCCAAGCCATGGAGAACGCTGTGCCCGGTGTGCAGGGTGGAGGAGGGTGTGTGAGGTGCCTTGTAAACCAGGCAGCTCCATGTGCACGTTAGCCAAGGACCCAAAGATGAGCAAGCCAGAGCCATCCCCTGGCAGTGCCATGTCCCCAGTGCCAAGCAGCTGACTTCTTCCCCTCCAGGACAAGAGCAACGCCACCAGGGAAACTCTGACCCGAAGGCCTAGTCACCCCAGACCAAATTCACTCCCTCCCACCCTGACGGAAGAAGAAACCCGCAGGATCGCACGGATATTTTCGTCCCAGTACTCCCAGAAAGACTAACAGCCTGAGGGGCTGAGGGAAGCAGCCGCGGCCCACCCTCCCTCCCTCCTTCGGCCCTGACTCACACACAGGAGGCACCAAGTCTGATTCTCTCAGGGCTGTGGCCACGCTGAAACCACCACAAGTGTCGGCCATGGCACCTTGAGACCCGGTCAGCCAAGGCCAGAGCAGTGTCCCAAACCAGCCCAGTTTCCACTTGGCATCTCCACTTCTTTCTACAGCGAAGCAAAGACTAGAAGCAAAACGGATGCCCGCACTCAGTGGCCCACCCACCTTTTGACCAAGAGACTTGCAGGCATCTCTCAGTGGAGAGACTCCTTCCAGTCTCCCAATGACCCTGACAGCTGGGCTGAGCTGAGCTGATCCTCTGCTTGTGGATGAAGGGCCATCTTTACCATGAAGGTTTGGGGTTGGGGCCATGAAGATCGTGCACATCGGGCATAGCCAAGGGGCTCCTACAGCCGCCTCCAGGTATTTGCCTGGGAAATGGGCATTTTATAGATATAAATTATTTTTATGTTGTGTTGAATTAATCGATAGGAAAGGGGGAGAAAATAACCTCCTTCAAACTTCGTATCTGATTGTCTGAAATTCTAACCATGCTTTTAACTTATTGTTTTTACCCAGCTCTGAATGTCATTGTTCCCGCCTATGTTTGAATAAAGTCTTATTGGTATTTGTATTCTGTGCACAAGTGTCCCTGGGTTGACAGAACAAGGGTTCTAGGAGTGTCTGCGCCCTAACTACTGGAGAGAAAGCTTGATGACCGTAAGTCTCCAGGAAGCCCTTCTGGTCCCAGGTCACCAGAACGCTGCTGAGCTCCCACACACAGGTTAGCCTGACACCGGCGTTCCCTTCGCTGGTGCTCCACATCTGTCAGTGCAGGAGCCCCCGGAGCGGGTCCCTCACAACCCCCCTCATCTCCAGGATGGCTAGCTCTGGCTTAGACTGTCGGCACAGACACTTAAACGGCTCCGGTGGACAAAGCTCTGTGGGGAGGAGGGAAAGGCATGGGTGTAGTGTGGCCAGGCGACAGGGTTAGAGGGAACTACCACCACAAGGACCTGGCTTTTCACCCCCATGCACGAGTCACTTCACTGGGTCCTCCGTACACAGCTCTGTAATCTAGATCTTATGATGCCCTTCTGTAGTTAAATCGGAGCTCAAAGAAGTTCAGTGTTTTGCCTCTGTTTATTTAGCTGAGAATTGAATGACAGCACAAGATATGCCAGAGGTGTCGCAAGGCTGCTGTGCCCAGGGCCCAAAGGCACGCCAGCAAGAGTTCCGGATTTGGAGAACTCCTGGGGAAAGGCCATGTGGGCTGGGGCAGTCAGGAAAGGCTTCCTGGAAGAGCCAGGTTTGGGGATAGGTCCAGAGGATTGGCCAGGCCGCGGGCAGCTGTGGAAGGAGAACCAGGAGAGACCTCTTGGCCACACACTGCTGGAGATGGAGGTTAGTCTGGCCCTGCCTAAGCTTCCATGGCCTCATCCGTAGGATGGAGACAACTCCCACTCGCAGGGGTGCGTAAGATCAGATGAGATGGTATCTGTGAAAGTGCTTCACGGGCACTTGGCACATGGCGGACACTTGGGAAATGTCAGCCCCGCCCACTGTCCCGCAGCCCTTGCTGAGGTGAGCCCAGAACGGCTGTGGGACAAGCAGAGTGCGCCTGAGGCACAGGGTGGGGTGTGCCTTCACGTCTGCCTGCTCTGCCTGCTCTGCCTGCTCGCTTTGTTGATCTCGGTTCTCTGAGGTGCAGCCTGGCAGCCCTGCCCCCAGGGCCACAGAGGCCAGCCTCCGCAGGTCACCAGCACAGAGCTTTCAAGGCTGGGGCTCTGCCTCCCTCGGAGCACAGGAGTCTACAAAGAGGGGGTCAGGCCCGGGCCTGTGGCGTAAATCCTCAGGCGGATGTTCCTTCCAAGTCTGCTCCAGTTCCTGTAGATAACCTGGATATCGGGGTCCAGTGAGGGTAAGGCAGTGAGGATGTGGTTTGTTCCTACCCTCGGCCCAGGGCAGCCTCTGGTGACACAAAGGCCTCCTCAGGGTCCGACACCCACCGCTACACTTTTACAAAGACCACGGCACGGTGTCACCCCGGTCCCTGGACATCGGCATACCTCCCAGTGAGGGCTCCAAGGCTTGAGCACAGTCAAGGGTACGAGGAATGAGGTTGTCAGGAAAGTCATGGCATTTTTCTATGCAAAAATGTGCCGACAACCTAATAGATGTGTATTCCCGCGAGCCAAACTAGCCAGTGCCCCCTCTTCCAGTTCAGCACTCCCTCCACGGAGACCCAAAATAGGTGTTGCTGGTCATCCGGAGGCTGCCTGCATCCCAGCCCATAGCAGCAACATTGGGACTTCTCGTGTGGGCTGGACTCTGGAAACCGAGCCAAAGTGGACAGACCTGGCCCTGCGCTCACTCGGAAATCTCCCAGCCCAAAGTAAGCGGAGCCCTCCCCTCGTTTGGGTTCCCACAGTCTGTCGCTCCTCCCCTCCCCTGCAGTTCCCCCACCACCTCCAGGCTAGTGTTCCCAAGTGGAGCTCAGAACCCACTTGTGAGCCCTCCCAGTCTCAGCAGCGCTCACAGCCACCTCCCCTGTAGTGGGGCTGTCCTTTCCGCTGACCGAGGGCCAGGTTCAAGGAAGAGGACAAATACAGCCCAGGCTTTGCACTTGAGCATCTGGACTTCTGACCACTTGCCCTGTGACCATGACTCTGTGCCAAGTCCAGAAATGACCTCTGCCTACTTCTCTGCCCCACCCAGTTACCTCCCTCTTCCCCCTGCCCGTCTGCCCTCCTCTCCCCTACTCCTTCCCAGTGTCTCCAAGGTCACAGGTTCCGCGGTGCCTACCCCTTTCTCTCCATTCTCACCATGGAGCCTGCAGTAGCTGCTACAAGGGACCCTCCCCACCCTGCCCCGGCTGGTTTGGGGTGCACCATCCGTGCTGAGGCCTCCAGGTGTCATGTCATAGGAGGAAAGGCCACAGCAGACAAGCCCCAGATGCATTGTGGTTTACAGACTATAAGGCCAGCCCTGGCATGTGCTGTTATATGACTTTCCCTCCCTGGTATTGTTTTCTCCTCTGTAAATCAAGCATCGAATTTTTAGGATCCTGGGGCCAGCAGGTGGCATGGTGGTTAAGGGCACTGGACTCCCACGTGGGCAACCGTGGTTCGAGTCCCGGACCTGGAAAGCTTGCCTTCTCACTTTCTCTCTCTCTCTCTCTCTCGCTCTCTCGCTCTCTCGCTATCTCTGTTCCGCTCTGGTCAAATTAACATCAATAAATGAATAAATAAAGTTAAATAAAATAATTCTCAAAAAAAAATGTTAGGATCCTGAGGGCTAGGTGGTGGTGTAGTGGTAATGCAACCGGACCCACATGGAAAAGTCCTGGGTTTGCATCCCAAGACCTACCTGAGCATGCCATGTGCACACACACTGCTCATGATCCAGCCCAGCCGAGACGGGAGTGCGGTGAGTCATGGCATGAAGACCCTGTTGGAGGGAATCGTTTTCTCTCATTTTCAGTTTTAGGCTCCTCAGTAATGAAAAGAAACGAAGCGCTAGTGCACACTGTAGCACGGCGAGCGTTGACAGTACCGCCGTGCCCAGAGAGAGAAGCCAGTCACAAACGAGCGCGCACCGCCATGCTGTTCCTAGAACGTTCAGAACAGGCCAATGTCCAGACAAAGCACTGAAGTGGTTGCCCGGGCTCGGGGAAGGGAAGTCACTGAGACACACGGAGTTCTTCAGGGGGTGATGAGGTGTCCTAGACCAGATTGTGATGGTCGCGCAGATCTAAATATACTCAAAACTACCCGGATTGTACACTTCGAGAAGGTAAAGTATATGGAATAAATAAATCCATTATTTCAAAACATCAAGTAGGGGCCACACAGCGACACAGCAGTAAAATGCTGCACTCTTCAAGGCTGACCCGCCTGGGAAAGTTCAGGTTCACGTCCAGAGACTCCCCTGATCCAGGGCTGGATTGTGGCATCAGGACCCTGTTGAGGGTGCTCTCTCTGTCTCTTTCACTCATGGAAGAAATAAATAAGCTTAAAAAATGACACTTTGGGGGCCAGCAGTTGGCGTAATGGCTATGTCGCTGGACTCCCATGTAGTTGACCACGGTTCAAGTCCGGGAACCGGTGACTTAAACTCACGCCAGGCACATGTGCATGCGTGCCCAAGATCCCAAGAGGAGAATGGAGGAGAAGAAATTGCAGTGTGGCCATCGCCCCGGGGGGGGATTTCTCATTTCCTGTCTCTCTGTCTTTCTCTGTCTTTCTGGCGAGCACACACGCCCTATAGCAAAAACCTCTAAAAATAAATAAGTACAATAAAATACAATTTTTAAATTGAGAATCCTAGTAATACCTCTCACAGGGTTGTGAAAAATGAAAGTAGTGTATGGGGCCGGCATGGTGATTAGAAGCACTTGATTTCCACGTAGCCAACCGCAGTTCAAGTCCTGGACCTGGCAGCTTGCTTTCTCGCTTTCTCTTTCTGTCTGTCTGTCTGCTCAAATTAAAAAATAATTATAACAAATGGAATTAAATAAGTAGTTGTGTTTTTTTTTTTAAGAAAAGAAAGTAGTGTGTGTAAAATATCTAGCATGTATGGATAGTAGGCTCCAAGAAGTGACAGTACCATCATTGTTATTGTTTTTTTTTTTTTTTTTTTTTAAGAGAGATTTTTTTGCTATAGGGCACATGTGCTCACTGGAGAGGTAGCGACAAAGAGACAGAAGTGAGAAATCATCCCCCTGGGTGATTTCTCCTCCATTCTCACCCCCCTCCTCCTCCATTCTCCTCCTAGGATTTTGGGCACACGTGTACGCACATGCACCTGGCATGAGTTTTAAGCTACTGGGTCTGGGACTTGAACCATGGTTGGCCATGTAGGGAGTCCGGTGATGTAACCATTATGTCATCTGCTAGGCCCATCATTGTTATTTCTTTTTAATTTATTTTTAAATATTTTAAGAATTATTTATTGATTTTCACTTGTATGGGGCACGTGTGCTCACCAGAGAGAAAACAAGCTGCTAAGTCCAGGACTCAAACCACATCGACCATGTGGGAGTCCAGCACCTTAACCACCATGCCACCTGCTGGCCCCTATCACCACTGTTATTAAGAGGAGGTCTGGCAGAACCCTTCCCAGCCTATTGCAGGAAGCCTTGATCTTTGATCTCTCAAAAGTGACAGGTCCACACCACCCTTTGCCCCTATACCCTTATCACCAAGGAAGCTCTTCTACAGCATGAAGGAGGTATATTAAAGAGCCCCGAGTTAAGAGAGCCCAGCCAGATCTGGAATGCACTGGCCTCCCCAACCTCCCTGCCCCTCACCAACCCGCCTGTTGTCAAGTGATCAGGCTGTCACTAGCTGCTCCAGGATAAGGTTTCAGGTCAGCCAAGTGTATAAAGACTAGTGCCAAGCCGAAGACAGCAGAGACGGCAGTGAATGGCAAGGAGGGGCTGTCTGGTCCCTGCTGCTGCCTCCTGGGATGGAGCCCTAAGGAGCCCCCAGCTGCCCCTGCCCTGGCTGGACTCACAGGTGAGACCTCTTCTTTCCCCTTTCCCCTCCCCTCGTCTTCTTCTTTCATCATAAGCTTCCAGAGAGCAGCCTAGAGCTAGCAGGGGTCACTAGCCATAGCATGACAGACTTGCTAGGACTTCAGTCCAGCCCCTGCTTGTCATGATGAGGGAGCTGCAACCCCATTCAGCCGCTGAGGCAGGCCAGGCCCTGGGCCCAACGCCATAGCTCACCCAGGGCTCCCTTCCTTCCCTGCTGCCTACCTCAGGCGGGATTTTGCAAATCCCCACAGATACAAAGTGATTTTCTGTTAGACCCAGACGCTAGGATTCCTCCAGAGCATAAAGCTCCCCCCACAGCCCCACCAAGAAAATCCTGGGCCAGGGATCGTGGGGGCAGCTCTGGCCTGAGGCCCGGCCAGGTTGTGTGCTGGGAGGCCGAGCAGTCACTGCCCAATCAGCTTCCTCACAGGGATGTAGTGGAGACTTTGCGGAGAGGGGGGTTTGGAATTGGGAGGCAGTGTGACCCCGTCAGATTGTCACGGGGAATTGTTCTCTAATGCAAATTCCCGGGCTCTGCCCCAGATCTGAGTCAGGGCTGAGGGCCAGAACTTTCTGTAAACAAGCACTTCAAGGCATCCTGGACTCTCCCTGACATCTGAGACTCTGGGCAGTGGAACAGGCACAGGTTCAGGTGTCAGAGCGGGCACCAAGCTCAGCACCATCACTTCCGCTGTGTGTCCAGCAGGAGCCCCTGAGGTCGCAGGTCCCTTGTTTATGAAGTGGGACTAATAATAGCAACTACCCTATAGCCTTATAAAGGGACCGAATTAGTCAGTGAAGTTAGTGCGATGCCCAGTGCAGGAAGCACTCGGCAAACGTTAACAGGCCACACGGGCTAGAACGTGCCATCCCTCAGGTGCCCAGCAGAGCTACAGGGATGAGGATCTGGCCCCTGGCTTCTTTCTCTACCTGCCCAGTGAGATCTGCTGCTGCTAGGGGTGTTTAAGTTTGACTCAGAAGGGGAAAGGAGATTGGGAAGCATTGACCTGAGGGCAGCCCCTCTCTGTGCCCACCATTCTGGCTGCCTCTACTCTCCCCATGTGACCAGTGAATGTTCTAGAACCCTCCCTCTGAAGAGTGGCTTTTGACCACTCCATTTCTGTGAACTCCTGGCCACTGCTTCTGACCCGCTTCAAGCCCCAACACCACTTGCTGGTGCCAATCCACCAAGCTCCTCGCTGGTGTCCGAGATCCGCATCTCGCCCTTCCATCCACCCTGGACACCTGCCCCAGCTTGCTCCAGCAGGGGTCTGAGAGGGTCGTTTCCCTGCTTGAGAACCGACCATGCCCTATGCTCCACTAGAATACGCCACTCTGGCCTCTACAGTCCTCGCGTCTCGTTTCCCGTTTTCCCACGTCAGCAAGCTCTTTGGTCACCCGGCCTCCGAGCACCCTCCTGTCCCGGGCACACACACAGGAGAAGTGGGTCAGTGCTGTCTTTGGGCTCCCCATCTTCAGGAACACCGGTGCAGTTAATGACTTAGTGTTACAAGAAGGTTGGGGTCAGAGGCACCTCAGGACAAAGGAGGTTCTGAAGGGAAGCTCTGCAGGAGGTTCAAGGGAAAACTGCTTCCCCGAGGAGACAGATCCAGCCTCCGTGAAGCATTTCACCTGTCTGGGTCTCAGCTGTTACTCGAAGTGGTGTAGATACCTAGCCTATACGGTTCCGTTAGAGCCTGGAGAAGGGACACTCCCACCCCCGGTAAGAGACACTAGAACACAAACCCCAGGGCCACCCCAAGACCTCCTCAGGTCTGAGAGTCAGATGCTCAGGTTCATGCTGCCACGGTCCCCCGCAGCCAGCTCACTTCAGAGGAGGAGAAGGGCAGGGAAAGTGCCAAGATGGGAGAGAGGCTACCAGGATGCAGACACCAGGGCTGAGGGCAGAGGGAGAGGCACTTGGCATCCAGCCCCGGGCAGAGCTGGAGCCAGGCCAGCCCTGGCAGCTGCAGGACCTCTGTAGGGCAAAGGGGAGTGGGAAGGAGCAGGGGAGGGGAGTGGCTCCCTGAGCACACCTGTGTGCTGTCTCCAGCCAGGCTCCGTGTGTGGGCCCCAGGCCTCCGCGCAGCCTCCTGAAGAGCCAGGCCCTTTGCAGGGAAGCAACTTGGAAAGATTGAGACTTCCCTCAGTCCTGACTACCCTCCCACATTGGTCTCAGCCTCAGCAGGCCTATTTTCTTCACCTGCCCGATAACTGGGCAGTGTTGGTGCTCACCTATCTTTCCTGCCCAAGCTGCCGTTCCATATGCTTGGCATTCACTCCCTCGTGGATGGGTTCTGCATGTCCTTTAGTAACCGCAGAGGGCTTTGAGTGGCCTCACTGAAAGGAAAGCTGTGGGCCTCCACGCACCACCTCGCCTGGGGCCCCGGATGGCATGGCGAATGCCATGGGAACAGCCAGGTAAAAGTTCTGACTTTGAGCCAGTCTCTTTCCATTTAAGCCTCTATTTTCTGATCTGTAGACTGGGAAAGGCTGTCCTGCCTTCTTCCCAGGGTTGCTTTGAGGCTAGAATAACAGCAGAGTGAGTCCAGGCTTGGACGGCAGGGCCGGCAGGACTAAGCAAGCCAGCATCTCTGAGCCTCAGTTTGCTCAGGCCGAAGCAGAGGAGGCAAGCAGCTACCTGGAGGGAAAGCTGTGAGAATCAGATGGGGTCGGACATGCAAGCCTCCCCTACGGGTCCTCGGTCATCCCTGCCTCCTACCTCATGCATCAGGGTCCCCTGGCATCTAACCTCTACCTGGAAGTCTTATCGCAGCTAACAGTTTTGTTGAGTCACGAGGAATGTTCATCCATTTGGGAGAAAGAGTGAGAAGCGACAAGAAGTGAGGAGAAGTGAGGAGACCTCCCTTTCCTCGCTCCAGAGCGGAACGCCTGTGCTCCTTCTCCCACTCCCACCACCAGGCCATTCCTAGTCCACCTCGCAAACAGATGGTCTCTCCTCACTTTGCGCCCCGACTTGTCAGCGCCCTCCCTTGGACGTTGACCATCCGTCTTGCCCCACCGTTACTCATGGCATGCCTGGTGCTCACCAGAGAGATTCAGAGAAAGGGAGAAAGCATTCCCCCAATGGGGTATAGTCACACCATCAATCCCTTTTCCTTCATTTCTTCATCCTGTCAGAATCTGGGCATGCAAGCACACATTCCTGGCATGTTCTTCAAAGGGCCAGAATTTAGACTGCACAGTTATCCATGTGGGTTCAGCTCTCTTAACCAGTAGGTTACAGGTTCAACACTTTTGCTCTTTTGTAAAGAAGTATTTTTTGCAAAATTCAGCATTTCTCTGAAGAAGTGACTTCGTTCCCCATTTTTATGGTCTACAAAAGTCACAGAAAAAGTGGCTACTGCTCTTACTGGAGTTTCAGCCCATGCTAGGGTTGATATCTAAAATTTCTGTCCCACAATATGCAAGCAGTACTTTGAACTGCATCTGATACAGCTTGGTGGTCCAGGTCATTACTTGTCATGTTCAGGAGATGGAAATACAGGGCTTTGGTTTGGTAGCTACTACCCTTCAACCAGCTCTTGGTTATTTGGAAATTGGTGATAATTCTGTCCAAAGCCTGCTGCTTCTGTGGCAATACATTGTCCAACCTGGACTATGTGTTCACTATTCACCCATTCAGATACATGGGCTGGGTATAACATTCAGCCTGTTCTTGGTTCCTGACATGCTCAAGCTAACCATAATGTTCCCAACTTCTGTTCCATGTCATGGAAGACATTAATTACCAAGACATTAATTCTTATTGGAACAAATGTAAACCAAAGTGCAAGGCCATGAGAGTTTGTTGCAGTATGCTGAACTCATTTTTGGAAGAATTTAAGTGGCATAATCAATTTAGAAATAAGGCTTTAGAGTCTTTCACTCCAGATAGTAGAATGATTTCCTCTTAACTCATTTGGGGTTTTGACTTTTGATTTTAGTATCTTTTTTATTCATTTAACTTTATTTATTTATTTATTTATATTTTTAATTTGACCAGAGAGAGGGAGAAAGTGAGAAAGCAAGCCACTAGGTCCGGGACTCAAACCATGATCGGTTATATGGGAGTGTCCAGCACTTTAACCACCATGCCACCTGCTGGTGTCAGTTTTAGTATGTTTTAGTACAAACATCTAAGGATAAATCCTTCAATTGAATATACAATTGACAAATTATTCAATTGATTCATAATTTAAGTATAATAAGAATATATTTAGATAGCCTTACCAAATAAATAAATAAATAAATAAATAAATAAATAAAACAGTCTGCATCCAAGATGAATTAACAGTTCTGTTGAGTCACGAGAAAAGTTTATTTCATTTATTCGAGAGGAATAGAGTGTGAAGTAATTTAACTCAGCAGACTGTACACCTCAGGAAGCAGGATTAGCAGGTCTCTCACTGTACCAGTGACTAGAAATGGGATGCATATGCAATTGGGAGCAAGTCTGGTTCCTGCCAGAGCTTCAGTTTCCATGTCTACACAGTAAAGACACCACCAGCAGCCCTGCTTATCATCTGATACAGAGGGAGAGATAAGGGGCAGGATAGGAAGTGATCTGTTTTTACAGGCCAACTTAAGCCTAGACAGGGTGGCATTACCTAGGCTTCTCACTTCCCAGTGCAGAAAGGTGCTTGCAGCCTGGCCTGATAGCACAGGGTTCACCTGCCTTCTCTGGCTTCTCTCTACAGCCTCCTCCTTGCACTGAAGCCCAGGACTGTGGAGCAGCCTCTCTCCCTGAACCTCTGCTGGGCCCCAGACACTGGGGGCAAAGCCTTCCAGGACATGGTTGGCCTGAATCCTTCCGAAGTTCCTCCCACAATAGCTGTGAAGTTCCTGGGGGCAGGCACAGCAGCCTGCTTTGCGGACCTCCTTACCTTCCCACTGGACACGGCTAAGGTCCGCCTGCAGGTAAATGCCTTTTGGCTAGGGGTCCTTGTTCTCCACCACAGGACTGTCTGCCAGCATGGCCTTGCTCACACAGAACCAGACAGGGCTGCTTACCCCTCTGGTTAGTTTTCTTTCCTGCCTCCTCCTCCCCATCACCTTCCTCCAGACAAAAATAAACCTAAATTCTGAGCCAGCAGGTGGCGTGGTGGTTAAGGCACTAGACTCTCTCAGGGCCAACTATGGTTTGAGTCCTGGACCTCGTGGCTTGCGTTCTCACTTTCTTAGTCTCTCTCTCTCGTGCATGCATGCACATACCCTAAAGCAAATAAAATAATAATAATAATAAACAAAATTAAATAATTCTTTAAAAATAAATAAATAGGGAACCAGTAGTTAGCGTAATGGCTATGTCACTGGACTCCCACGTAGTCGACCGCAGTTCACGTCCCAGACCCGGTGGCTTAAAACTCATGCCGGGCGCGTGTGCGTGCGTGCCCAAGATCCCGAGAGGAGAATGGAAGAGAAGGGATTGTGGCGTGACCATCCCCCCTGGGGGGTGATTTCTCGTTTTCTGTCTCTATGTCTTTCTCTCTGTCTGTCTGGCGAGCGCACGCGCCCTATAGCGAAAAACCTCTCTAAATAAATAAATAAATAAATAAATCTAAATTCCTCGGCCAGTGATAAATCCCAGGGCCCTCATGGCCTCACCCTACTTTGTAAACCATAGCAGACGAGGTAGAGGTGAAGAATTAGCAGTGTGACCTTGAACAAACCACTGACCATCTATAAAACGGGAAACACATGCTCCTCCCACCCTGTTTGCTCTGAGCACCAAACCCCACCCCGGGAATGACTGCTCTATGAACTGCAGAAGGCTGCACAAAGCTGTGACGTGTGTACTGTGATATGACAGCGTAATCGTCATGCTTATTCTCAAGGTCCCGGGGGGCCAGCCCCTGGTAGTGTCCGTGCACACACAGCCCCTGTCCACCACCTACTTGCCTGGCCCCTCAAGTCACTCTGTTCCTCAGATCCAAGGGGAGAAGCAGGCGTCCCAGGCGGCCCCGAGTGTGCAGTACCGTGGCGTGCTGGGCACCATCCTGACCATGGTGCGCACCGAGGGCCCCCGCAGCCCCTACAACGGGCTGGTTGCTGGCCTGCAGCGCCAGATGAGCTTCGCGTCCATCCGCATCGGCCTCTACGACTCTGTAAAACAGTTCTACAGTAATTTAACTCAGCAGACTGTACACCTCAGGAAGCAGGATTAGCAGGTCTCTCACTGTACCAGTGACTAGAAATGGGATGCATATGCAATTGGGAGCAAGTCTGGTTCCTGCCAGAGCTTCAGTTTCCATGTCTACACAGTAAAGACACCACCAGCAGCCCTGCTTATCATCTGATACAGAGGGAGAGATAAGGGGCAGGATAGGAAGTGATCTGTTTTTACAGGCCAACTTAAGCCTAGACAGGGTGGCATTACCTAGGCTTCTCACTTCCCAGTGCAGAAAGGTGCTTGCAGCCTGGCCTGATAGCACAGGGTTCACCTGCCTTCTCTGGCTTCTCTCTACAGCCTCCTCCTTGCACTGAAGCCCAGGACTGTGGAGCAGCCTCTCTCCCTGAACCTCTGCTGGGCCCCAGACACTGGGGGCAAAGCCTTCCAGGACATGGTTGGCCTGAATCCTTCCGAAGTTCCTCCCACAATAGCTGTGAAGTTCCTGGGGGCAGGCACAGCAGCCTGCTTTGCGGACCTCCTTACCTTCCCACTGGACACGGCTAAGGTCCGCCTGCAGGTAAATGCCTTTTGGCTAGGGGTCCTTGTTCTCCACCACAGGACTGTCTGCCAGCATGGCCTTGCTCACACAGAACCAGACAGGGCTGCTTACCCCTCTGGTTAGTTTTCTTTCCTGCCTCCTCCTCCCCATCACCTTCCTCCAGACAAAAATAAACCTAAATTCTGAGCCAGCAGGTGGCGTGGTGGTTAAGGCACTAGACTCTCTCAGGGCCAACTATGGTTTGAGTCCTGGACCTCGTGGCTTGCGTTCTCACTTTCTTAGTCTCTCTCTCTCGTGCATGCATGCACATACCCTAAAGCAAATAAAATAATAATAATAATAAACAAAATTAAATAATTCTTTAAAAATAAATAAATAGGGAACCAGTAGTTAGCGTAATGGCTATGTCACTGGACTCCCACGTAGTCGACCGCAGTTCACGTCCCAGACCCGGTGGCTTAAAACTCATGCCGGGCGCGTGTGCGTGCGTGCCCAAGATCCCGAGAGGAGAATGGAAGAGAAGGGATTGTGGCGTGACCATCCCCCCTGGGGGGTGATTTCTCGTTTTCTGTCTCTATGTCTTTCTCTCTGTCTGTCTGGCGAGCGCACGCGCCCTATAGCGAAAAACCTCTCTAAATAAATAAATAAATAAATAAATCTAAATTCCTCGGCCAGTGATAAATCCCAGGGCCCTCATGGCCTCACCCTACTTTGTAAACCATAGCAGACGAGGTAGAGGTGAAGAATTAGCAGTGTGACCTTGAACAAACCACTGACCATCTATAAAACGGGAAACACATGCTCCTCCCACCCTGTTTGCTCTGAGCACCAAACCCCACCCCGGGAATGACTGCTCTATGAACTGCAGAAGGCTGCACAAAGCTGTGACGTGTGTACTGTGATATGACAGCGTAATCGTCATGCTTATTCTCAAGGTCCCGGGGGGCCAGCCCCTGGTAGTGTCCGTGCACACACAGCCCCTGTCCACCACCTACTTGCCTGGCCCCTCAAGTCACTCTGTTCCTCAGATCCAAGGGGAGAAGCAGGCGTCCCAGGCGGCCCCGAGTGTGCAGTACCGTGGCGTGCTGGGCACCATCCTGACCATGGTGCGCACCGAGGGCCCCCGCAGCCCCTACAACGGGCTGGTTGCTGGCCTGCAGCGCCAGATGAGCTTCGCGTCCATCCGCATCGGCCTCTACGACTCTGTAAAACAGTTCTACACCCCGAAAGGAGCAGACAGTGAGTGCTGGGGCCCCAAGGCATGGACACCAAAGGGGGTGGTGGAAGCGTGTGTGTCAGGACCCAGAATAACCAGGCTCAGAGGCAGAGGTGGGCATGGGACACTGGTTATTGACGCTGGGGGAGACTCCCAGGGCCCTCTAGGACTCCAGAGCCCCACCCCAGGGAGAGCACAGGCACCCACAGTGGCAGCCCACAACAGCGTCCTCTCAGGGAGGACAGACGCCCACTCCCTCTGCTTCTCCCAGACACCAGCGTCACCACCCGGATTTTGGCGGGCTGTACCACGGGGGCCATGGCGGTGACCTGTGCCCAGCCCACTGATGTGGTGAAGGTCCGATTTCAGGCCAGCGTGCAGCTGGGGCCCGGGAGCGACAGGAAGTACAGCGGGACTATGGATGCCTACCGGACCATCGCCAGGGAGGAAGGGGTCCGGGGCCTGTGGAAAGGTAGGTCTGGACTCCAGGCTGGAGGTTGGGTGACCCAAGGCAGAGCTTAACCCCCCCCCCAGGGGCTGTGCCAAAAACCCACAAGGAGGAAGCTCCCAGTGTGGTGTATTCCAGTGATTCCAAACTAGCTCCCCCAAAAAAGACCCCATGGCCGGCTGCTGTGAGGAGCTGAGATAAAAGTAAGGCGCTGTCTGCCTCAGGGCACTGACAGACATGCAGAGCAGATGAGACACTCAAGGAGCAGCCCTGTCATGGGCAGGATGTGCCAGGTGACACCCAGAGATGGGAGAGACAGACCATGCTGGCCCCGGAGAGCTGACACCAGCTGGGCCTCGAAGGCCAAGCAGGCTCCAGCACATGGAGGTGGAAGGGAACAGCCTTCAAGCGGACACACAGGGAAATGGTGGCATCAGGAGTGGACTGTGAGGAGCGAGAGAGTCCCTCTTGCATAGCCTCGTCTCCCTCGTTCAGAGAGTGACTTCCTTTTCTGGTCTCAGGGAGGCACATTTTCATTTTGACAACCAGGCAGATCATCTTGCAAAAGGTGGCCAAATGGCCACGAGTGGGCCTCTCTGTCTTCTGACTCTAAAGAGGTCATGAGTGATCTGAGCCTTGTTAACTCTGGGAGGAAGAGTGTGGGAATGGCTCTGCTTAGGGGGATCTCTGGCTGAGACCGTTAGAATGGGGCCCCCTCCAAACCGGGGCCGGGAGCCTTGAAACAGGGTATCAACTTCTCCCATTCCTCTTTCATCAACCCTCACCACCACCACCTACCAGGAACTTGGCCCAACATCACAAGGAATGCCATCGTCAACTGTGCTGAGATGGTGACCTACGACATCGTCAAGGAAAAGCTGCTGGACAACCACTTGCTCACCGGTGAGCCTGGGTCTGGGCACATAGCACTTCCTAGGCGGGGAGGGAACATGGGCTTCTGTGGTTAGAGGACACTGCCCAGAGGCAACTGGGCACTAGCACGAGTGGAGAGAGGAGCAGTAAAATGCACCTGGCACTGCACTGTGACGAGCAGGAAAGAGGCCTGGGCTGGAAGGCCAGAGCTGCTTCCGGTCCAGAGGTCTCTCATTTTCCTTGCCTCAGTTTCCCCAATCCAGTTGGCTAGGCGGGTTGGCCTTCCAGCTCTGATGGCCCAGGTCTAGTTTTCCAGTACTTACCAAAAGCCAACCCTGGCACTGTGAGAGACGCGGGAGAGCTACCCTCATATGCAAGGAGTGCAGGCCTAGCTGGGCCAAGCACTGGTAATGTGGGACAGAACACAACGCATTCCCTGATGTCTGCTCTCCCCCTCCCTCCTACAGACAACTTCCCCTGCCACTTCGTCTCTGCCTTTGGAGCTGGCTTCTGTGCCACAGTGGTGGCCTCCCCAGTAGACGTGGTGAAGACGCGGTACATGAACTCTTCCCCAGGCCGGTACCGTAGCCCCCTGGACTGTATGCTAAAGATGGTGGCCCATGAGGGCCCCACAGCCTTCTACAAAGGGTGAGCCTTCCCCTCCTGCCTACTGCACTCTCTCCCAGAGAACTCAGCCTTCTTCCTTTCTTTCTTATATTTTTTGTTTTTATTTATATATATATATATATATTTTTTTTTTTTTGTAGATATTTTTCCATAAGGCATGTGTGCTCACCAGAGAGAGACAGAAAGAGAGAAAGTGAGAAATCACCCCCTTGGGGGATTGGCCATGCCACAATCCCTTCTCCTTCTCTTCCATCTTCCTTTTCTTTCTTTTTTTTTTTTTAGAATTATTTTATTTAATTTTATTCATTCTTTCATTTGTTTTCATTTGACCAGAAAGAGACACAAGCAGGGGGTGAGCAAGGAAGCCACCGGGTCCAGGTTGTGAACTGTGGTCGGCCATGCGGGAGTGTCCAACACCTTAACCAGCACCTGCTGGTCCCTTTCTTTTCTTTTTTTAAAAGTATATCTATTTATTGGGTTATCAGATAAAGAAATGACACGTTTTTGCATTAAAAACAACAAAGAGAAAAAAATATGTCATGACTTCCAACAACCCAATTTTTCTTTCATGTGAGAGAGAGAGAGAGAATACCTCCACCAACAGGGTCCTGATGTCACAATCCACCCCCAGCCTTCAGCCAGCCCCAGATCATGGGGAAGCACATGCCCAGAGTACTCAAGGAGGGAACCTTCCCATGTAGGATCGCCTCTCGGAGTGTCGTGTTTCACCGCGCACCCACCCCTGCCCCCAGCCCGGCTTCTTTCTTTTCTAATATGCCTACCGTGGGTGAATCTGATGACATAGCTGTGACCAATACAGATGTAAATGCCACAAAGGAAAAGTATGGGAACAGCAACAGCAAAAAGTGAACCAAACCTGGTTTGGAGAACTAAGGAAGCCCTACCAAGAGAAAGGAGTCTAGGGCTAAGTAAAGGTAGTGCCTCCAAGCACTGCCAACAGGGGAGGAGGAGGAAAGGTGGTTGGAACTTCCCAGGCATTTCCCCAGCCTACAGCCAGCACCACTGACCTTTACACCCATGGCGGCCTCAGCATCCCGCCCACTGTCCCAGCACGCTCCCCGCTTCCTTGCCTCGCCTTGTGCATTTGCAGCTTCCTCTGCAGGATGCTGTTCCCTTGCCAACAGCAAGCGGGAGCCACCATAGATCCTGAAGCCTTGCCTCAGTTTACCCTTGTCAAGCGTTAACGAAGCATCCCATGTGTCCCAGACCCTGTGTTATGCCTCCCTCAAAGAGCAGCAGACAAGCAGGTAACATTACTGAGTGTGACTGCAACTGGACCCTGGGCTCTGTGCTCTTCCACGTTAACTCGTATTCCACACACTCGACTGTTATTTTTTCCCATTTTACAGATGAGGAAACCGAAGCGTAGGAAGATTAAGTAGTTTGTCCGTGATGTAATGTTAGAGACCTAGAAGCCAGATGGTGGCACAATGGTAATGCCACTGGGCCCGTATGGGAAGATCCTAGTTCATGTTCATGTCCCAGGGCCTCCCTATACACACCAGCTGTGCCCGCCCATGCCCAGGACTGGGTCGACTCAGCCTGGGGGATAGATCGCGATGTGGAGACTTGACGTGAGTGCTCTCACTCTCTCTTTCTGTCATCTCATGAAAGAAATAACCAAGAAAAATTTTTTAAATAAATAAATAATGGTCTGGCCTCATAGCTCAGCAGTGAAGGGAGCCGAATCCTACATGTTGGAATCTTAGCCCTGGCAACTTGAAACACTACAGGTGCATATGCATGCATGCCAAAAAATCCCACAAGGAGAATGGAGGGGGGATTGTGATATGGCCATCTCCCTTGGGGGTGCCTTCTCTCTCTCTCTCTTTCTCTCTCTTCCTCTCTTCCTTTCCCCAGTGAGCACACACACCTTCTAGCATATTAAAAAGAAAAAAATAAATAAATGGATCTCAGAAAATGCTCGTGACTAACAGGTGTAAGTCCTTTGGTCCCACTCTGTGCATGGGAGAGCACGACGGATCTATGAAGGGTCTTCAGAAAGTTCATGGGCAGCGCATATTATGAGGAGGATATGTGTGTGGATTTCAATGTTGCTTTTGGCAATTTCAATATTGTTTTTCACAAAATACTTTAAGTCCGTTTTGCTTTGAATTTTTTGAAGTCCCCTTGTATGTGTGGTCTCTGTGTCCACTCCACCTAACGGTTTCGTTATTTTCCTCCTCAGATTTACCCCCTCCTTTTTGCGGTTGGGGTCCTGGAACGTGATGATGTTTGTAACTTACGAGCAGCTGAAACGGGCCTTGATGAAAGTGCAGATGCTGCGGGAATCTCCGTTTTGAACAAGACCAGAAGGCTACTTGGTGCTTAACTCTTGCAACACCAGCGAAGGATGGGATAAAGCAGCGGACCCACATGCACCTGGACACTGACCCACCTGTGTTTACAGTGCTGTTTACTTGCTGCTGATTCAAGAAGTAGAAGAGGAGGGAGGAGTCTGGTCTTCAGTACTATATCTTACGAACACCTTAGCCGGGTCGGCCGATGGCCTGGTGGTTGCAGCAACTGAATCCCACATAGTCAACTGTGTGGTTTAAGTCCTGGACCCGGCAGCTTGAGAAACAAGCCAGACATGTGTGCACTTGTGCCCGAAATCCCGAGAGGAGAAGAAAAGGAGAAGGGATTGCAAACTGACCATTCCTCATGGGGGGTGCTTTCTCACTTTCTCTCCCTTTCTCTGTCTCTCTCTGGTGAGTGCACACATCCTCTGGCAAAATTGGCAAGCAAACAACAACAACAAAAAAAAACATTTGTTTTGCACTGACAAGATGGAGAATGAATTATATTAATTTTTGAAACTCATTAGGTTGGATGCCTAACATTTAGGCAAGAAAAACTGAGTGAAAACAGATCCATGCGGATGAAACAGAAGTTTGCAAGCTTGTGTCCCCTGCAAAACCTGATTAGACAAGGGGTTATAAAGAGGAAAGATGGAAAGCAGCTGGAGGCCAAGGGGCACCACCGACACAGCACAAAGCTCGGGGACAATGGCCTCCACAGTCACGCCTGTGCCATCAGCCTCTGTGATGTGCCCGCCGCCGTGCAGAATCCTCTGGGATTCTAGGAAACGCGAGAAGCAGGGCAGACTAAAACGAATGCCAAAGGAGCCCTGCTGGGCCGATGGGAGGCTGCAGCATGTCGATATTCCTGACGACACAGAGAATGCAGAGGGCAGCCTCCGTCTTGTTTCCTGTAAAATGGGGGTAATAACCCCTTCCCGGCCTACCTCGCCAGGGGTAAAATGAGGATCAAGTGAGAAGCGGGACAGGAAAGCACTTTCTAGAAGCAAAAGCCCACTACGAATGTAAATATAAGGACAGCGTCTTGGGCAAGAGTTTGTCAGGGCAGAGAGGACTTGCCAGGCAAGAAGATTTTGAAAGAAAAAGTCGTCTAGATGTAAGACCAAAGACACCAGGGACTTGGGAGCAGGGGTGGTGATAACGACACGAGGCAGCAGGAGCCACGCTCTCGTGAAGCCCCTGCTCCCTGACTAGACCATGCGGCACCATGAGGGCGGTAGGACTTGGGGAAAAGACAGATGCGTCTCTGAGAACTGAATTCATTTTGGAAAATTATTATGACTCAATAAAGGAGTCACACCTCGAGTGTGGGAATAAGAGCATTTTTCTGCCTTCTTTTCCGTGGACAGAGTTTTCCTTTCTCACCTCTGGCTCTCTGTCAAGATTGCACCTGCTCTGGCCCACACACCTCCACTTCCTTCTGCTGTGTCAGCCGCTCCGATTGTAGGCGAGTTACTCTCCCTTCCAGGGCTTCCGCTTCTCCCTCTGTGAAAGGCAGGCTGACCCAGATGCCTACTTCCGGACTAAGGCTGCATGTCTTTCAAATTGAGCGTGCCTGCTTCTGAGCAGCCTGTGCCAGAACTGGGTTCAGCCCTCACCTCCATCCCCTTACTAGCCGCCGAACCGCGGAATCCTTGCTGCTCACATCCTACCAGAGAAGTAGGAATAGCAATCTTTACCCCACAGCCTTGTCAGAAAGGCTTATCTGAAGCACCTTGGGCTTTAGGAAGCACTCAGTAGTGTCATTCCCCTTCTTCCCACCCACTCCTCTGCCCTGGGAAAAAGCAAATATCCATTCATCCTCAGCACTTACCAGATTGCCTGGAACATTACAAGGTGAATGAGTGAAGTAAATGAATGGATGATTTTTTAAGTTTTTTTTAATTGTTATAAAATACACATAACATAAGCCACCCTGGCCATTTTAAATGTATAGTTCCGTGGCATTAAGTATGTGTTACACAATATATTGATTTACACTATTCTGCAGCCGTCACCACCATCCATCTCCAGAACATTTTTTAAAAGAATTATTTATTTAACTTTATTTATTCATTTATTCATCTTCAATTTGACCCGAGAGAGAGAAAGGGAAAGTGAGAAAGCAAGTCTCCAAGTCCGGGACTTGAACAGCACTCAGCCACATGAGAGTCCAGCGCCCCTAACCACCACACCACCTGCTGGCCCCACACTGTTTTCTAGAGCAGATGCACCATTTTACTCCCTCCCAGCAGCACACAAGAGTTCCGGTTTCTCTGCACCCTCATCAACACTGCTTTCTGTCTTTTGATGTAGCCGTACTGATCATGGGAGATGATCTCTCATCACAGTTTTGATTTGCTTTTCGCTAATGGATGGTGACCATTAAGTATCTCTTCATGTGCTTGTTGACCATTCATATATCCTCTTTAGAGGAATGCCTATGTCCATTGCTCATTGTTGACTAAAAATTAAATGAGAATTGAAGAACTATCAATACAAGTTCATGCCACTTGGGCGAATATCACAAGCACACTGGGTGAGTGAAAAACACAAAATACTACATACTCCATAAAAGCATTTATATAATGTTTAAGAACAAGAAAATAAACACTTAATCTTAAAAACCAGGATGGGACAGGACAGTGGCGTGGTGGTAAAACGTGATGCTCTTCACTCTCCGAGGCAGGCTCACAGAGGTGGAGTGCTGGTTCTTTTCTGGAGACCTGCCTGAACAAGCTGGGCATGTATGTGTCCATGGTCCAGGCTGGCTGAAGCTCAGGGGGTGAGTCGCAGTGTCGAGACCATGTCAGAGGTGCTATATCTCTCCCTCTCTCTCTCTCTCTTCCTCTCTCTCTCTCTCTGTCTATCCTACCCAAAGAATGAAGAAATTAAAACTTTTTTTTTAAAAAATCAGGAGTGGGGCCAGCAGGTGGTGTGGTGGTTAAAGGGGCTGAACTCCCACATGGCTGACCACAGTTCAAATCCCAGACCTGGTGACTTGCTTTCTCACTTTCCCTCTCTCTCTCTCTCGCTCTGTCTCTCTATAGTCAAATTAAAATAAATGAAGAAATAAATGAAATTAAATAATTCTTTTTTAAAAAGCAGGATAGTTGTCATTCTTTAGGTGAATAGTGACTGAAGGGACACACGGGATCATTTCTGTGGTGTTAATGTTCTTCATGTATATTTGCATTATATAGGGGTATTTGCTTTACAGAAGTCTATTGAACTGCACACTTAAAATTTGTCCACTGTTTTATATGATGCTTTATAAAGTATAAGGTTTACTTTAAAAGTGCACTTACCTTGAAGAGACTGATAATCTCTAGCAAGTGCCTATGTGTGTGGACAGAGGTGAGGAGAGTTGTTAGCCTGTCAAAGATCCGAGGAAGGGTGTTCCAGGCAAAGGGAACAAGCAGTCTACAGGCCCTAAAATGGAGTGAACTTGGCATATTCATAGATCAGGAAAAAAGCCACTCCCTGGGGCTGGAGTGAAGTGAATGAGAAGACAAATGTGCATTCATTCATTTATTCATTCATCAGGTATGTAAGAGTGGTGCCAGAGGCTGAGAAGTCAGAGGACAGCCAATTGTTTGAAAAGTTTGGCAGAACAAGGCAGGAGAAAAAATAGCTATCATAGAAGGGGCAGGAAGATCCCAAGGGTTCCTTTCAGTTCACACACACACACACACACACACACACACACTCAAGCAATGAAAGGAAAGATTGAAGCACGAGTCTAGAGGAAACAGCAGTGGATAAAATAAGGGGTATGGGTAGGAGAGATCACTCTGGAAAGGATATGAGAAACCTAGAAATGATAGAGTCATTAAAGTAAAACCTGAAATGGAGGGAAGCAAAATTTAAAAACTCTACAATCTTTTTTTTGAGAGGTTTTTCACTACAGGGCGCGTGCACTCGCCAGACAGACAGACAGAGACATAGAGACAGAAAGAGAGAAATCACCCCCCAGGGGGGATGGTCACGCCGCAATCCCTTCTCCTCCATTCTCCTCTCGGGATCTTGGGCACGCACGCACATGTGCCCGGCGTGAGTTCTAAGCCACCAGGTCCGGGACCCGAACCGCAGTCGACTACATGGGAATCCAACGACATAGCCATTATGCTAACTGCTGGTTCCCACGATCTTTTAATTCTATGATCTTTTCAGGGACATTCAAGGAATGGTCACATGTAAGAAAGGTCACATGTGGGCCTGGAGAGTTATAAGATGGAAACTTTCTGTGGCCTAAAATATAAGAAATCTGGAACCTCTGATGCTGTGTCTTCTGTTCTCTGCCATGCTGACCTCCAAGAGCTCTGACGTGGGGCAGTGTGGACACTCTTTATCATTTATTAGATATTATGGAAAAAACCTGAACATAATGCCATTTTCATATTATACTGGGATTATGGAGAACATTTTGAACAATGAGAAAAGTTAAACTCATTGCCCAACTTGACTGGGCTAATTAAATTTCTTGGCATAGGGACCAGCAGATGGCATAATGATGACGTCACTAGACTCCCACATAGTTGACCATGGTTCAAGTCCTGGACCCGGCGGCTTAAAACTCATGCCAGATTCATGTGCATGTGTGTCCAAAATCCTGCGAGGAGAATGTAGGAGAAGGGATTCTGGTATGGTCATCCCCCACCCCGGCGGGGGGGGGGTGATTTCTTTTTGTCTCTTTGCCTCTGTCTCTCCAGCAAGCAAACACACCCTATAACAAAAATCTCTCTAAAATAAAATAAATTTCTTGGCATAAAAAGACACTAGTACCTTGCCGGCTTTCACAAGTTCTGCCTCTTTGGGCCAGACCAATGGAAATCTCTTCATTAATTTTGTCTGTCAATCTCAAAAAAATAAAAGGAACCCCAATATGCGATCACCCCGAGAAAGGCATGTATGCCTCCTCTCAGGGCCTAGGTCACTCATATTCTGCTTGGAAATAAACTGCATTAATTATTAATTTTTAGAGTTTGTTATTTTTTGTCGACAAGATGGTGACCATAAAGGGACCAGAGACACACCGGAGATCTTCCAAGGAGATGCTTCTAACCCGGTGCCTGATAACAGCAGTGGGCTCCTTGTGCCCCCTCCAGCTCCAAGCCTCTACTTGGGGGAGATTCGAGATCAAAGGGGAAGCTGAGACACTTCCTTGGACGTCTTGTGAACATCAGAAAATATGGAGGGTTAGAAGAAGACCAAGGGATTTGATGTTTACATGTGCTTCCATGGAATCCGGCCAGTGTTCACTTGGAAACAGAAACAGACCTTGGCAAGAGATTGTCCCCAAGCAGTGAAGAAGCTATTAAAGATGCTTCAGTGCAAGAAACTCTGCCGGCAGCATCACCTGTGGATCCTCGGCTGCTACACCTTGCTGGCCATTGTGGCTCTGAGACTGTCTCTGAGATTGAAATGTGACTTTGACCACTTGGATTTACAGTCCAGGGAATTTCAAAGCCAATGCTGTAGGAATCTCTTGTACGAGTCCCTGAAGTTGCCGGCAAAGAGGTCTGTCAACTGTTCGGGGGTCACCCGAGGAGACCAGGAAGCCGTGATTCAGGCTCTTCTAAATAACCTGGAGGTCAAGGAGAAGCGGCAGCCCTTCACAGATGCCGACTACCTTCACATGACCAGAGACTGTGAGCGCTTTAAGGCCCAGAGGAAGTTCATCCAGTTCCCACTGAGCAAAGAAGAGCTAGACTTCCCTATTGCATATTCTATGGTGGTTCACGAGAAGATTGAAAACTTTGAGAGGCTGCTGCGAGCTGTGTACGCCCCTCAGAACATATACTGCATCCACGTGGACAGAAAGTCCCCAGAAACTTTCCAAGAGGCAGTCAAGGCCATTATATCATGCTTCCCAAATGTCTTCTTAGCCAGTAAGCTGGTGAAGGTGGTTTATGCCTCCTGGTCCAGGGTGCAGGCTGACCTGAACTGCATGGAAGACTTGCTTCAGAGCTCAGTGCCCTGGAAGTACTTCCTGAACACATGTGGGACAGACTTTCCTATAAAGACCAATGGCGAGATGGTCCAGGCCCTCAAGGTATTGAATGGGAAGAACAGCATGGAGTCAGAGATACCCAGTAGGCTCAAAAAGAACCGCTGGAAATATCAATACGTGGTGACAGACACATTGCACATGACCGGCAGGAGGAAGGACCCTCCTCCTAATAACTTAACCATGTTCACAGGGAATGCCTACATGGTGGCTTCTCGAGACTTCATCCAGCAAGTCTTACAGAACCCCAAATCCCAACAACTGATTGAATGGGTAAAAGACACCTATAGCCCCGATGAACACCTCTGGGCCACCCTTCAGCGTGCACCCTGGATGCCTGGCTCTGTACCCTACCACCCTAAGTACGATGTCTCAGACATGACCGCCATCGCAAGGCTGGTCAAGTGGGAGGAACACGAGGGAGACGTCAATGATGGTGCTTCCTATGCACCTTGCTCTGGAATCCACCAGCGGTCTATCTGTATCTACGGGGCTGGGGATCTGTGCTGGATGCTTCAGAACCATCACCTGTTGGCCAACAAGTTTGACCCCAATGTGGACGATAATGCTCTTCAGTGCCTAGAAGAGTACCTACGTCACAAGGCCATCTACGGGACAGAACTCTGAGATGCACTCTGACAGGAATATGTGCAGACATCGCAGACATGCCCAGAACTTGCTGAGGCTATGGAGGGGGTAGAATGAGGTGGGGAGACCAGGGCTTTGAAATCCAGGGCATCCCCCAGGATAAGAGGGCTGCTTTTGGGTAAGTGGATCCATGGCCTTGAAAACTGTTGCTTGCCTCCTCGGCCCTCTCCCCAGAAATTTTTCTACTGACTTTCTTCCAGAGTGAGAATAAGAACCACTGTTAGAGTAAGGAAAGGGGTGTGGCGGGGGACCCTGGATTTCAGGTTAAGGCCTGGAGTCAGCCTTTCTACTCTGGAGATGCTCTTTGAGTAATCTAGGCTTGGCAGTACAGAGGGGGACTTTGATGCCAAGAGAGCCTTCTGTTTTATACTTGTTGAATTTAAAAATAAATAACTTTTTATTAAAAAAAAAAAAAAAAAAGACACTAGTACCTTGATACTGTGAACCAGGTGAAGATCATCCTAAGTTTTTCTTTCTGTGATATGAAGAATGGTCACATATGCCAACGTGGCCAGTGGAAATTGCCACAGAATGGTGGGGGTGTAGGCTGGGTGGATCACAATGACATAAAGATATGCACTTGGCCTGAAAAATATGCTAGCGGAGGGAACCAGCAGTTAGCGTGTTGGCTATGTCGCTGGATTCCCACGTAGTCGACCATGGTTCACGTCCCGGACCCGGTGGCTTAAAATTCACACCGGGCACGTGTGCGTGCGTGCCCACGATCCCCAGAGGAGAATGGAGGAGAAGGGATTGTGGCGTGACCATCCCCCCTGGGGGGTGATTTCTCGCTTTCTGTCTCTATGTCTCTCTTTGTCTGTCTGGTGAGCGCATGCGCCCTGTAGCGAAAACCTCTCAAAAAAAAAAAAAAATGCTAGCGGTAAGATCAGTTCTCTGGATTGCTGGATTACAGTGTGGGACATAGTTTATGTAACAAAAAGAATTATTTATGGAGCCAGCAGGTGACATGGTGGTTAAGGCAGCTGGATTCCCACATGGTTGACCACAGTTCAAGTTCTGGACACGGTGAGTTGAAAATCTACTGGACATACTTGCATGCATACCGAAATCCCAAGAGGAGAATAGAGAAGGGATTGTGGCATGACCGATCCCATGAGAAGTGCTTTCTCTTTCTCATTCTCCTCTCTCAGTCTGTCTCTTTCTCCCTGGTAAGCACAAACACCATCTAGAAAATTAAAAACAAAACAAAACAAAAACAGGCCAGTCAATCAATGATGGTTAAGGCAGCTGGATCCCACATGGTGAACTACGTGGCTTGTAAAACATTTCAGGCACACGTGCATGCACACCCAAAATCCCAAAAGGAAAAATGGAAAAGAAGGGATTGTGGTGTGACCACCTCACAAGGAGGAAGCTCTCTCTCTCTCTCTCTCTCCAGTAAGCACATGTGGCCTCTAGTAAATTTTTAAGAAACAAAACCCTTTTTCTCCCTCTCTTTCTCTCTCTTGCTCTCTCTCCCTCATTTAAAAAAAAAAAAATTACATGTTGCTTGTTTCCATGGTCCTTAGAAATGAATCCAGCCCAGTCAGACTCCCATTTCTTGTAATGTCCTGAGGTAGGAGACACCAAATCTTATACCCTAAAGACAATGGAAATCGGAGGTACACAACATAATGCAATATTCTTTATTGAATATTATGAATAAGGTGATAGCCTTGATTTAATCATCACCTTGTGCGTGCATGCTTTGAAAATCCACATTGTACTCCAAGGAATACAAGTGTCAGTAAGAAATTATAAAATGAAAAGACATTTTTAAAATTTACCAGACATATTTTAGAGTTGTTATTATGATGATAATGGTGATGTCTTGGGGTCACAGTCTTAAAAAAATAACTCCTGGGGGCTAGCAGATGGTGTGGTTAAGGCACTGGACGCACACATGGCTGACTGCAGCTCAAGTCCCCAGCCTGGCGGTTTGAAGCCCATCCCACATAAAATTCACAGGCACACACGTGTGCATGTCCAGAATCCCAAGAGGAGAATAGAGGAGAAAGGGTTGCGGCATGGCCATCCTCCCTAAGGGGGGGATTTCTCACTTTCTGTCTCTGTTTCTCTCTGTCTCTCCAGCAAACACACACACCCTATAACAAAAAGCTGTTTATACAAAATAAATAATTCCTGCTTCAGACATAATCATAGTGAGGAATGACAGATGAGAAAAGCTGTTTCTGTTTGCGCAAACAGAACTACAAGCAGTTTCTCCGTTGACGCGTGTGCCCTCAGAGCACCGCAGACATTAAGGAACGAAGTGGGCTCGCAGGAGCTTCTGTGGCTATGCCATCATGTGTGCTTCTAGCTGACTTGCAGACAGAAAGCTCGGAGACGTTTATGAGAAAGGAGAAGCTGTTGACTTCCTGCTTACACCAAATCAGAGTGAGTCATGCGAAACCGTCCTGAAGGAAGCAACTGCAGATTCGACAACAAACAGAACTCCGACGTTGCCACAACAGAAACAGCCGGGGCTTTCTCTTGATCTGTGCCCTTTCTGTTTAGTTCTGAATTAAAGGGAAAAGTTTGTAGGAAAACTGCTACATACAACCTTTGCAGAAAAGGAAGCTTGCAAAAATGTACATTCCAGTAGAAAATTCTCTCTACAGGTTTTTAGCTTGGTTCACTTATTCTAGGAATATGCCTCTACACTGGATGTTCAATTGAGACCAGCGTTTTGAGTTTCTTGTTTCATTTATTGAAAGAGGGATCATCATGCCACAATCCCCCAACCAGCCAGCCAGGATTTAAACCACAGTCTTCCTTGTGGTTCCAACACTGTGACACGACACCCTACATGGCCAGGCCTCTCAAGTTTTCTTTACCACTTTTTTTTTTTTTTTTTTTTTAAAGAGAATTTTGTTTTAGGGTGTGTGTCCTCACCAGAGAGACAGAAAGTGAGAAATCACCCCCAGGGGTATGGCCACACCATAATCCCTTCTCCTCCATTCTCCTCTTGGGATCTTGAGCGCACAAGCACATGTGCCTGGCGTGAGTTTTTTAAGCCGCCAGGTCAGGGACTCGAACCACAGTTGACTACATAGAGGTACAGCAATGTAACCATGACATCATCTGCTGGTCCCTTCTTTAAGTTCTACTTCCCTGAAAAAGTGTAACATTTAGAGATGGATGCTTATCAGAATAGAATCACTTTTCATTGCTTATCTTCATTTACTATAATTTTGTTATATAATTCATTATTCATATTTTGTGGGTTTTTTTTTTTAATTTTTTATTCTTAAAGTCGTTTTCTACTACCATTCACTAAAAGCATCCTACTGGCGCAATGTAATTCAGATGTTCATGCTGTGTGGTGCAGTTTAGGAAACAGTCCACCTAGAGTTTGGGCCATTATAGCACATCCCACTACAGCAGTGAGCCGTTCTGCAACAAGCATTGCACTTTTATTCTGAGACAATCTGCATGTCTTAAATCCAAGGATAAACTTCATAGGTTTTTGAGCAAGAGGTAGTGTGGAGGTGAAGGTGTTGGATTCCCACATAGACGACTGTGGTTTGAATCCGGGACCTCAGCTTGAAAATTACACCAGGAGGGGACCAGCAAGTGGTGTGGTGGTTCAAGCGTTGGACACTCCCACATGGCCAACCACAGTTCAAGTCCTGGATCTGGCTTACATTCTCACTTTCCCTTTCTTTCTCTCCCTCTCTCTCTCTGTGTCTCTCCCTGGTCAAATTAAAATAAGTGAATGAACAAATAAAATTAAATTGAAATAATTTTTAAAAAAGAAAAAGAAAAAGGAAATCACACCAGGCATGTGTGTGCGCATGCCCAAAATCCTAGGAGGAAAATGGAGGAAAAAGGATTGTGACCTGGCCCTCCCCCCCAGGGGTGATTTTTCACTTTCTCACTCTGTCTCACTCTGGCAAGCAAACAGGCCCTATGGCAAAAACCTGCAAAAACAAACAAAATGTCATAGGCTTTATGATGACTGTTAATATTTATAAACAGTCATCATGGAGCCAGCAGGTGGCGTGGTGGTTGGGATGCTGGACTCCCACATGGCTGACTGTGGTTTGAGTCCCAGACCTGGTAACTTCTTTTCTCTCTCTCTGATGATTATATCAAGTTAATAATAACAAATAAAATAATATTTTTTAATTAATCATTTTGAATATTATAATAGTGATTCTACATGTTAAATATTTACGTTGTTAATTTAATATTCAGTTATCTACTCTTTGAGAGATTAAAGATATATAATTATTCCTTTGAAAAGGTTTCTTGGTATTTTAAGTAGTGAAACAATAAATATAAACATCCAGTATTGAGATGTAATTTAATGGCATTAAGGCTTCCAGTGGAAGGGCCAGCAAGTGGCATGGTGGTTAAGGTGCTGGACACTCCCATATGGCCAACCACAGTTTGAGTCCCGGACCTGGTGACTTGCTTTCTCACTTTCCTTCTCTCTGTGTGTCTATATTTCTCTGGTTAAATTAAAATAAATGAATGAATAAACAAAATAAAATAAATAAATCTTTTTTTTAAAAAAGTTTCCTGTGGACATGTATAAATTAGGTCTACCACTTGAACCTTGTTAATGGTATGCAACTCAACATAGTTATGCATAATTTAAAATTGTTAAAAGGTCTTAACACACGTTGTAAAGATTCACTGACATCTCATGAGAAGCCTTGGAAAACTTTTTAACTGATTTAACTTTTCTTTTTCTTTTTTTTTTGGAGCAGTTTTTGCTATAGGGTGCATGTGTTCGCCAGAAAAACAGAGAGACAGAGAACACACCCCCCGGGGGGATGGCCACGCCGCAATCCCTTCTCCACCATTCTCCTCTCGGGATCTTGGGCACGCATGCACCTGGCGTGAGTTTAAGCCACCGGGTCCGAGTTGAACCGTGGTGGGCTACGTGGGAGTCCAGCAACATAGCCATTACACTAACTGCTGGTCCCTGATTTAGCATTTATTCAAAGTGCAACAAGTCGTCCTTAAAAGAACCCTAACATGGTCCAATCTGCATGTTTTTGGTAACAGCTTTATTGAAGTGTAATTCACACACCATACAACTCATCTATTTATAGTGGACAGTTCAATGGTTTTCATAGAATTCATAGAATTGTGTAACCGTCACCACAATCAACTTTAGAACATTTTCTTCACCCCAAAAACAAACTCTGTACCCTTTAGCTGTCACGCCCCAACTTCCCCCTTGTCCCCAGCCCTACTTTCTGTCGTAGATTTGCCTAGTCTAGACATCTCACATAAGCGGAAGCGTGCAATGTGTGGCCCTTTGTGGCTGGCTTCTTTCTCTTGCATCGATCAGGGCTCCATCTTTCCTCACGATCCCCGTATTTGGGTATAACCATTTTTTATCTGTCCATTCAACATTTGGGGGACATCTGAAATATTTCCATTTAGTTTTGGCAAATATTCTACTTTGTAACTATGCTAATATGTAGACTTAGTCACTTACTTTGGGTTTTTCTTTTTATAGAGCCTTTTGTAAAAAGAATTATTTACATTTTTTTTTAGAAGTTTTTGCTATAGGGTGTATATACTTGCCAGAAAGACAGAGAGAGATAGAGAGACAGAAAGTAAGAAATCATCCCCCAGGGGGGATGGCCACACCACAATCCCTTCTCCTCCATTCTCCTCTCGGGATCTTGGGCACATATGCACACGTGCCCAGTGTGAGTTTAAGCTACCAGTTCCAAGACTGGAACCGCAGTCAACTACATGGGAGTCTAGCGACATAGCCATTATGCCAACTGCTGGTCACCAAAAGAATGATATTTATTTATTTATTTATTATTATTATTTAATCTGACCAGAGAGAGAAAGTGAGAAAGCAAGCCACCAGATCCAGGACTCAAACCTTGGTCAGTTGTATGTGCTAACCACCATGCCACTTGCTGGTCCCTCTTTTCATTGAAACTTTAGAGAAAAATAGAATTTTTCTTTTCTGGGACCAGCAGTTGGCATAATGGTTATGTCACTGGACTCCCATGTAGTCAACCGCGGTTTGAGTCCTGGACCCGGTGGCTTAAACTCACGCCGGGCGCATGTGCATGTGTGTGCATGCCCAAGATCCCGAGATGAGAATGAAGAAGGGATTGTGGTGTGTGGGAATTTCCCCTGGGGAGGGGGGTGATTTCTCACTTTCTGTTTCTCTGTCTTTCTGGTGAGTGCATGCGCCCTATAGGAAAAACCTCTCCAAAAAAAGAAAAAAAAAAAAGAACTTTTCTTTCCCATTTTGGGAGCAGTGATGGCTGTATACTTTCACACCAATTTGAGAATTTGTTTTATTGCTGTCCCAATTGATATTAGATGTTTGAATTTAATTGCTATTTGAAGTTGAATTTGATGTTTACAAACCAAGGATTGTAATTTTGTTTTTTAAGAGAGTTTTTTGCCTTAAGGCACATGTGCTTGCCAGAGAGCGACAGAGATAGTGAGACAGAAGGAAAGTGAGAAATCACCCCCCACAGTCCCTTCTCCATTTCCTCCTGGGATCTTGGGCATGCACCCATGTGTGCCCTGCATGAGTTCCAATCCACCAGGTCTGGGACTCTAACTGCAGTCCACCATGTGGCAAAGAATTTGAGAATATATTTTTTCTGACTTTTTGTTCTTCGTAAAACTATGTGTGTAACTTGCTTCTATAAATATATGTATTTTTAAAGACTGTTAATTTGACAATATGGCCTATTTAAAGGATTGAATATTTTGTACCAGGTTCTCTGTGATGCAATCAGGGTAAATATAGTCATTTTACTTTTTTTTTAATTAAGAATTATCTAGGGGATGATGTTGATGTAATGGCTATGTTGCTGGACTCCCATATAGTCAACCATGGTTCGAGTGCCAGACCCGGCTAAAATCACACCGGGGTGCATGTGCATGCATGCCCAAGATCCCGAGAGGAGAATGGAGGAGAAGGGATTGCGGTGTGGCCATCCCCCAGGATTGGGGGTGTGATTTCTCGCTTTCTGTCTCTCTGTCTCTCTGGCACGTGCACAATTTGCTATATTGTACCATCTAGCAAAAATCTCTCTCTAGACAAAAGAAAGTTATTTTATTTTCATTATTATTCTTTAATTTGATGAGAATGAGAGAGAGGGAGAGCGAGAAACAAGCCACCAGATCTGGGACTTGAACTGCAGTCAGTCATGTGGGAGTCTAGTACCTTAAATCCCATACCAGTCCCAGTCATTTTACTTTGTCCTACATGAACCTGAAACTAAATGTACATTGTTTGTGTGTGTATGTTTGTATTTATGTGTATATATGCGTATACACACACACACACACACACATACACACACACACACACACACATATAAACTAGGCCAGCCAGTGGTGTGGTATTTTAGGCAGATAGGTTTTCCCAATGGCCAAACATGGTTCAAGTCCAGGACTGAGAAGCTTGAAACACATGCCAGGCACATGTGCCTGTGTGCCCAAAATATCCCATAAAGAAGGAAGAAATGGAGAAGGGATTGCGTGTGATCATTCCCTATAGTAGGTGCATTCTCATTGTCTATCTCTCTTGGTGACTACACAGACTTTCTGGCAAATTAAGAAAATAACTAATATATACTAATATTAAAATCATTTCTAATGACTGATGCACTCATTATTTCTCCAGTAACTGTCACTGAACTGTTGGTTACTAGTGCATTTCCGTGTATAACTCCTAGAGCTTTTCAACTAAAGGTTATATGTACTTCCTTTAATCATGACTAATTTCATTTTCTTTTGTTTTGTTTTACTAGTTATAGTTATTTTTTCTAATGCTTTTTTATGTAGGGGCTGGTAGGTGGCATGGTGGTTAAGGACGCTGGACTCCCACATGGCTGATCACAAGTTTGAGTCCTGGAGTTAGCAGCTTGCTTTCCCACTCTCTCTCTCTCTCTTGCTGGTCAAATTGAAAAAGAATAATAAAATTAAATAAACAAAATTTTTTTAATTTTTTAGAGAGAGATTTTGCTATAGGGCTCATGAGCTCATGAGAGACAGAAAGTGAGGAATCACCCCCCAGAGAGGATGGTCATGCTGCACTCTCCTCTGCATTTTCCTCTCGGGATTTTAGGCACATACACACACATGCCAGGTGTGAGTTTTAAGCCCCTGGGTCTGGGACTCAAACTGCAGTCAACTACGTAGGTGTCTGACAATGTAACCATTATGCCATCTGCTGGTCCCAGTAAATAATTCTTTTATAAAAATGCAAAGAAGGACCAGCAGATAGCATAATGGTTACGTCCCAGGACTCCCACATGGTCCACCGAGGTTCAAGTTCCAAACCCGGTGGCTTAAAACATATGCTGGGTTTGTGTGTGTGAGTTCCCAAATTCCAGAGAGGAAAGTGGAGAAGGGATTGCGGTGTGGTCATCCCCCATGGGAGGTGATTTCTTGCTTTCTCTCTCTCTGGTGAGTGCATGTGCCTTATAGCAAAAATCTCTTAAAAAAAAGAGGGGTTAGCATATGGTGTAATGGCTATGTCACTGGACGCCCATGTAGTTGACCACAGTTTGAGTCCCAGACCCAGTGGCTTAAACTCACACCAGACGTGTGTGCATGTGTGCCCAAGATCCCAAGAAGAGAACGAATGACGAGTGCATGGACCCTATAGCACTATAGCAAAAACCTCTCAAAAAAAAAAAAAAAAGAAAAAAAGAAAGATACTGATTTCCAGCTCAAGACCTATTATGCTCTAGGAAGTTAGAATCTATATTTTCAGAGCTAAGAGCAAAATATGAACTACAGCTACATTCATGCATGGCTTTATGAATTTAGCTTTATTTCCTTCAAACATTAATTCATGTACAGATGCATCATTTAGTGTTTTTCCAGTGCAACATTTAAAATGTCGGGCTTGTTACTTGCCAATGAAGATTCATTTACAATTTTTAAAACTGATTTCTGTTGTAGGGGCCGGTAGGTGGTATGGTGGTTAAGGGCACAGGACTCCCACATGGCCAACAGTGGTTCAAGTCTCAGACCTGGTGGCTTGCTTCCTCTCTATCTCTCTCTTCCTGTCTGGTCAAATTAAAAATAAATAGTTAAATAAAATAATTCTTTTAAAAAAAGATTTCTGTTGCAAATAGTTAAGTTATTCCATCTAGCTTGTGTCACATTTCCTCATCTTTTTTTTCTAGAAACCAAGAGAAATAAGAAACATCAAAAGGGCATAAAAATTTAAAAAGTATGATTCCATTTTCTCTCTCAAGCAGTGTAAATAAAATTCAGTTTTATGTCATTTTCAAATTTTATTTTTATTTTTATTTTAGTGCGACAATTGCATGTTTATTAGGTGGGGAGAGGAGAATTACAAGCCATTCAAAATTTTTAGCAGAAATGACCAGAGACATTAGAAATGTTCAACATTTTTGGTTTAAAGAACTATTTTATTTATTTATTTATTTATTTATTTAGAAATGTTTTTTTTCCACATGGGTTTTGCCAGAGGAAGACACAGAGAGAGAGTGAGTGAGAAAGCAAGCCACCATGATGAGCCATGTGGGAATTTCAGCGCTTTAACCACCTGCTAGCCCCATGAAATGTTTAACTTTTTTATGCTGGTTTTTATTATGCAGATGTTTTCAGCTTTCTATGTTTTTCTTCTGGGTTTCATTTTTAGTGTTTCAAACATAACTTGTATTGACCGATTTTAAATTTCCGAAATTGTAAGCACAACAGATTGTTTTCTGGTATGATGTTTAAATTATACGAGAAATTGTATGAAATACTGTCAATGTAATTATTGGCACATAAAACAGGTATATAAACATGTTGTAATCAAATACACACACAAAGTTCCATGAAATAGATATGAAACAAGTTTTCAAAATGCACTTAACTGTTCCCACACATTCTTCGGCCCAGCTCTGGGCCCCGGTAGAAAGTGCAGGGCATCTTATGGCTTCAGCAAGTTGCTTGCTCAAACTCCAGAGGAGCAGTGCCTGTAGCATTGCTTTCATCCACTGGGCTCCATCCAAAAAAAGGAATTTATTTTAACACGATTTCTGCTTAAGGAATCCATGCTGGGTCCTGGTGATCCCAGCTTTTCTTTTCCAGTGTCCACACATAGTCTTGAACTTAGCCAAGGATAAACGTACACTTCCTGGGTGCATGAGTCTTAAAAATCCAGATCTGGAAGCAGCAGATGGCATAGTGGTTATGTCGCTGGATTCCCACATAGTTGAACGTGATTTGAACCCGAAACCAGAGGCCTAAAACTCACGCAGAACCCGGGCGGGTGCCTGTCCAAAATCCAAGAGAATGGAGGAGAAAGGATTGTAGCATGGCCACCCCACCATGGCCCTCACCCCCGCCCCAGGGGGTGATTTTCTCACTTTCTGTCTCTGTCTTTCCGGGGAGCGCACATGCCTATAGTAAAAAAATCTCTCTCAGGAAAAAAAAATCCAGATTCTTCCCTGCTTTGACAACAGGGTGGTACTTTCATTTGCAGATCCATCCTGTTCCCCCTGTCTCCTCCTCAAAGGCCCTGATAAACAGAGCAAACACACCAAATTCCTGGGAACCAGGTCATCACCGCCAGAGACAGCAGGTTCCATGCAGAACTCCACCTGAGAGTGGATGGGACACTCACCATAAATGGGCCCGAAATAATTTTCTGCCTTGATTTGTTTCCACTCTGCACTCTGCATCAGCCGGGATGCAGGTTGTGCTCCTGCGCTCAGTATGTTTTTCTTTACTGCTATAATTATCCATTCTCATTCCAACTCCGTCCCCTCAGTTGTCACCCTAACAATTCCGTCTGCCTGTGGAGAATACAGAAAACACACACGGGGCGCCAGACTGACCAGGGCGTATTAAGCCAGGCCCTAAAGCCACTGTGTGACATTATGCAGGCCATGTAGCCGCTTCAAAATGGAGGTTAACGCCGGCCTCGCAGGTCCCATACTGAAACCTGGTAATTGTTCTGCATCCAGCCCTTTCTGCAGCAGCCACTGGGCACGCGGGGAGTCTGCAGTACCTGAGGGAATCGCTGCCTGCCCTGGAGGGGTTCACAGTGTAGTAGGGGTGACGGGTTCTGCGTCCAAGACCAACTCTTAAAAAACAATCCGAGGGCAGCCTAGGATGAAAACAGGAAGGGACAGAGTTCAAGGGGCAACGGAGACCTATTTCCTTTTCCTACTCCCCAAATTCATGTTGTCACGGCCATCGGACCCAACTGGTTGTTCACGTGTGTCACCCCAGCAGCCGGGTGCATCTAGGGACCCGCTCTCCCATCCTAGGGCTGGGCAAGCAGCTGGCCCGGACCCTCCTCCGTCTCTCTCTTGAGGGTACTCGCTCGCTTGCTCTTCTGTGCGTGGAGCCGGGCGTCATGCTCCGGCCCCCACTCCGCCTGCGCCTGAAGTCTCCGGGGCTCCCCAGGGCGAGGCGGTTAGGGCGGCAAAGGCGGGCAGCCCCGGCGGCGCCCAACGGTCGGGGACTGTTGCCGGGCACCTGCCGCTGCAGACCGGATTGGTTCCTTCCCTGGCAGCGCGGCGGCCTTAGCCAATCCACAGCGAGACTGGTCGCAGACCCCGCCCTGCAGGAGCCCAAACTCGCGCCCAGGGCGCGGTGGTTTACCCAGTGTGGGGGTCGCGGGCTGCGCGGATTCGCAACCCAGCTCTGGACCCCGTTAGAAAGCGCCCTGGGGGAAGGCAAGGGCGGGTGCGACCCTGGGCACGCCTCTGCTCCTTTCCGGCCGTCAGTCTTGCCATTTTCACAGTGAGGTTGAGGGGAAGGGCGACAAGGTGACCGTCTAGGGAAACAAAAGGGACACGTGGTGATCCGCCCGCACGGAAATGGGAATGGGGGAAGGCGCGGAGACAGCGAGGCGGGGTGGAGCCGCGGAACTACTGCAGCTCGAGATGTCCTTGCCTCGGGTGGGAGACGGCGGGCCCCCCCCAGGCCCCGCCCCCGCCCGCCCGCCCCCCCC